>NC_030682.2:151467831-151797831 GCF_000004195.4 Xenopus tropicalis | reverse complement strand
ATATTGTGTTTTTTTTTTTTTAAAAACATACAAGCAAGCAGTTTTTTCCCTTCCCCATTTTTCTTTTCTATCTCTTATTTTATTAGTGTTGAGCAATATGGCAACATTTTACAAAAGACAGAGCAAGGAAGCCCTTATTGACCTTTGTGAGCAGAGAGGTATCGACACATCTGCTAGGTCCAAGGAGTCATTGATTTGTGCCCTGCTGGAAAGTGATCAGGAGCAGCATAACTCTACACCAGAGGACTGCACGACCCAAGTTTGCTGAGCAATGGACTCGGCTCCTGAAACTGCTCATCACAATGAGCAGGATGATGGGATGTCTTCCCTGCAAAAGGCTTTGGAGCTATTGGGCTCAGATGACCCCCAACTGCGTCTCCAGCTGATCTTCCAATTTCAACAGGCTGAAGCAGCAAACCATACCCCCACAGTCCAGTGAGCCCTGAAAAGTTCCTTTTGCTTTACCGCCCTCTGCCAAATTTCCTGTCATGGATAAGGACAGTGACTTGGATACCTTTTTGCAAAGCTTTGAAAAGACCTGCAGACAGTATCAATTGCCCCGGGAGCAATGGGCAAGGCATTTAACACCTGGTTTAAAAGTCAAAGTTCTAGATGCCTTTGTGCAACTTCCACCAGAGCTAGATGGGGACTGTGATGAACTAAAGAAAGCTCTTATCAAAAAATATAATCTCACACCAGAGGTATATCAGCAGAAATTTAGGGCACTGCATTAAGAACCCAAGGACAGTTACTCTGATGTAGTCAGCAACCTCAGAACTACCTTCCCTCAGTGGATTAAGGGGCTGCCCATTAACACATTTGCTGAAATAGAAGATTTGATAGTGAAGGACCATTTCCTACACATCTGCCCTACAGAGGTGAGACAGTTTGTGGGGGATCGGGAGCCTAAAACAGCAGAGAAGGCCGCAAAGATCACAGATCTGGGGTTTGAAATATTTGGAAGGTTATTGATGTTTAACACCGAGTAAGAATTCCATTTTTGACAGCTGTAGTAAAATTGATTTTGCTCCCATCTGGTTGGTATATTCTAATCCTCGGGCCAACAGTGCTGCTAGGGAACAGTAAGATGTATTTTGTCTTTTCCCTCTATATCCTTTGCTGTATAACATTACAATGTAACCCATACAATTAGATATCTAAATAATGTTGACTTATTCAATTATATAAATAGGATATCACTGACAACTAGCCAATAACTAGCAACATTTTAATTTTTTCAAATTATAAAAATTTCAGGCTACGCAATATAAAAATTTAACTTCTGACGCTATTCAGAAATAAAACTGCTTTTAGAGAACGGGATTAAACCTTGTACAGATAAAGACAATTTTATCTAAAGAGTGCTATTGGATAATAAATGTATATTGCTGAGCGATTTCACCTGCAGGGTTGTATTAAAGGTCCAGGGTGTAATTACAAACGGACAATTCATTTGTACACAAAAAACAGAAGATCCCCAGCACTTGGTCTAACCCACACTGGAGCTGACCAGCTGCTATACAAAATGATAAAAAGCCATTATTTGTACACAAAAAGAAAGAAAGTTTGCCTTTAAAAATACATTTGTACAAAAAGTGTTATTTCTACACTTACTTTTGCATATCCCCCTTTACAACACGTGCGGCTATTGTGAACAGTCGTGGTTTTCTTTAAGCTCATATGGAGATTCACAATTATGCCGGATCGATTCAGAGAATATTCTACCAAATATTGCTACTTTATTAAGACTATTGAATCCATCTGTAAAAAATGATTACCTGCCTTGCATTTACAGGTATAATAGACCACTCAACCTATTAAATTATCTTAAGCCTTCATAGGAATTATTTTATGTGTTTAATAGTTTATGAGTAAAATGTAATATTGACAGACAGGGGAAGAGGGACAGGGAGTTGCCAAAAACAGGTGAGTCTAAAGATAGAAAGTTTTTTTTAATACAAACAAAAGGAATCCAGGAACCAGCCAGAAGCATCAGGGCCCGTGTACAGGAGCTGGCCTCAATATATAGTAAGACATCATTTGGGAACGCAGCATTTTGCTAGGTTTATTGGGTAATTGCCGCACTATTTCCATCCCCACTGGGGCCCCAAATACTGCATTTTGCTAGTTTATTGGGTAATTGCCGCACTATTTCCATCCCCACTGGGGCCCCAAATACTGCATTTTGCTAGTTTATTGGGTAATTGCCGCACTATTTCCATCCCCACTGGGGCCCCGAATACTGCATTTTGCTAGTTTATTGGGTAATTGCTGCACTATTTCAATATTCTCCATTCTCATTTCCCAATATCGCATGCCCCTTATTCCTGTGCTCTACCAATTTAGAGTCGTAAACTCCTCTAAACAAACGTTGTAGTTCAGTGTATCTTTGGGGGGGATCTTCACTCTCGCACTTCTCTCATCCTGGGACTCAGCTGATTGATTAGTTAGTTAATTGGCTGCAATCAGCTCTGATTCCCCAGCCTGGGTACAGGCCCAGCTCTCCCTGTATCTTAGGAACCTCATTTGGGAAAGCAGCGCAAGGCTGAATCCTTCCAAAGTGAATCAATCACAAGTGAACTGAAAAGGAGTTTAACAAGAGGAGCAGCAAGGAAACAACGGCAGAAGACTCGGCAGCCTCTGTCCATGTGAATTGGGACCTTATTCCCTGGATATCCCGGCATACATATGTCATTGCTCCTGTTAGTCTTATCCTTCATCTTCATGCTTCCAAAGGTAACGTCTCCCTTTAGCCCCAGCTGCCTGTCCCTACTCCATAGTAATATCTCCCTCTCTGCTCCATTCAACTCACTGCTGCTCTTATAACCAATACCTCGCAATATTATAGCAATTTTAAAAATCATTCTCCCACCTCCTCTCCCTCTCCTTACTGCTACTACTTGCCCCAGGTGATATCTCCAAATCCTGGTCCCTGCCGTATCCCTATCTGCTATATACCTATCTCCTATTGCCCACACAATGCTTCTCATCTGGTAAAACCCTCACAAACTACTAACCTGTCTAACCTTGTTCACATCCCCACTCTCTCCTCTTATCTCCCATTCTACTCTCCCACTGTTATTAACAAATCCACTTTAATTCATGATCTGTTTTGCTCCAAGTCCTTTCTCCTCTTTGCCCTAACAGAGACCTGGCTCTCTTAGAATGATAATGCTATTGAGGCAGCTCTCTTATGGGGGTCTCCTTCTGTTATACTCCCCGCATTACTGGCCGTGGGGGAGGGGTAGGTATTTTGCGCTCCCCTCATTGGCATTTTAAACCAAACTCCTGGAACGTCTTGTCTTTTCTCGTGTAACTAACTCCCTCTGCACCCATAATCCGCTGTACCCTATGCAGTCTGGTTTTTGGCCTGCGCCCCACTGAGACGGCCTTATGTAGGGGGGGCAAATGATCCCCAGACTGCCAAGGCCAAAGGACGCTACTCGGTTCTCATTCTCCTGGGACCTTTCCTCTGCTTTTGATACTGTCGCCCATTCTCTGTCCTTATGTAAATTCTCTATTCTCTGGGTATTGGGGATCAGGCTGCACCCTGGGTCTCCCCTATCTCTCTAACTGCTCCTTCTCTGTCGCTTTTGCTAACAAATCCTCTACCGGGGGATCAGCTCAGTGTGGGGGTGGTGGGCCTCTGTGCACTCTGTAGGAGACCTTATTTCTTCTTTTGGTCTTAAATACCACTTATATGCAGATGCCCCCAGATATATTTAGACTCTCCTTCAATGCTCTCTCCTAAGAGGGAACCTGTTCAGACTCACTTAAGCAAAGGAGCTTAAAGAATCCTCCTGCTAACATTCACAGCCCTTCCCTCCTCCAAATTATTTTTGGTTTGAAGCGGAGTATTTTTTTATAAGTAAAGGGCACAGCAATGGGTACTCAATTTGTGCCAAGCTATACAAACCTATTTTTGGGTTATTGGGAGGAGCAAGTGATTAACCCATATATTAATACCAACTCAAGTCTGGTGTCTTGGAAACGCTACATTGATGACTGCCTTTTTATTTGGGAAGGAACCAACGACCTAAGAATTTTCATAGAGAAAGTAACACAAGTAGAGAAAGTAAACTTTAGATTTGGCGAACTTCCCTGAAAATGGCGAACTAGAAACAAGTTTATACCGAAAACCCACTGATTGTAATGGATTTACCCCCAACAAAAGTTGTCATCATAGAAAACGGTTAAATAATATTCCCTATGGTCAATTTAATAGGATAAAAAGGAACTGTAGCAGTTCTGACTACAAAAGAGTGTAGCATTCTAATAAACCAATTTAAAGAAAAAAGGTGACCCAGAGAAAGTAATAAAGAAAGCAAAGAACCAGTGTGACGGCCTAGATAGAGCTCAGCTGTTGAATAAAAAGGCAACAGAAATGAGATAAAGAACAGTCCATTCCCTTAACTACTTTTAATAACTCAAGAGAAAGTAGAAAATATTGAGAAAACATTGACATACTAAAGAAAGATCTAAGCGATTACTTAAGGGATTACCCACAGGTTATATATAAGAAACCCTGAACCATCAAACAGATGTTGGTTTCATTTATATAAATTAACACTGCAAAATGGAGCCAAAAGCAGTCAGTGACTAAATACATAAATGAGTGTTAATACACAGGGCTGCCAGTGATAACCAGAGATTAGTTGGCTTATCAGTATCTATACAAAACTCCTTTACTAAAATTCTGAATTGCTTAATAAGGGTAGAAGCAATAACTAAGGAGCAAAACAAGTCTAACAGAGGCAGAGTTGCCATGATAGAAGGTCCTGTCATAGCGTTAAGCCCCCAAATGTGTTAAAAGGACTTTGTAAAAGGAGAAGCCTTTAAAGTGCTTTTCATGTGGGCAGGTGGGTGATACCCAAAAATATTGCATTTCTGCTAAAGCAAAAGCTCCTGCACCAACAGTTGCTTCTTTATACAAGGATTTAAGACAAGTAGCCGAGATGAAAAGGGAAATGGACAAAAAAATTGTTGGTCCCAGTTCCCAGTGATTCTCCAAATAAAAAATTGTGTTGCTTCCATTTCTGCTGTAGTTGAGTTCAGGAGAGATGCAATCGCCCTATTATCACTGCTGCTGTGGAAGGAGGCCCACACCAGAAAATGCGGATTGATACTGGAGCCTCTATATCCATTTTACATACCAAACACTAAGTTCAAAAGCATTGAATGGCAACATTTTGTATTGGAATTTGTTCCCTCACATCCTCACTGTCAAGCCGTATAAACTATTATTTAGTACTGTTATACAACTGTATTAATGTATACCTCAAATAAAGCTGCCTGGTTAATATCATGAGTGAATCTGAATGGTTCTATTCAGGCCCAGGCTCGATTTGAGTAAGTATTTATTTAAATCCAAGAGTCACTTACTCTGGGCGAGAATCATATAGTAACTATGCCCAATAGCATATGGTTCTCAAGTACCTACCCCTGTGGAATCCAGATAGACCGCGTGTGAAAGACATTTGTTGGCTACATTTTGGGCATTACAACACTTCACGTATATAACTGTACTGCAAGGAGTCCCATTACACAGTCCAGACACTAAAATTTAGTGGGGAAATTAGGGGAGCTGCAGGCTATTGCATGTACTGAAAATTATGATTTAATTGGTATCACTGAGACCTGGTGGGATGATAAATGCGACTGGGCTGTGAATTTAAATGGTTATACACTTTTTAGGAGGGACAGAGAGATTAAAAAGGGTGGAGGGGTTTGTCTTTATGTAAAGTCAGAGTTAAAGCCATGTAATAAAGACATTACCAATGAAAACGTTGAATCTCTTTGGGTAGAAATTTCAGTAGGGCTGAAGGTCACAAAGAAAATGATCATTGGTGTATGCTATAAACCCCCCGTATAGATGAGGGGGATGAGGCCCAGCTATAGTTGCAAATGGAGAAGGCTTAACAACTGGGTCAAGTTGTTATTATGGGGGAATTTAATTATCTGGACACTGACTGGAGTAATGGGGCGGGGCCAGGTCACAAAAAAATAGCTTTTTAAATATATTAAATGACAAATTTTAGGCAGTTCAAGAACCTACTAGGAATGACTATTTTGGACCTAGTGATTTCTAATAATAATGAACTCATCTCTAACATTTGTGTGTGGGGGGGGGGGGCATCTGGGGAACAGTGATCCCAACATGGTCCCTTTGAGATAATGCTGCAGAGACAGCTCTATAAGGGAGTAACTAAACGCTGGATTTTAGCCGTGCAGACTTTGCCAGTATAAGGGCATCTCTGCTTTTCACAGGGTTAAACACTAAAGGAGGAAATTCAAGAGACTTGAACATGTAAAGGGAAACAAAAGGTCCAGGGCCGGATGGGATTCATCCCAGGGTATTAAATGAGCTGAGCGCTGTGACCTCTTCACTTAATTTCTCAGGATTCATGGAGGTCTGGCATTGTTACCTCAGGGAGACTTGCTTGCATCATCTCAAATACAATATGCGTGTCTTTAATATAAACATTGTGACTTGTGTATTTGAAAATGTTGTGCAATTTACACATTAGATACAATCAGGTTACATCAGGTTTAAAACAGTTGCTAAATCTCCTTTTGACCAAGGGCAGTTGGAAATGCAATTCCTTTTGTCCTCAACTGCATTTTCCCAACTTCCATCTGACTCAGAAATTCATGGGCAATTTCCTAAATTAACTTAAATGGTCACTGACCAATCAGAACTTACCACATGAACCAATGGTCAATCTCTAGGTTAATAGCATGGGTTAAGTTTTAAGTTAGTCTGTTCCTGCAGTGAGGTCAGAGTTGCCAGACTCAATGAGGATGAGTATGAGGGAGGCAGGAGAATTATATCTAACATCCTTTTTGAAATTCTCTTTTGTTTATTTCTGTAGATGTGTCAATAGCTTGTTAATAAATGTATTTTTTAATTGAAGTTTTATTAAAGAACCCTTATTACCAGGAATATTCATGTACATGTGTAAATCAGAATATACATATTTACATATATATTCTTGGGCAACAGCATGGTGCCACGGAACTGACAAATTGATATTGTTAATATGGTTCCTTTATTCCAAAATGATCCCGCTCTCAGCCTGAAACTATAGGCCTGTTAGTCTATAACTTTGTGCCAGCATGGTTCTATGCGTAACAGATCTTGCCAGACTAATTTAGTTGCCTTTAATGAGGAGGTGAGTAGGAACCTCAGTGCTGGAATGGCAGTGGATGGGATCTACTTGGACTTTGCTAATGAGTTTGTCACAAAGGTTCCAGATCTTGATGACCAAGAATTAGATTATGACAGGGCAAAGTTGCAATTAAAGATTGATGGTTGTTCAGAAAGGTGGCAAATATTCCACAGTTTAACCCAAAATTAAATATTTTAATGATTGATTTATTCGAGTCCCACACAGAATAAACTTTGGGTGCCACCAAGTATTTGCCAGAGGTTATCCCCTGTGAGTTCTCCAGACACTGATATGGATGGCAATGTAATACATGGCACAAGGATAGGCTTTTGCAGCTCAATTACATAATCTATAGGGAAAATGTACTTGATCTAGAAATCCTAAGACCTCTATAGAGGATGGCCCCTTTGCATTTATGGCTATATATGAGCAAGCCTATAGACTAATTTTGGGTATCAGAAGATTGTGTTCCCCAGGAGATGGTGCAGCCTCTTATATAGATAAGTACAGCACTCAGATCCCTCAAACAAACATGATCCGAGAAACAGGTCAGTCAAGTGAAGCAGGTAACAAGTCACACAAATATGCTTCATGTTATATTTGTAACAAATTAGGACACTTCATGAGGAAATGGATTTAAGGTTGATAAAATTCTGTTATGATGAGCAACCTCATTTATATGTAAAAGAACAAAACCTAAAGCCCAGATGAGCAAGTTGTTTGGCCCCCTATGTCAAGACTGAAGTCAAAAGGAGTCTCTTTGTTGCGAAAGAAGGGAATAACAGAACAGCGTTAAGAATTGGGAGACTTGGGTACTTATTCCCCTAAAAAAAATCCCATATATCTGGGCAGGTCACACAGTGATGTTCAGTCTGTATGGAACCTGTGGGATCATTTAAAATTGATGAATTTAAATTGTTATAATGTTCCCATAAGGATTTATGGGCATTATATTATTGGCCCAGTCCATACACTCAGGGGTCATAAAACTCAGTGTCCTGCTAATAGCCCCGCCCCTTGCATTCCTGAGGGAGGGGGGAGTGTCCAGATACCTGATGCCCCTACAAACTGGGATAAATAGTCAGCTCTTCTGACTACACTTTGGAGGACCAATTTTGATTGGAGGTTAATCCCGTGGTTTCCCCTTGCCTCCACGAATAGGACTCTGATTGGTACAGTATAGGGTTTCTGTGTTTTTCCCTTTTTATTCTAAAAACTGTTTGTACTTATTATACCGTATGTCCTTTTTGTAACATCTTGTTGTACATATACATTGTTATAATATTAAATATAAAATTAAATAAGTTGCTCTAAAAGTGAACCTAACTCCGAGTGTGTAACACTGTGCCTTAACCCTCTGCATGCTGTATGCTTATTAACTATTTGACTGCTGGTAGGAAGTGTGTGTGTGTGTTAGTTCTGTTACATTAACCCTTTGACTGCTAGAGTGCTTTGCCTTTCTCATCACTGTCAAAGACGTATTATAAGATGTATTTGTTTAAAAACTTAGATGATTTTGATGGATCCATTATTTTTACTTGCAAGATTAGCAGCTGTATATACATATTTTCTAGGTTTGTTTAATTAATAGTGTTGATCTTAATATAACTAAAGGTCATACAAAGCAATGTCTATCAAGGTCTTAAACTTATCCGGATTTTAACATTAATGGTTACTAACCTTATGTGTACTAAATCTAAAAATAAATAAATTATATAGTGTATATATATATATATATTTTAGATATTATAATAGCCTGTATAACTAACATTACCCAATGATGTAGGATATTTCTTATTTCTCCAATTTGTTTATTATTGAAAGCAGAATCTCATTTTAGTTTATGCAGCTGGGCATGGTTTAAGGTATGTGACTGCCCCTGGGAATAGGACAGCTCATGGGTCATAGGAGTGTCTAATATAAGTCACTGTCTATTTTAAATGACAACTTTTGGGGGTTGGAGAGGGAGCAGTAGAACTCTTTGGTTGTATAGATGAGATATGGAGGTTTTCTAAAGTTCTCAGATGATCCTTGGTTTTATGAGAAGGTCATTATTAGTTTGACCTTTAGGCACAAAAGGAAAATTAATGCCCATGGATTTTAGGAAACTGACAAATTCTTCTGACATCTAATCCATACATGCTGCTTTACATGAATATAAAATGTTATAGTTCCGCTCCAGTTTTCTGCTACATTCTTATCAAGCAAGATAAAGACATCAAGATACAAAAAGAACTTTGCTTGTATCCCAGAACCAGTAACATTAGTATTTAGGGACAATATAAGGTCCAGCAACAATTTTCCTATAAATGGGAGTAAGATCTCTTTCCCTACCTACAAAGTCTGTTTCCCAAACAGGAAGATAATTTAGGAATATCAAGAAATTCTACAAATTATTATGTTTAATATGGATAACTAAAAATACACATATATTGCAAATGTTTGTTAAATGTATGCTGGTATCTTATATTGGTACCAATTGGTTATAAGTTTTAGTTAAATCTGGAAAGTTTAAATCAGTGCCACTGTATATGATTTAATCAATGGGACACAATTTTGATTGTAGGTGTATGCCTTGAATGTTTTTTTACTCAGTTTATATTTAAAAAGTGTTCCTAAGAACAATTGCCATCTTTTTACTTTGCTGTAAGGCTATATTATCTGGATATTAATGAGGTGACTACATGAATGTATATCATATTCATGAAAATGACATGGTAATACAGTGATAGAATAAGAAACACCACTCGTCAAAGAAATGCAGGTTTCAGGAGTAATTATAATACAGACTGTGACCCAGGAAGAATCAACATGAAAGAATACGTATAAGGGCTACCTGAGTGATCCTTTTTATTCTGAATTGTAAGAACTGTTCTCAAAGTAACCGTTTCATTTCTCCCGATTCTGACCAGGGTTCAGCTTTTGACTGACTGAACGACTGTGTTGAGTCTTGTTTAAGCCACACCATCTTTTGATCATCTATGGACCGAGTTGTGGCTCTGGGTTTCCAATGAAGCCAAGTCTGTTTCAAGATTATTGCAAAAAAGCCAGGAGGTTCAAGAGGGTTTTAATACAAGTTTCTCTATAGGTGCGATTACCTGATCAACTCTAAAAGTTATGGCTTACATTAGTTGAACCCTACAGGACCTGGGGAGCTGCAGGCTGCCATTACATTGGGAGTAAAGGTCCCCATACACTATAAGAGCAGCTCGCTTGGCGAGGTTGCCAAGCGAGCGGATCTTCACCCGATATCCCCACCTACGGGTGGGCGATATCGGGTAGCAAGTAACTTAAAAAAAAAAATAGATTTGTGGTTATGGGGCAGTCAGTTCGGGGACCGCATCAACAAGCCGATGCGGTCCCCGATCCGACCGGATTTTCTGACCTGGCCGATCGAGATCTGGCCAATTTCAGGCCAGATATCGGTCGGCCAGGCCGCTCTGTTCTGCCCATACACGGGCCAATTAACTGCCGAATCGGTCCAAGGGACCCATATCAGCAGCTATAGTCGACCCGTGTATGGGGGGACACCTTTACTCAAGCTACCGGACACGAGCTAGGAGTTTACAATCTGTTGACAACTCTGCTTGCATGGAGATAGTCAAAATCTCAGGGAACTTCTCAATTTACCAACATCTATAATTTCTTCTGTGTACTGTATTGCAGTACCTTGAACTTTAATTACTGCATGAGTTAAACCTTCTACAATAGTATTTATGGTCTGTTATCTACGTAGGATTTTTTGCATTTAAGAAACCATCAGACTGCAGATTTCTAGCCATTATATCAATAGTATTTACTACAGTTCAGCCTAATACATCCTTCTCAGATACCACTTGTATTAAAGCCAGGTCTGTTTCTATCCATGACCACAATTAACTGTTATTCTTCTAAAACCCACTTAAATGGTTTCCCTCACTTTCTCCTTGAAATCACTACCAGAAACAAATCTAATTGAATGGAGAATGCATTCCTTATAACGGTCATCAGTCCAGAATTGTGTCCATCCTACAACTGAAGAACTCCTGTTTCAAAATATTTTCAGAGCCAATGAAGATTCAATCTATTCCATATTGAACCAAAGTGAGTGAGGAGAAGGCGAAGACCCTGGAAGGAAAAGTAGTCTACAAGGAAAGAAAAAAAAGTATTGGTAAGTTCCACTGACCACCACTGTGTATGGGGGCACTGTATGGAGGTGCTGCCTTCGGCAGGCCTGGCTAGCATACTGTATGGGGGGCCCTTTTATTTATATGTAGGAGCCCTGGCCACCAATGCCAACAATATTTTTGGGGTTTTTTTTTTTCCAAGAAACAAACCTGTCCGAAATCTCCTGAAACCAATTGTTTTTGAAAAAACTGTTAGAAATCCCCCTGGCCACTTGTGCTTTTGATTTTAAGTAATTAAGAAATGCTTGTTTTTTTTCTTTCAAAAGAGCTGAACAGGCACCGTGCAACATTAGTACGCAGTGGGAGTGGCTCGGCTGTCATTCATTTCTCAGCCTGGAAGCCCCCTATGGAAGAAAAGTGAAGACAGATGCAGGTAAGTAGTTTTTCCATTTATTGCGCTTGCTATTTTTGGTTTGCAGCTGTGACCCTTGGCTTTAAAGAGTAATATATTTCCTCTTGGTGTTTTTTATTGTGGCCATTATGTCATAATACAGTTTTATTCTTGTAATATTTCATTTGTGCAGTTTTGTACTTTAGTTCTAATCACTTAAATAACTTAAATAAAACCAAAGCCAATTCATCAACTTATTTATCTGCACTTTGGGCTTTTCTGACATTTAGTAGGTTTTTGATGTTTGGCTTGCATTATCTTTGCAGTTTTTATATTGCTTCGGTTTTGGTATAGTCTACTCTGCACTAGCACTTAACTTAAATTAAGTTAGACTATTTTCATTTTGCACTTTGCTGCGTGTTTTTAAATACTTTGGTGTTCTCTTTACAGTTTGTTTTTGCTCCAATTTTGGTATAGTTTCGCTTTTAGGTTTTTCATTTAACCGCTTTGCTTCTCTGTAGCTGGAGATGTCTTCGGAAATCTATGCATGGACATGGTGTTGACCATGACATTCAAAGAGCTTTGGCAAGGGAAGCAGAAAAATTCACAGTGCTCCTGGGGAGGCTTCTTGATGTAACTATTTCTTGCTTCAAGGAATTCGGCATTCAGAGGTAGTTCACAAAGAACTGGAGACATTCACAATGGGAATTTTCTTGGTATTCTAGAGCTCGTTAGTCATTATGATGCTGAACTAAGAACATCTGGACAAAGTGAAGCCAAGAAAAAGGGAAAACAGCTTCCCGCTCACTATTTATCATGGGGAACTCAGAATGAATTCATAAACCTGTGTGGGCAACATGTTCTCAATGCAATATTTTCTAAAAAGCAAGAGGCTATCTACTTTTCTCGGATATGCGATGCATCACCCAATATTTCCCACACTGAACACAATGTCATTGTTCTAATGCTACGTTCAGAGAGTCTTGGAGAAGAAATTGGAAGACTGGTGATGAAATTGCAGGAATGATTACATCAAGAATGCATGAGCACAATATTGACCTTACAGACTGCAGAGGGCAAGGGTATGATAATGGAGCCAACATGTCTGGAAGCATTAGAGTAAAATCCAGAAGCTATGTTTTGCCCCTGTGCTGCACACTCATTAAATCTTGTTGGTGTACATGCAGCATCCAGCTGTCCAGAAGTGAAGACCTTTTTTGGAAGTGTGAACAGACTGTACATTCTGTTTAGCAACAGCCCTGACTGAGGAAATTGCGGGTTCACTGCATGGTCCAAGTGACACTAGATGGAGTTCAAGAATTGAAGCCATTCATCCTGTTGCCAAGAAACTGCCAAGCATTCAAGCTCTTGAAAAGATCATTTCCTCTAGAAGGCTTATAAATGATGCACGTTCAGAGGCTGTGGGACTTCATAACTTTTCATCTTTCTGTGCCATTCTACTTGCAACATTTTGGCTGAAAGTCCTACAGTGTTTTGATGAGAGGAACAAAAATCTGCAGTCACGGTCAGTTTCGATGGAAATTGGAGCTGCAAATATTAGAGCATTGGAAGAAGATGTGAAATATTTTCATGAAAAGTGGCCTGCTCTACTCGGAGGCGAGATTGGTTGCTGGTGGAATGGAGATTCCCGCAGAACTAAGTCAGTGTTTTTCTTGTGACACTGGATACCATCATTTCTGACCTAGATCAGTGATTTAAATCAATGGAGGAAGTCTGCTGTTTATTTGCCCCTATATTGAAGTTTAGGAAGATAACTGATGTTTCCAGATCTTCATCTACCAAGTTGTTGATTGCTAAATACCCTCAAAATCTTAGAATCCTTACTGGATGAATTGCAACATCTTAGAAAGGTCCACAATGAAACATTAGAAGGGTTCTTGGGTCCCACTGGAGTTATTAAATTCTATTTATGACCTGCAGCTTGAAGGCATTTTTGGAGAGGTATGTGTTGCCCTTGGGGATTTTATCACTTCCTTTGTCAGTTGCTGAAGGAGAGAGCATTCAGCAAATTGTCTTTGATAAACTATTTACGGTTTGACAATGAACGAACAGAGACTGAATAGGCTTGCAATACTGTCCACTGAAATCCAGGTGACTTGCAAGTTCATGTTCAAAGAGCTTAAAGATTTTGCAAGAAGTAAAATTAAGGAGACTTTAAGCCCAATGTGCAATAAGCTTCCAGAATATGGTTTATCAGGAGGCACTTGACACTGGCTTTACACCCTTCAGGAGCTTTTTTGTTTGTGGGGTTCCTGGTTACTTAAGTCACAAACCCCTACCACATTTTATACTTACTAATCAAAGTTAGTAGTGCCGTAAGCTGGAGATAAGGGTGATGGAACATGGAAACCTATTAGGACTGGTATATTTGACCAAGGGGTTAAACCAAATGGCTTCTATTTGTATATTTGAAATGCAGAAAAATTCTAACACTAAGTGCAACTTAGATTAGAATAGGTACCTGCCCAAAGAGTCTACCTTGACATAGTGGCAGGCTTAATAACTTTGGCCAAAAGTGTTTAATTTACTGTTTTAGTGCTCATGTCTGTGTCTCCTTTGTACTGAGGGGAGGGGGAAATGGGGGAGGGGACAGTGGAAGGAGGGCCCAGAAAATTGTTGTGAGGGGCCCCATGATTTCTGATGGTGGTCCTGAGATTAGTGACTTACTCACTATAGTTGAGAATCATTTATCCCTAGTGAAGAATCATATGGGAAGACAAGTACATATGCACCCAGTACACAGCATTAAATGCCGACATTTCAGAAGAGAAACACTCAAATACGATATTTATTGGGGCTTAGTCACAGTCCTGGGGTCACAAGAGGATTGATTGTCTCAGCTCTCGGTAAGTGAGTTTCCTTTATAACCTGGGATACTGGGATGTATCTACAAGCTTCCAACCCAGTGGGGAGAACATTAGTCTTAGGAATAATGTATCAAAGTACTGTTTCGCCAGGCAGCACAGAAGCTTATATATCCCTTGTCTTGTTAACTTTCCCTTTTGTAACCCATTGTCTTGTTATAAGTTGTAAGAATAAGTGTTGGCCAGTTAGAGAATGAGAAAGTTGAATAGAGGACAGTCTGGTTACTGTATCCCAATAATCTATATTAAAGTTGATTTAGTAAAACAGGGAAAAATTACAAGGAAATGAATGGATTTAGTAATCACTTCTCTGTCATTAACTGTAAAGCTGCTGGTCAGCAACAGTGTACAGAATCCTTAGAAAGACTCCTGGTTCAGCACAGTATCAACCAACTGACAGCTGGCAGTGACAGATCGTTATTTAAAGGAGGAATACTAATAAATGTGTCATAGTTAAACAAAAAAGTGATTAACACCTTAACTAATACAACAAATAAACCTAGCAGAATGCACTTGCACCTCTGGACTTCACTTTCCGGAACCTCTTGAAAGACTCGGCATACAATCCCTACAAGCCCTTTCAATTTTCTTCACTATATATTCAGGCAAACTACTCGCAGACATGGCTGCAGCCCAGAATCAAAAGAACTGAAGAACAATGTAATACCCTGAAACAGGAATTTCAACATTACCGAAATCGGCATTGTGATCCTTTAATATTGGCAGTAGCGCTAAACAAGGAAAAGCAACTGAACTTGACAGAGCTGTACATTGAGATCTGGATGTGATCTGAATAAGGCAGAAATCCAGTCCTATAATATGAAAATAAAGTCCACAAGGGCCTTAAAAGCACAAACAGAAGAATATCAGTGACATGAAGCAAAAAAGTTCAGCAATATCGGGTGAAAGTAGACTGGTGGCCTACCCATGGGAAAGATCTCCGACACCTCAGAAATCAGTCTGAAGAGCGAATCTTAGCTTCCCGCTCTGTCACTGCTAAAGGAATAGATCTCTCCCAATCGGCAGCCACAACTCCGGGTGAAGCCACTGCCTTGGGGTGAATATGTAGGAACTGAGCCAATGGGCACCCAGGGCACAAGCAGGGACACTGCCGGCACATCATTGGCCAAGAAATCGTTGGAAAGTACAGACACAGCAGGGAAACAAAGACAAAGTGATCCCATTTATGATAGGATTAAGCGTTACGTGCCTAAAACGATACCCAGGGTGAAACATGGCCGCCCTTGTGGCTCGCCGTTGTCAGGTATTTCCATCACATGAACCTTGGTAGGGAAATGAATTGAATGGAATGCCTGCAGTCTGGCACTAAGCTTAGCATCTTTCCGGATGACAGTTCTGCAGATTTAGTGAAAGAAATCCAAAGCCACTTGATTGTGTCGGATCAAACTAAAAAGAAAGTTATAGGCAAGTATATGAAGAAACTCACTGCTCACCACTAACACCTAGTAGTAAACAACTTTTATATTACACATTATCAAACAAATCGTTTGCCAAGTAGTGTCATAATTCTCACTTTCATACACTATAGTTCTATGTTTATCAAAGCTTTAACTCATCTATTCAGTCTCTCGCTCTCTACTGGAATCTTTCCCTCCCAACTGAAACAGCACTGGTAACCCCTATTCTGAAAAAACCCTCCCTTGATCCTTCCAATCCTACTAACCTCCGACCTCTCTCTCTGCTCCCATTCATCTCCAAACTGCTCGAGTGCCTAGTTTACAACTGACTGACGCTATTCCTCGGACAATAACCTCCTGGGTCTCCTCCAATCTTGTTTTAGACAACACTCCACCCGACTAACAAATGACTTCCTATTGGCTAAAGCCAAAAAACACTACTCGCTACTAATACTTCGATCTCTCTGCTGCTTTTGACACTGTGGATCCCCCTCTTCTCCTCCAGACTCTCCGCTCTCTTGGCCTTCATGACACTGCCTTATGCTGGTTTCCATCTTCTCTCAGATCGATCCTTCAGTGTCTCTTACAATGGGGAATCACCTTCTCCCCTGACTCTCCCTGTCAGGGTTCCTCAAGGCTCTGCCCTGGGCCCCTTATGAATTGGTTCCTTCCCTCATCCAACACCCATATAGTTCGCAAGGTATCTATAATGGTTAACAATTCTACCATCACCCCATCTTCCCAGGCCAGGTGCCTTGGGGTTATCCTTGATTCTGCCCTGTCCTTCACTCCTCATATCCATATAAGAAATATTTCCAAGATACGATCATTTATCACCCAAGATGCTGCCAAAATTCTTATTCACTCTTCTAATCTCTCGCCTGGACTACTGTAACTCCCTATTAATTGGCCTTCCCCTCCAAAGGCTGTCCCCTCTCCAGTCCATAATGAATACTGCTGCCAGGCTCATACACCTCTCCAACCGCTCCACTTCTGCGGTGCTGCTCTGCCAGTCCCCCTGCCGTGCCACTCTGCCAATCCCTGCACTGGCTTCCCCTACCATCCAGGATAAAATTCAAACTAATGACTCACATACAAAGCAGCCCATAACTCTGACCCACCCTACATCTCTGAACTCATCTCTAGGTACCATCCAACCCGCTTGTTACCCCCCTACTGACCTGCTCCCCAACTCCTCTTATTCCCCCCTCAAACTCACATTCAAGACTTTGCAAGGGGGTCCCCCCTTCTCTGGAATTCGCTCCCACAATCTGTCAGACTTTCTCCCAATCTCTCTGCCTTCAAGAGATCTATAAAAACGCACTTAGAGAAGCTTCCCCTAATCTAGTTTAGCAACACCCTGTGCCCCACCTCTCACAACTCTGTCCATTCCCACACCTTGTGTCTCAACCCTTTGTCCTTGTAGATTGTAAGCTCTTTTGGGCAGGGCTCCCTTCCCCTCCTGTATCGGTTACTGATTGCTTTATATGTTACTCTGTATGTCCAATGTATGAAACCTACTTATTGTACAGCGCTGCGGGATATGTTGCCGCTTTATAAATAAATGATAATTAAGAAGTTATCGGTGGGTTCTGACCATCTGAATGCTGCAACTGACCCCAACTTTGCATTGGAATTCCCTGTATATAACCATCTGTATATAAGAACCAGGACAGCAGCAACAAATACATACAGATGAATTGCACCAAAAGTAATGCAATTACCCACTGAGCCCCACGGATCTTCCCTCAAACACTCACTACCTTTGCACACCAACATGCCATGCTAGTTACCCTGACCTTATGTCTCGGCTGTCTTACCTTTTAGAACGTAAGCTCTTGCGAGCTGGGCCCTCCCCCTAGTGTCTCTGATCCTCATCCTAATGTAACTGTAAACCATTTTTGTGAATCGTCTATACGTTCATGTTAACTCTTCTGTCTTTTGTACCCCTTTATTTCTGTAAAGTGCTGCGTGAATTGATGGCGCTATAAATACTAATACACAGGCCCAGAAGGCCCCAATCCTCTTCCCTTAATTGTATTCTCAGCAGAGTTCTGTAAGGCTGTGAAACCTGATGGCAGCCTAGAGGATATTATAAATAAAGGATATGATTGTTCATGGAACTTACTGGGTACAATTAACTATTAATAAGGGTGGCTCATGAGATTCACCTTGCTGGACACTTAGGGGTTTTAAGCTAAAAAAAAAGCATCTAACCCATAACTTATTGGCCCAACATAGGTACTGACATTGCCAACTACTGCCACCTATAATTGATAAACCCTTTCAAAGGGTGGTTGTTGATATCATTGGTCCCTTAACTGCATCTAGTAGTTCAGGAAAAAGGTTCATTCTAACATTAGTGGACTATGGTACTAGGTGCCTTGGGGCAGTGGCCTTATCCTACCCCGGAGAGAGATTTTAACAGATCATGGCACACAGTTTATGTCTAACCTAATGCAATGTCTGTGTAAAAAGATACAAATGAACTTTGTATAGCCAGTCCCTATAGCCAGCACTTTAATGGTACCTTAACACAAATGCTCAAGATGTTTGTAAAATCTCAAGGACAGGACTGGGAGCACTATCTTCCATATCATATGCCATTTACTTGTAGGCAAGTACCCAAAGCCTCAGGCTTCTTGTCTTTTGAGCTGTTGTATGGGAAGAGGGAGCGTGGGCCCCTAGATCTCATCCAAGAGGCCTAGGAAGGAAATAATGTAGGTTCAGGGGTTTCTATTATTGACTAGGTTATAAATTTTGGGGAAAATGTAGGTGTCCTGCTAGAGTAGTATCTCTCTGGCATGCCCAGGGTTAAACCTGACATTTGGTTTTTGGTCCACACAGAGACCCTTAAATACGCTTGGGCCTAAATGTATTAACTGCTGGTCGGTGAGTAGAGGGCAAGTTGTCTGTAAATGCTAAATAACTGCTAGCAGGAGAGAGAGTGTTTGACTGTAAATTAACCCTTTGGCTGCTAGAGTGCTGGTTGAATTAGTAGAAGCTAACCCTAACTACAGTGAGAGTGTATGATACATGTGTATTGGGGAATAGTACCTGCTGTAGGGAGTAGGGAGATATTCACATTAGGTTTCTATCGCCTGTTAATGATAGATGGTGGCAGCGAATAATTATTTGGGGTGTCTGACGTTAGTCTAACCTGTGTGTAAGGTGACTGAGTGTAACCCCTTGTCTCCCCGTGTCACACATCTGAGAGTGGCACGTTCATGACAATTGGTGGCAGCGGTGGGATATGGTTTAATTTTTTATTAGAACATTAGTGCTTGGATTAAGTGTTTAACCCTCGCACTAAGGGACTGTAAATCCTTGAGAGGAATATACAGTCTTGAAGGACAAACCGTGCATATTTTTGTGAGACATACCTACAAATAGTTCCCTTCCCTTCTTGTTTTTCTTTCCTATCTTTTATTTGGCAATTGTCCCCTTAGATGGCATCCTACAGGGGCAGAGCAAGGAACGGCTGGCCAGACTGAGCAGAGAGGGATTGCTGTGGCAGACCAGACCAAGGAATGGCTTATTGCAACCCTGATTGAGAGTGACCAGGAGTCCAATACTGACCAGGAGGGCCAAAAAAGGGACATTGCCATTGGACAGCAGAGGAGGGCAGCAAAGACAGGTCCCAGAGTGGTGTAGGGTCATCCCTGCAACTGGCTTAGCAACAGTTGGGCTCATCTGACCCGAACCTACGGCTGCAGCTTATTCTGCAACACCAGCAGGCGGAAGCCACAGCAGCAGCCCGGGAGGCAGCAGAACGTCAGACAGAGAGGCAATTCCAGCTGGAGAAGGCACGGCTCCTAAGAGGTACTGCCACACCCCCTAGCAGTGAGTCCAGGGAGACAAAATGGTTTTAAACCCCATCCGGAGAATTTCCCTGTAATGGTGAAGGATGGGGATCTGGACACTTTTCTGTGAGGGTTTGAAAAAAACCTGCAGGCAATTTCAGTTGCCCCGTGCCCAGTGGGCATGCTTCCTGACCCCAGGGCTTAAGGGCAAAGCTCTGGAAGTTTTTACGGACCTTCCACCTGAATATCATGGGGACTATGATGAAATTAAAAAGGCAATGATCCAGCACTTTAACATCACCCCAGAGGTGCACTGCAAGAAGTTCAGGAGTATACAGCGGGGAGCCAATGACAGCTACTCTGATATGGTGGGTAGGCTGAGGACCACCTTCCATCAGTGGATACAGTGGCAGTGTTTCCACTTTTCCTGAATTAGGGGACCTGATGATACTGGACCAGTTCTTGTGTATCTGTCCAGTGGAAGTGCAGCAGTTTGTCCTAGACCGGGAGCCCCAAACAGCAGTTCAAGCAGTGCAGACGCATATACTGCCAACAGGGTGCCATACAGGAAGGGACCTTTTCTACAGTGATCCCCAAGCCGGAAGGAGCATCACCCAGGGGGTACAGCACAGCATGCCCAGTCTGGGCGAAAAGTCTGTTTGGGGTATCTAGTGCCAATGTAGAGCGTGGAACTGTCCTCCGATGTTTTTCCTGCCACCAGACGGGCCATGCGAGGGCTGATTGCCCATTAAAGAAGGAACCAACCCCACCAGTGTTAATGCTTGTGTCTGGTAAAATGGAGAATTTCTCTCATCATATGCAGCCTGTAACTGTGGGGGGCAAAGTGACTCAGGGACTAAGACTCGGGGCACTCCCCCTTCTGCATACAGTAATGAGGGAGGGTCCCAGCAGGGGATAAAAGGGGCAAAAGACCCAGTTACTGACAGCTCAGTTCTGTTGGGGTATGTGCCCAGGTTTCCCACTCTTGCCTCAGGACGACATTTGGAAATTCCTAACTTGGTAACGTACATAGGGTCTGTTTTATTCCCTTTTATTTTATTTACTGTTTTGTATGTATATACTGTATATGTCTATTTTGCAATATTAAATTTATTTAATAAGTTTTGTCCTTTTGCTCTAAAAAAGATCTCATGTAGCTTGTATGAACACTTGGGCCTAAATGTACTAACTTCTTGTCTGTGTGTAGAGGAAAAGTTGTGTGTAAATGATAATTAACTAGTCGACTGCTAGCAGGAGAGCGTGACTAATTGTTAGACTAATGTTTAACTTTCTAAATGTCCCTTTCTATCCCCATATCAGACGAAGAGCAACAGCTGCCATAAAGACATCCTTCTCGGGATGGCTTAGCTGGAGATGGACAATTTGAGAGTCCTGGACATTCAGCAAAGTATTGTACTTATACAATGATGGACCTTCTAAGCAAAAACAAAAATTGTACATTTTGAAATTGACCAATTGGACCCTGGAACAAATTCATATGCTTTAGAATAATCAATATTTGGAAACCTTGATTGACTAGCTGCAACCGATAGACAACTTTAAAATCGACCACCAGTTTTGACGTGTGGCATCTGTGCAAGAGGGTTCATAAAGTAGCGGTAAGAAATGGAAAATGTCATATTGCACACGGGACCAGCGCCATAACCAGTCATCTTTGGAGGTCATCACTAACAAAATGGCAAGGTTCTACTAGACATATGGAAGTCAGTACTTTTACATGTTGCCAACAAGCAGGTGTTGAAGACAGAAACCATCTTGTTTATATAATTTTATATTACAGTTTTGAAATATGATGTTTCTTTTAAAAAGCTATGTTTGCCGAGTCCACCTGAACAGAGGGGGTCTCTGATATGCCTCCACCCATTGTGTTTGTGTAACTGAGGGGCCCTGCTTCATTGGCTGTACGAGCTCCACCATTTGCCTGCATAATATATATATATATATATATATATATATATATATATATATATATATATATATATATATATACACACTGTATATTATATTTTTTGTGTACTGAATATTGTGTATAATTTTGGAAAGAGCTCTATGATTACAGTCTGTATACTCTCATTCATGTGAATAAAATAATCTTCAATCAAACTGGCCTATCCAAACAGTTTCTCCTTAACAGGCATTCAAATCCTACAAAATACTACAAAAAAAATGCCATCACCGACTTCCTGCAGCGCAGAAAGACTGCTTGATCGGTTGGTTCCAATCATCCGGCACACTCCCCTCTTAGACACATTATCCATAGCCAATTACTGTTGCATGATATTGCTCTAATTGAGAAATTCTGCCACACTGGTGACTTGGAAAACTTCCATAGTAAAGTGCCCAAATACAAGGCCAAAAGGATTTCTTTCCAAATGGATGCAATGATTGCCAGAACAAGACCGAGAGCTTTGTTACATAACCAAAATGTCCATAGACAGCAGGCTGTTGTGAAGAGAGCAAAACAATTAACACGGTTTCCAAAGATCAAAGAGATTGGATAGCTAAACCAATATACAAGGACCTGATTGATGAACATTTTGGACATTAAGTCAGACTCTAATAATATTAGCTGGTGAGATTAGATATGAATGGGTTTCTATCTCAAAACCGATGCCACAAAATATTGTCACCACTGAATGACCTGAAAGAAGTGAAATAATTGCAAAACATATTAAGATGCCGAATTAGGTTATATGTTATTGAAAATTCACAGAATTAATTTCTTACAGGTCGAAAGCTTTATCTGCCGATATAAGGGGCCCCCTGCCAGGCCTTCTCTACTCATATCTGGCCACTAATCCAGATGTAGATTGGACAGGCTTGATTAGGCCGGATTTAGGCCAGGCCAATCACAAACAAGATATTTGTGAGCGTAAATTCAGGTTGCACATACAGTGCTTACAATGAGACAGTAAGCAATTTCTTACATAATTTTTTATTGATAGTTCACCATTTGCTATATTGTTATATATTTTTAATACTGTTAAATATAAATAAATGTTAATAAATCATATGTATCATATGATAGCATGACCACTGTGCTTAGTTAACTATTTGTATATTAAGCTGACCATACACATACACATTTTGAAAATCTTAGACAATATCTGTATGTTGAACTGGCGAAATCGATCGGTCAGTCGGCCAGGTTTGAAAAATTTAGTCCAACAGTATCTGAACATGTTTGGTCTATTGTTCAATAGTAGTAATGACAGGTAATGACATTTGCAGGTATTCCTATGTAGGTGACCGGTACTGTACAAAAATTTGTACACAAAATAGATCATTGTTTTTGTGATGTACAAAAATGTGTATTGTTATAAGAACCCTATAAAACAGACTTGGAGTGAAGATTGCAAATAAAAAAAACTTCCAAAAAAGGGTATATTTTTTGTACACTGTTCTTTTGTCACACCCCATATATTTTCTATATTGCAGTTGGAAGAAAATTTAAAAAGAAATGTGAATCTCCACAAAATTGCTCGTCTATTGCATAGTAAGGCATTAGGTTTTTAACCTCAATGACATTTTCATCATTTTGTATTAGGTAATTATAATTAGAAATGGTTCTGTCTCATCTTGTGCATCTTTACTTGTTCTTTCAACTGTATCTTGTGCTGAGCTATGAGGCTGTTGCTCCAGCATTTCACGGATGGCTGATATTCTGTTGTAGGTCTGTTGTGGAGTTTCTCCACAGTTTTTGGACAAATCTTCCCCCTTCTTTGTTGCCAAAAGGAGGGAAGAAAACGGAATTATTGAATTTTCACAGTATAAAAAACGTAAGAACGTTAACTTATGGTGCATCCCGATTACTACAGGTTCTTACTATATGTAAGTTAGTGCTTTATTTGTAACTGAAACCACTAAAAAAAAAAGTATTGAATGACCAATAACTAGAAGGGCTTAAACCCCGTCCAATTGAGTTCTTATCGCATGTACATTTTGATGGATCTGGGAGACTTTACAGCTCTAACAGGAGGCTTTGAGACTGAACTTTCAATTGACACAGGTTCTCAACTAAATGTTACTAGTAAGAAACTCCCTGTACCGGTAGAGGCACCTACTTGTGCCATTGTAGGTGTAACATGTCCCTAGTATGCCACCTCAATAGGGACAAGGAAGGTAGACCCAGTATTCAAGGTGTGATAATGGGCCATTGCACAAAAATTCTTTTGGATCCTGGTGCAGCTGTCTCCCTTACAGATTTAAAATATCAAAAAAGATCCCAACAGCATACAAATTAATTTCAAAGGGTTTTCAGTTAGTCCCTTCAAAACAATCCTTGCCAATTAACATCACAATGGGGGAGCAGGAGATTGAGCATAGCCTATGGCTGTCCCCCACACATGAAGGTACAATCGTAGGCTCCGACATAATGAAAGCACATGGTCTAATCATTGATTTGTGCAACTGGATGCTTTGGAGAGGATCCCGCTACACGGGTACAGTGCACATAATCACAGATAACGATGGTATATCACTCGTAGTGTTGGATAACATTTTGTGGCAGCATAGGGAAGGGTGGGCAACATCAAAGAATCAATGTGGCAGAATTTTTAAATATGGTTGTAAAGGAGGAGGGACCAGACCCACCACCCCAAAAACTGGTGGGTCTGGTGGCAGCGGTGGAATCCAGGACACGGGTAACACAACTCTAAAGTAATCATGGCATCCAGGGAAGATAATATGCACTGGCGAATGCAAGATTTGCAGCAGAGAGCCTGTGTCTTGGGCCTCAATTATGCAGGAGTACCAAGAGAACAACTAGTTGAAAGACTAATACAGGCTGCCCAAGAAGAGGACCTCATACAGCCAGAACAAAAAGGGACCATAGGCCAGAGGCAGTGACTTCACCAGGTGCCAGGCCTCAACCAACACCCCCCACCTTCAGGTGCCCCCCCATGGCAGTCCTTCACCAGCACTAGACCAAATCCACCCTCGACTACACAGCCTCGGCATGGCAACAGGCCTCAGGATCGCCTCTGTTATTTATGCAGACAACCAGGCCACATGCCGAATGTCTGTCCTGGCCAGAGTAGGAATGTGCCCCATGGCACCCCACCCTGTTAACTATGTTGTGGTGGATCCAGAGGGGACAGATGAACTACCCCCTCCTTAGAGGAATAGTCATCTATACCTACACTCTCTAATACCCAAGGGAGTGTATGGCATCCGGAAAGTGCCCCAAAGCTACCCTGAGCAAAGAAAATGTCATCTTCAGGATGTTCTCCTTGATGGTTGTCGCATCACTGGGTTCCGTGACTCTGGAGCCTTCCTTACCATTGCTGATCCACAGGTGGTACGACTAGAAGCTATATATCCTGGGCCTGGTATCCTCATTGAGGTTGCTGGAGGAGAACTAAAATACATCCCAAAAGCCGCTGTCCAACTAGACTATGGCTGCGGAGAGAAGGTTTGCTGGATTGGAGTTATGGGAGGCCTACCTGCTGATGTGCTCTTAGGTAATGACTTGGGCC
This sequence comes from Xenopus tropicalis, assembly GCF_000004195.4. Lineage (NCBI taxonomy): Eukaryota > Metazoa > Chordata > Amphibia > Anura > Pipidae > Xenopus > Xenopus tropicalis. Next base: position 151,772,561 of record NC_030682.2, on the reverse strand, counting down.
CCATGGATAGTTGCTTTGTTGGAGTTGTAAACTGGAGTTAGTCAAGCCCAGCATCAAAACACAGATGTTTAAGACTATATGAACCCGCCAAGTAACCCGTGTGGGTTCCTCTTGGGTTCATGGTCCCGGTAGAGGGAGGGGCTGTTATAACACAGAAATACTCCCCTATGTTAGCAATATTGCCCAGGATGGGCCCAGCTCTACCGACCCCCAGTTTATATGGTATCTCTGGTTCTTGTGTTCCTGGAATCTCCCCCCCCCCCCCAAAGCAAGCTGTGCACGTGGTCTGAACAAAAGGCTCCACCCTAGCTCCTCTGTGCACGTGAGAGGGGACCAGGTTTTGGATAACAGCCAATCAGCATGGACATGGTTCCTTCCCCCCTCCAGCATTCCTCTGGAGGGAGGAGAGTTCTAAAATACACTGCCCCGGGGGGCAAAAAGATCAGATTCTTTCCTGCACTGGACTAGAGCTTTGGTTCCGTCCAACTGTGGGAACATTTTCTCACCTCCAGGCCTATAGGGAGGGAACCTGGGCCGGCTATTGATGTTGACGGAGACTGTATCCAAAGAGGAGTGTACCCTGTGTGGGACTGGGATACATACCCATGTGGACTATATACTTTGTGGAATTGTACCCTACCCCTTCCAAGTATTCTCTGCTTGCCTACTCCGTGTTATGCAATAAACTGGTGCGTTTACCTATAAATCCTACTGTATTCCCTGCCCTGGTACCAGGGGCGCAGGCACCCTTTCTGAACCTATAACACTCCACCCGTCACAAATGTAGTGGCAAAAATGCCAGATATGACAACAGCTCTTAAACCCTGAACTGAGTACAGTTAAGTTGATGTCTCATATGGATCTCAACTCCCATACATGCTGCCAATATAAAAAAAGTTTGCTTTTACCTTCCAAAGGAAAGCAATAGACATTCTGCACTTAGTGTATGTCCGATATATTAAAATCATTTTTGGAACCAGAATGTAAGTTTCACAAGGGGGAAGAACACCCGACCCAAACAAATTAGGAAATTGCCTAAACCAAATACAAAACAGCACTGGAGACAATTTCTGGGACTTGTAGGCTTTTGCAGGGAATTCATTGAAGGATTTGCAGAAAAGGCACGTCCCTTATATGAATTGCTAAAATGTGAAAAAAGTGAAGTGTATAAACCATCAAAACCATGAAAAATAGGGAGATGGAGAAATAGGTTCATAAGAGCATGATACTGTTCTTGTTTATTTACAGGATCCATTATGGAGTGAGAACCGGCATACAACCAACCTGGGATCCTGCATAAGGCAATTTCAATTCTTCTGTTACTCGCTACACTGATAAGTAAGGCTCCAACCTACAGTTATCAATACTCAAACACATACAAGGATTCCAACAAAGATCACATCAGACCAGTAATTTCACAAGAGGGAATTCATGATATCCCAAAAACCCAGTGTCAGCTGGAAGTTTAAACCAGACAATACAATACATGTAGGAACAGAAGGGTATAATTCAGAATACCAATTTAGGAATTATAAGTATAATCTATCATTTTCATTTGGGAGATTCCAGCCAAATTCAGGAGGATGGTCATTTAATGCTCAGTCATGGGAAACTATTTAATTAAGTGGAGTAATTACCAACTATATATCCTTACAAACTATATACTTGAATGCAACTGGATACTGGTTGGGTGAAGAATCTGACACCTAATAAATCAGAAAAAAAATGGGGGGAGGTAAGCAGTGGTACTTTTAGAGATGGGAAATACGTACTACATACTAGAGAGCAGTATCAGGTGGAAAGATACAATAAGCCCAAGGTATATACCCAGGAAAATATCACTGATACACACTGACATGTTGAAACCCAACAAAGTACATTTGTTAAAGATGGTACCACATACAATATATTAAACTTATTCAAAGCCATATCATATAGATCAAACAGAAGCTCTGGGTGTAGGCGCTAAATCGCTTATGGTCAACTCCACCAGACATACCATCAGTGGTTCCTGGGCAGCTAGTGTAAAAACTGTTCCATTCACATTGATAGACCTTTACAGTGGACTTTTCCAGGAGGGATATCATTACATGAAACCAGTGAGATTGAGCGGGCGAATGTCACAGAAGAACCCAGAATGGTTTGAGCCTCCATAAGTCGCAGACTGTACAGCGAGTGTTGCATGTGAGTTAAGTGTTTGGCAGGCATTAAAAAACAAAAAGGTGTTTGGGGTTTGCTGTGCATGCTGGGAGTGCTGAGTGAAAGGAAGTGCAATTAACTGACTGCTGTGTGATTTCTAAGTGCCACCTGGCTGATTGAGCATACTAATCAAGGGGGGGGGGGGGGGGGGGGTAAATTCTCACCAGGTGTTGGGCTGTTTGGTTTGGACCTCTATAAGTTTCTGACTGCACAGCGAGTGTGGGAGCCGCTAAGCGAGTGTTGCATGGGATCCAAGTGTTGCATGTGAATTAAGTGTATAGCAGGCGTTAAAAACAAAAAGGCGTTGGAAACTAAAAAGTCACTATACAAGGGATTGCACTCCGGAGACTGTAAGTACCAGTCGCAATATGAGTCCCAGTATGATTGCTGGTGTTACTCAGTGTGCATCTTGCCGCATGTATGGGGTCCTGGAGCAGCAGTTCCATGCAGCATTTACTTGAGATGCAGGTGGGTTTCCCTCTTGGAATCTGAGGTGCAGAATCTAAGGGGGGAACTGGCAGCACTAAGGGGGCAAACATGGGGGAGAACAGGAGGCTCACTGAGCAACCACTGGCAGGGGCCGGGGTGGGGGGGGGGGGGGGGGGGGGGGGGGAGGGAAACTTAAAGCCGTATCATGTAGATCATACAGAGAAGCTTTGGGGTCTTGGAAATGTGAGGATCCAGATACCGGAATGGAAATAGGGGAGCTTCAAATAGTTAATGCTACTCCTGAATATATGGAGTCATGCAAGCATCATAGAAACATAAAAACGCTGATAATCCAGAACCAACACCACGCATGGAGAAAGGACAGACTTTTCAGGTTAAATCAAGACTCCAAACAAGTGCTGGTTAGAGAAATCAAGTATATAATCAACCTGGCATTTGTTTTCCTTTTAAAACTAACTAAAGATTTCACAGTGTATACAGAGATACAGTATATTGAAAAGGTTATGTTACAACATGGTTTTATAAAATAAACTAATATTTGATAACCAAGTTAGTGTCATGCTTCTCCTTTTTGGTCTAAAACTTAGGGGTAGGCTTGGTTCTTTCCTATTTGGACTCCAAGCCTATCCAGCTTCTTGTTACTTTATAATATGTAAAGTAAAGAATATCATCATGTTTAGTAGTTTTCGTAACCATTCAATATAATTGTTCAATTATATGCTTTCAACCTGGCATTTTAATTTGTCTCCGTGGTTAATAAATGTATTCTCAATTGTGAATATACCAAATAAATTCTATGCACAGGTGGATGATTCCCAAAGATATTACGAGAAAGATGAGTTCTGATTATGGGCTCTTTCATAATCCACGAATACGAAGCAAGAGGGATGTTTTTGGTGCAATTATGGGGGTACTCAATAACAGACACATTGGAGGTTCTTTGGAACAAGCTCTCTAGCATAGCCACTCATAGTATAAAGGGGTTAGATACCCAAAAGGAAATATGAATAACCAGGAGGAAGATAATATCAATACCCATACTGAGATTACAAAGGACTTTGTTAATCATTTTAAACTACTTGTTGACCAGGAAGTGTTTTTCCCAAGAGCAGACGGAACTATCCAGTAACATGAAATTAATAGTTCAATCCATCTATAATGGTCAATGGCCCTTTGAGCTTTTACCCCAAATTTCTGCCGCCTTACCAAACTGTCAGTTTTACACACCCAAAATGGTGGACAAATGCATTGGTTGGTTGCGTCAATCATGACTTGTGTATCTGATCATCTCAATTGGTATTTTAACGGGTGAAAACACTTTGATACACCCCATATTAGATTAGCCTACTATATAAGCCTACTACCTGCTCGCTGGATCCTATGCCCTCATCCCTACTAAAACAGTGTGCCCCTGCCCTTACTCCAGCTCTTACCCACATATTCAATTCCTCTCTGGCTTCTGGTACTTTTCCCTCTCTCTTCAAACAAGCATGTGTCAAACCCATTCTTAAAAGGGCTACACTGGACCCGTCCTGCCTTTCTACTGCCTTTCTCATATTGGTACAAATAGTGAAAAACCATTCCAATACTTCTGTCAAGCTAATTATTTTTTTATTAATTAATTGAGACCATGAGTGTTGCAAGCAGTGAGAATGGGAATACCCCAGAGCAAATGATCCACAGAATTGTTGAATTCATATATACACGGGTAAAATTTGATCAAGGGATGGATGTTTGGATTAATGATTTGAAGAGAAATGCTAGAGCAGACCTTAATGATATCTGGGCAACAGACGGCCTGGTTGAACGCTATTTAAACATGTATGAACTTAGCCTCTAACAGTTCAGAAAAAGAAAAAAAAATTAATGTGCCCTACCTCCTGTTTTATATGCATTAATGGAGGTAGATACCCCATCAAAAGCTAGAAGAGAAAATGTAGAAAAATTGAGGTCTCAGTTACATGAGATAGAATCAGATATCCAACATATGAAATCTGATAAAAACCAACTAGAGATAGATCTCAAACAAGGAAGCTTTTATTAGGGATTTAGAAACTGATGCTGAACATAGTCGCATAGCATCTGTAAGCTCAGAAAGGATTTCGAAGAATTACGGCAACAGTACATTAAAAGTCAACAGTCAGGTGTATATGGTGTGGAGAGATCTCCTGATCCTCCAATAATCACTCCCCAATATAAAAATTGGGCACCATATATTTCTAGAGCCAAACCAATTGATGTTGATTCAGGAGGCACAAAATGTTTTGGGCCGGTTGGCTGAAGCTTGCCAAGCTGTGACCCCCGTGATAGGTAATCACAGAACAAGGGTTCTTAGAGATTCTTCTTCAGACACGTCCCCAGAGAGGAATGTGAGGAATGTGCGAAATCAAACACCTATGTCAAATGTATCCCATAGAAGTAGTGTTTCCAATACTGATGCAAGTGAAGTTGAGAGTGATGGGAGAGCATAGGGATCCGGTCCTTTCCCAAACAGGGGGAAGAATACCCATAAGAGGGGTTTAAAAGGGAAAAATCCCCAATCTCCAAAAGAAAAAAACTTCTGCCAGCATAATTAAATTTTTGAATACTGCTATACCAAAATTTTCTAAGAAAGGTTCTTCCCAAATTGCAAACCACTTAGAACTATATGAATCTACTATGGATTCATTAAAATTATCTGAGGCAGACAAAATCAGGTTTCTTCCATGGGCCTTTGATGACAGATACCGTCATTACTTTTCCTCCTTTAAAGAGAGAGGAATCACCAAATGGCAGTCAGTCCTACATCAAATTAAATCAGAATTTGGGCCCTATCGAACTATCACTGCCGCAAAGGAGAGAAATTTATAAACTTACATGTAGATCTAATCAAAGCCCTCGAGAATTTCTCTCTGTACTTAAAAATGCCTATGGTTTAGCTTAGAGAAACCCCGATTGGGAATCTGTGGAATTTAAACAAGTATTCTATGAGGCCTTACCAACCCAAATTAAATTAAGTCTAGCTCATGATCTGGATTTTGAAAACCCTCTAGAAAGACTGGTAACATCAGCAACTTTACGGTTTAACATTAGTGAGGGCCAAAACTTAAATGATAGGAAATTTAAAAAACTCCCAGAGCACAATGTTGATGAGTCCAGGGTAAAACCTCATTTAAATTTTGAGTCCCAGCCAAAGAAAATACCTTCAGCCACTGGACCTAATCAACAAAACCAAAAACGGCTAAATCCCAGACAAACTAAACCTCAAATTGCCAAGGGGTCAGAAGGAAATAGTTCAGGTTCTGGAAGCCAAGATAACCGTTCTTGTTTCAACCAAGGGTACCATGGATACCGAGGTAACCAAAGATATGGGGGTTACCAAGGATACCGGGATCCCCAGGGATACAGACGTTGGAACAATAGGCCCAGGCAGCAATGGAGAAAAGGGCAGGAATCACCAGATTCACCCAGGGGTAAATCACCCACAGGGAACCAAAACCCAGGTAGACCTAGCAGATTTGATCAGAGGAAAAAGCGGGGCCAAGCTCCGCCAAATAAAAGGAAGCAGAACCAAATTGCTATATGGAAATGGACAGGAAAGAATTAAATACAGTCAATGATCATGTTTTGCATTGCCCCGACCCTGAATTCAGGGCCGGGAAGGGAAAATCTAATATTTCATCTGTTTTACAGCCGGTTCAGTCTGTTCCATTAATAGAATCCATAGGAAAACAAATGCCCTATAGACAGAACAAGGAGGAGCAATCTCCAAATATCCTGACGCTGCAAAGATCACTTTTTAAATCAACAGATGATAAAACACTCCCAATTTCCTCTGTAATCTTAGTTAGATTGCCGGTATTTTAGATATTTGTCTCCAGGACGGATGTGTCTGACCAATCCAAGGTTTATTGGATACTGGATACCGGATCTCAGGTCACTATTTTGTCTTTCAGCTATTTCCAACAGATCTTAGAGTCCTCGAAGAATAAACAGATTGACGGTATTTGATGGATCTCTGGTAAGTGTAGATGGTGATAGTCTACAAGTGAAAGGCAAGTCCTGGCTGACATAAGATTAGTAAAGAGACCATTAGACATCCAACATTGATTGTAGATCTTCCATATGATCGGCTGATCATTGGAATTGATCTGCTTAAAAGGTTAAGATCCATAATTGACTTTATTAATGAAGCAATATGGACTCGGGTAAAAACCCCAATCTTTTGAACGTTCCCACAATGCAAAACCACAAAATAATTGCCATATGATTGAAGAAAGACCTAATTGTCGAAATCCATTTCCAGAATAGTCAGGTACCAGATGTCTCAATCCTAAAAAATGGTAAACCTGAAGAAAGTATTAATACTTCCTTCCACATCATTAATATCCAAAAGGACAAAATTGAAAAAGTGGCAAGCATAACCAGACATATCCAACCATTGGTTAAAATCGAGAAGACCAATGATACTATGCTGGTTCCCGTACAGGTAAATATTGCCCGGGAAATATGCCAAGCTGGATCTCAAATCCGAAGTCAGCTATATAAGTTTAGGACTTCTAAAGCAGGTTACAAATCCTCAGATGATTAAATTTTCTTCCTTACAGGAATGGGTTTATGACCTGGGCAAAGACGACCAGAGTCAAAATGTGATTGCAAAATGCATTTTATCTATCTCCCTAGTGTAGCAATATGTATGGGGATAAACAAAGGTGTTAGGGGTAGACATATTGCACACAGGATTTGAATACAAGGGCTGTATAATTAATGTACACATTCTTGGTAGTTCCTGACTTCAAAGTATTATCAGAGACTCCAAGTCAAGTAGTAGACGTTTATCTGTAATTTTATGACCCAGATACTAGTTTTACCTTCTTCAAAGTATCACTTCTAATCAAATGCAAAATAAGTTAGGGCTATACAGGATGCTTATCTTGGTATCTATTATTCCTAATTTATATGCTAATGTTCAAGGTGATCTAACAGCAGGAGACCCCGAGAAACAATCTGTAGGAGGGGTCTTTTGTATTTCAAAGTGGAATTGTTTATACAGTTGTTATTGGTAAAGAAACATCTAAAGAAACTAGTTGGTTCAACTAAAACAATGAGATTAAGATACACGTTTAAAAACTTGTTGTGAGCCAATCAGAACCATTCCCCATTTTGGTCAATGGGATAGAAACAGTATAACCAGGGAGCTGGATTGCTGATTTTTCAAGTAGTTAGGTTAGGGAGAAGTCCTGAAGGCTGATCCCTATAGAACAGATCCTGTGGGCATATTTAAAGGAACTCTGTATCATTTGTTGTCTCTGGGCTGGATAATCGAAATAAATTAGCTTCATCTCTGGAAAAGAACCGTGGTTGTTTCCTTTTACCTGGCTGTGGTAAATATTGGAATATCCAGTATATTTGTAATACACCATATCTACACTATACACAACACCTAGGAAACAAATGTGCGGAACACGTTTTCAATGTGTTAAAGGAACCACAATATCAAATGTATTTAGGAAATTACATTATACATCGATTTGCCATACAAGTTGATTTGATCAATAATGTTTTGTGGTCCAGACTATCAGGGAATCCAGAGGAATTCCAGGATGAAGAACAAGCCTTGAGATGGGGACAACGAATACCCTATGCAGTGGATATCTTAGTCGCCGGAAAGGTAAAAGTCTCTGGGGGATGTAAATCATTTCTTTTACCCATTCGAGTAAAGAAAGGGCAAACGCTGAGGAATCCAAATACATTAATTTGCTTATCTAATCGAATGCAACAATTTGGATTGAAGGTAAAACCGAATCCTATAATAAATATTCATCAGGATCCATTATATATGGTTATCGATAACATGAGTCCTTATAACATTATGTTACAAGAGGACACAATGATTGGCCTAGCCATCGATTCAGATTATTATACTTTTGGATTCCAAAATCATATAATTGGATTAATACCTGACAAATATCTAACAGAAGAACAAATAGTGGATCAACATTGCTTTTCAACACCTGAGGGATTGTTCAGTATTCACTCTGTTTATCCTTTCAATCCTGAGGATGGTACATGTTACGTTGAGGAGACATCATTGATCTTTAACCATGAAATCGAGAAAGGTGAGTATGAGTCATTCCAACAGGGGAAAGATCAGATATATCACACCCCGGATGACCTGACCAGCAAGCTTGAAGAAGCTTATGAGGTAAATCAACCTGAAATTTTCCCAGAATTTCAAGAGCGGGTGGAAGAGCAACTCTCTATAGCTGATGCATGTTCTGATGAATCAGAACGACAACAGCTAAAAGAACTATTTTGGGAATTCCAGGATATGTTCCCCAAGAATTCTTATGACTGCGGGGAAACTAACCTACATGTTACAAGAATCCAGACCGATCCAGATGCACCCCCTGTATTTATTAAACAATACCGACTTCCGTTAGCGGCTTAGGAGTCACTCTCGGAAATCGTTAAAAATCTGAAGGGTATCATCCGCCCAGTACATAGTTCTTTTAATCATCCAATACTTGGAGTCCTTAAACCCAATGGTCAGTTTCGTCTTTGCTCAGACTTGAGACAGTTGAACAAACAAGTCTACATGTCTGGTTGGCCTGTACCATACATTGACCAATGCTTGGCACAAATCCAAGGGTCTAAAATTTTTACCACTCTTGATTGCGCACAAGGATATTGGACAATTAAAATAGATGAAAGGGATCAATATAAACTAGCCTTTACATTTGGAAAGCAACAATATGCATGGACCATTTTACCTTTCGGATACATTAATGCAGGCCATGAGTTTACTGTATTCATGCACAAAGCCATGCCTGATGCTGCTGAACGAGGTACATAAAGTACAACTTTTGAAGAACATATTGCAGAATTGAGATATGTATTAAATCAACTAAAGAAGGCGGGTGTTAAACTTTTACCGAAGGCCCAATGGTGCCGATCTAAGGTAAATTTCCTTGGACATGAAATTACTGCCGAAGGAATCAATCCACAGAAAGAGGAAGCGATAAAGAACATGAAAACTCCTACAGATCTCAAGGAGCTAAGATGGTTCCTGGGTATGATGAATTATTCACATTCTGATTATGTTCGGAACAGCTTTGTGGAATATTTTCCCGGATGGAAAAGATCCAATATGATGAGAAGTAATAAGAAACCAGTCAAACATGCCACAAGGACCCAATCACCGGGCACCGCTGATGAAAAGAGGAATATCCATGCCATGGTCAGACCTCCAAATTGATTTCGTTGGACCAGTAACAACATCCTCAAAAGGAAACCGGTACATGCTAACTGTAACTTGTTTATTTACAAAATGGGTAGAATGTTTACCATGCAAGACGTGTAGTTCTAGTGTATGCGCATCACTGCTCATTAACCATATATTTTCCAGATTTGGTCTTCCCCAACGTATTGAATCTGACCGCGGAAGTCACTTCACCAGCGAAGTAATGACTAAGATGTGGGAAATTCTAGGAGTAAAAAGGAAGCTACACATTGCTTACAGACCAGCTTCTAGTGGTGGAGTAGAGCGTTACAATCAATCATAAACATTCTGAGAAAGTTTGTCAAAGAATCTGGTAAAGACTAGGATGTCAAATTACCACTAGTTCTCATGGCTATAAGAGCCACCACGAGTGCGACAACCAAACTTTCTCCATTTGAGATGATTACGGGTAGAAAAATGGTATTACCTCAACATCTACTTTATAGGACCACAGATCACAATTTGATGAATGCAATGACTGCACATCAATATATAGAAAATTTACGAAAGCATCTACAGCATGCTTTTGCGTTTGCTCAAAGAAATATTGAGAAAGCTGCAGTAAGTACGAAAACGTACTATGATCTAAAAACAACTCAAAAGGAATATCAGGTTGATGACAAAGTTTCTTTATAACTTTGCCAGAGACCAAGTAAAGGAAAGGAAATTCTTACCTTCCTGGAAAGGTCCATATATAAATCACTGATAAATTATCTCCTGTGGTTTATAAAGTTAAAATTCCCAAGGGGGATGATTTTGTTGAAAAATGGGTGCACATTAACCAATTACGTGTTTGTCATCCTAGCCCACAGCTTCGGAGAATAGAGCAAGTCGAGAGCTGAGTAGTAAGAAATCAGGAGATTCTAGTTAAAGATGGAAGTAGAGATTAATATTGTATATAGATGTTGTATCATGATATGCCTATGTCTCTCTCAACCTTCCAAATATCCTTTATATTCTCAGTGAACTGAAACTGGCTGTGTATATATATGACGGCTGAACCTAATGATTTCTTTTAATTATCTATAGGCGCAAAGATGCCATCCGAGATGATCGCTATTTTATATGCAGTCCTGATCTTGGGGAAAGTTACACGCTGAGCGGATTGTGATGCCGGGTCCATCATCCGGGATCATGCTACAGGATACAGCGGGATTCATCATGACCAACAAGAGAATCTTGTCCCAGAAGATTTATATGAGCCTGGATCCACGTTGTGTCATCGATAGACAAGTCAACGTATCCAATATTCGATCACCGGAGATTCAAACCTGGTACCAGCTGCATATTGAATATTCACAAAAGCGGATTACTCAAATCCTGGAGCAAACCCGAAAAACTTTAATCAATCAGAGAGCCTTTTTCTTCAAACTAAAGACCAAAACGGTTTATTTCTGGTATTGTTGCTGCTATAATCTTTGCAGTAGTAGGAAACGTGTTTGCAACCGGAGTAACAAATCGCTAATTCCATATCCCTTAAAACCATGGAATCAGATTAATTCATTAAAGACTAATTTACAACATATTCATGCGGAGATGGAAAGACAAAAGAACGATTTAACAGACTTGTATAACGTTGTGGAAGACACTGTTATTACTACGAACTTACACTCTAAATTATTAAACCACTCGATAAATCTTCAAAGTCATGAACGGTTTAAGCAAGAACTGATTTTGCTAAAGGAGCCTATCGATTTTCAACTTCAAGTTTTCCATGACGAGGTGCAAAGTGGGATGCAAGACCTGAGAGAAGGGCGAATTCCTCTCTATTTTGTATCATACGAGATTATTCGCAAGATGTTACAAAATGCAGATGGAGATGAAGTAGAAGATATCCAAATGAACTTAGCGTTTAATATGGGAGTTTCCATACCATTATACATTGATCCTGTTAAAATGCTTGAAATTTGCTTTTTACTATCAATTCCAGTGGTCAATAGGAACAATATATTTCAAATGAAAAAAAATCCACAATGTAGGTACATGGAGAGATAATATTCATGTTAAGATCCAAACCCCTGATATCGTGGCATATCAATCTTGGAGACCGGACTGGCTACCTGTTCCTATTCTAAATGATTGTGCAATTTTTCGAGATAATAACTTTCAATGTGAAGGTGACCTGTTTAATTATGATACGACTAATGCTTTATGCGGACTTGACTTTGTGCCAGGAAACTGTCTAAAATCGAGGAGAAAGATTGGGTGAATGCAGTTTTAATAAAAGACAAATGGCTCGTTAGTACTCTTATTGCTATACCAACTCATGTATCGATCATCAAAGTACCCCCTAATTCCAGAGTTGTAATTGGAAATCTCACCTTATATCCTGTAAACATTAAGGACATTGAAGGAGAGGTGGAAAGCATTGATGCATTCCAAAATCAGGAGATTACCATAAATCCGGATTTAAAATGTTGGACAATAAGCCCAGCCATACCATCCGTATGGTTATAAAAAAACATTACCATGGATACTCCACAATTTTCACCAACCGATGACTAAATACTGTTTCCTTCTGTTTGGTCATGGGGGGTAAACTATATATGGAGTATATTGATCACAATTATAGTAGGGTGGTTAAAAAAGACTCTAGATAAACTATGGCTTAAATCTCGCCGATCAAGTTCACATAATGAGTATGATGAAGGAAGAGTTTGAAAACCCTTAGTAGTTTTCCTAAAATGTTCATATTATAGGAAACATTTCAGAAAAAAGGGGGATTTGTCGGATTTTCAAATAAGAAGATTATTAATTATAAGAATATTCCGGTTTATTAATGATAACATGTGATTAAAGGTTGTATAAGCTTCGGTGTTAACATCGAATATAGGAAGGTCAAAAGTTATTTTATATTTTCTGAATATTTCTCAGGCCACAATATGAGGAAACTGTGCCATCTACAGATGGGGGACGACATCACGGGTCCAGAGGTCACTAACAAATATTTAGATCAATTGGTGATAGTTTAACTTTAAAGACTACCTTTTGATGCCAGTTGGTTAGTTTGAGGGATAAGTTAGGAGACAGGAGGAAAAAAGAAAAAAAGGAACTGGGAAGACTCTCAAGAGAAGGGAAGAAGGAGAAAGAAAAAAAGAAACTAGGAAGGAAATCTAAAAACTACGTGGAGACTCTCAACTATAAGAAGACTCATTCTCCAACTAAAAAGCTCGGGTAAGTGGCATCCCCAATGTTTTGGGTGCAATAGATTGCACCCATGTTGCGCTTAACCCCCCCCAAGACAGGGAGCACATCTACAGAAACCGCAAGGGTTACCACTCCCTTAATGTACAAGTTGTATGTGATGCCAAAATGAACATCTTGAGCATCGTGTCTGGGTTCCCCGGCTCCTCTCACGGTGCTTACACCCTAAGACCAGTCCGGGCTTTACCAAGTGTTTGAGACAGGACAAATGCCTCACGGGTGGCTGTTAGGTAAGTATTTGTGTCACTTATCTAGCACAACTTGCCCACATTTGCTTTGTGTCTCCCACTGTAAAACCAGTCCATGCCTGCCATAAGCTTGTAATGCAATTTGGAAAGTGCCCTCTTTTGCCACTGGGAGAGGCAAAGCAGCTGCTTGTAGTGTCACCTATCAGTCTCACACTGTCACATCTGTTGCAAAAAGGGCCGTGTTTTGACACAGGGAGACTGGAAACAGCTTATTTGTTTGCACCATCTTATTTAATCTTAATTTCTTTCAGGAGATGCTGGCTACCCGTGTGGTCGGTGGCTCATAACACCCATTCACAGGCCGCACTCACGGGCGGAGTGTGCCTTCAATCAAGCACACATGAGAGCGCGGTCTGTGATTGAGTGGACGTTTGGGGTCCTCAAAAGCCGGTTCCGCTGCCTCGACAGATCAGGAGGCAGCCTGCTGTACAGCCCCAAAGTGGCAAATATCATCGGTGCGTGTGCTGTACTGCATAATTTGGCGAACCGGCACGGCCTACCAGGTTTTCAATTTTTGTTTTCATATACAAATAACAATGAAGCACAGGGCCACCGCTCCCTATAAGCAGAGTACTCAGTCTGCATAGGGCACCAACTCCCAGGGGGGCACCATCCCAGCTGTTTCCAAAAAAATCATTTGTATACAGTGGTGTGAAAAACTATTTGCCCCCTTCCCGATTTCTTATTCTTTTGCATGTTTGTCACACTTAAATGTTTCTGCTCATCAAACACCGTTAACTATTAGTCAAAGATAACATAATTGAACACAAAATGCAGTTTTTAAATGAAGGTTTACGTTAAGGGAGAAAAAAAACTCCAAATCTACATGGCCCTGTGTGAAAAAGTGATTGCCCCCCTAATAACTTAAGTTAAAAAATAACTTAACTGTGGTTTATCACACTACAGAGTTCAATTTCTGTAGTCACCCCCAGGCCTGATTACTGCCGCACCTGTTTCAATCAAGAAATCAGTTAAATAGGAGCTACCTGACACAGAGAAGTAGACCAAAAGCACCTCAAAAGCTACACATCATGCCAAGATCCAAAGAAATTCAGGAACAAATGAGAACAAAAGTAATTGAGATCTATCAGTCTGGTAAAGGTTATAAAGCCATTTCTAAAGCTTTGGGACTCCAGCGAACCACAGTGAGAGCCATTATCCACAAATGGCAAAAACATGGAACAGTGGTGAACCTTCCCAGGAGTGGCCGGCCGACCAAAATTACCCCAAGAGCGCAGAGACAACTCATCCGAGAGGCCACAAAAGACCCCAGGACAACATCTAAAGAACTGCAGGCCTCACTTGCCTCAATTAAGGTCAGTGTTCACGACTCCACTATAAGAAAGACTGGGCAAAAACGGCCTGCATGGCAGATTTCCAAGGCGCAAACCACTTTTAAGCAAAAAGAACATTATGGCTCGTCTCAATTTTGCTAAAAAACATCTCAAATGATTGCCAAGACTTTTGGGAAAATATCTTGTGGACCGACGAGACAAAAGTTGAACTTTTTGGAAGGTGCGTGTCCCGTTACATCTGGCGTAAAAGTAACACAGCATTTCAGAAAAAGAACATCATACCAACAGTAAAATATGGTGGTGGTAGTGTGATGGTCTGGGGTTGTTTTGCTGCTTCAGGACCTGGAAGGCTTGCTGTGATAGATGGAACCATGAATTCTACTGTCTACCAAAAAATCCTGAAGGAGAATGTCCGGCCATCTGTTCGTCAACTCAAGCTGAAGCGATCTTGGGTGCTGCAGCAGGACAATGACCCAAAACACACCAGCAAATCCACCTCTGAATGGCTGAAGAAAAACAAAATGAAGACTTTGGAGTGGCCTAGTCAAAGTCCTGACCTGAATCCTATTGAGATGTTGTGGCATGACCTTAAAAAAGGCGGTTCATGCTAGAAAACCCTCAAATAAAGCTGAATTACAACAATTCTGCAAAGATGAGTGGGCCAAAATTCCTCCAGAGCGCTGTAAAAGACTCGTTGCAAGTTATCGCCAACGCTTGATTGCAGTTATTGCTGCTAAGGGTGGCCCAACCAGTTATTAGGTTCAGGGGGCAATTACTTTTTCACACAGGGCCAAGTAGGTTTGGATTTTTTTTCTCCCTAAATAAAAACCCTCATTTAAAAACTGCATTTTGTGTTTACTTGTGTTATCTTTGACTAATAGTTAAATGTGTTTGATGATCAGAAACATTTAAGTGTGACAAACATGCAAAAGAATAAGAAATCAGGAAGGGGGCAAATAGTTTTTCACACCACTGTATATTATATTATAACATACCCCCCAACACTGTCCCGCTGGTTTTTATAGCGCATCCTGCTGTCCCGGATAGTTCAATCAATCTATGGGGGCTATTGTGGGCACTTACTATGGGGGCATTGCCTATGGGGGCAATTGGGGGCACTGTGTGTGGGGCCCCTATAGTAGGTGTTTTTTTTTTATTATTTTACTTCCGTAATATTTGGGGGAGGGGGCACAAAAGTAAATTTCAGCTTAGGGCACCCATTTGGCCAACAGCGGCCCTGATGAAGCATCATTACTGTAATGATTTGTTTTTGACCCGTGTTCCTCACAACTTTACAGCTGAGGTGGCCGATGACCTTGAGGACCCCGTCCATCCACCGGATCCTGTCCAATGTGCGGGGACAAATTGTTACTAATTACTTTGCCTGTAAGTACCTAAAATCTTTAATCCCATACACAACACATACCAAACAACTTGTCCCAAAAAAATTTTTTTTAGGGAACACTTCCCAAATATTGTTTTTTGTAGCAGGTTTAACACCTGTCAAGAAAGTAAGAAAAAAAAAAAAACAAAACCAAAAAAAAAAAAACCAGGCCAAATAAAAGCTACGTTCCACAAATCTCTAATCTCACAATTTATTTTCGCTTGCGAAGCTGCCTTGTGGAACCTGCAGGAGGGGGAGCTGCGCTGGTAGAGCTTGTGGGCTCTGTTGGCTTTGGTGCAGCACTTTGTTGTTTTTCTCTAGCCAACATAGCCAGTTTGTCTTTTCAGCTCTACCACCTCCTCCTGCAGGCTCAACATGGCAGCCTCATGTTGGGATTTGGCTAGATGTCTGGCCTGCATGAGGCTCTCCATCCTAGCCTCATGCTCAGCTTTTCTTGTCTCGCTGGCCTGATGGATTGTGACCAACTCCTGTTGAAGGGTAAGCATTGCCGACTCGTGTGCGGCTTTTGCCTTGCCTGACCTGCATTGTAGGCATTAGTGGCCACACACGAGTCGACATGCTGTTGGTCCATTTTGCTCATTTGTGCTTTGTGGTGGTGATTTAAAGACTTGTGGAACCTAGTTTGAGCCTGTTCCCTGGGGGCCACATTCTCTGGTGGGCTGGGTGCTGCTGCTGCGGAATATTGGCCGGCTCCTCATCTGAGGAGAAGGCCACGCCGTTGCCACCGACGTGGGACCCTCTCTCGCTTGCCTCCCCACTAAATCCCTCTCCTTCAATTTCAGGATCGCTGCGTGGGGAGGCCAGCCCTGACAAGGAGCGACCACCTTGGAAAAGAAAGAAGAAAAAAAAAACTGTTCATTTTGGATTATGTTCATGGACAATAATGAGTTGTGAAAACATAAACAAGTTAATTTTTCCAAAAATATTTGTGGACATTGATTCATTCCTAATGAGGCAAAAAGGTAAAATCAAGTTGAAAAGACTGACTGTCCAAAAGTACAAGATGAACTGACTTTTGAACCTCTATAAGTTTCTGACTGCACAGCGAGTTTGGGAGCTGCTAGCGAGTGTTGCATGGGATCCAAGTGTTGCATGTGAATTAAGTGTATAGTAGGCGTTAAACAAAAAAGGCGTTTGAAACTAAAAAGGCACTATACAAGGGATTGCACTCGGGAGACTGTAAGTACCCAGTGGCAATATGAGTTGCAGTATGATTGCTGGTGTTACTCAGTGTGCATCTTGTCGCATGTATGGGGTCCTGGAGCAGCAGTTCCATGCAGCATTTACTTGTGAGAGATGCAGGTGGGTTTCCCTCTTGGAATCTGAGGTGCAGAATCTAAGGGGGGAACTGGCAGCACTGAGGGGGCTGCAAACATGGGGGAGAACAGGAGGCTCACTGAGCAACCACTGGCAGGGGCCGGGGTAGTGGGGGGGGGAGAAGGGACAGTGGGGGTTAATGAGGGAGACAAATTTGTAACAGTTAAGAGGGGCAGTAGGGGACACAAGGGTAGGGGGGCTGGTTCACTGCTTGTACAAACCAACAGATTTGCCGCTTTAGGTGAAGATGCTGGGGGGCAGCTCTGAGCTGGCATGTATGGAGCCGGCACCTCTAATACAGGTGGGGGGAATAGTGCTAGGGAGGGAAGGCAGCTCTGAGCTGGCATGTATGGGGCAGGCTGACTCTCAGAGCCCCCTGGGAGCCGGCACCTCTAATACAGGTGGGGGGAATAGTGCTAGGGAGGGAAGGCAGCTCTGAGCTGGCATGTATGGGGCAGGCTGACTCTCAGAGCACCCTGGGAGCCGGCACCTCTAATACAGGTGGGGGGAGTAGTGCTAGGAAGGGAAGGCAGGCTATAGTTGTAGGGGATTCAATTATTAAAAAGGTGGATAGGGGAATTTGTCGCAAAGACCCTACATGCCGAACTGTGTGTTGCTTGCCTGGTGCTAGGGTTCGGCATGTGGGGGAACGAGTGGACAAATTGTTGGGAGGGGCTGGGGAAGACCCGGCGGTTGGGGGTACACATAGGTACCAATGACAAAGTTAGAGGAGGGGGGGGGGGGGGGAAGTCCTCAAGAACTATTTTAAAAAGCTAGGTGCGAAGTTGAGGGCGAGGACTTCCAAGGTAATTTTCTCAGAGATATTCCCTGTGCCACGAGCAACATTAAGAAGGCAGCGGGAGCTCAGGGAGATTAATACGTGGCTGAGAGATTGGTGCAGGGAGGAGGGCTTTGGGTTTCTCCAGAACTGGGCTGATTTCTCAGTCGGCTACAGGCTCTTTGCCAGGGATGGGCTGCACCTCAATGATGGGGCAGCTGCTTTGGGGGAAAAGATGGCTAGCGGGGCGGGTTGGAGGAGATTTTAAACTAGGAGTGGGGGGGGAGGGTGCAGTGGGAAATTCTGTGGGAGACAGGATAGATGAGGTAGTGGGCATAGTAAGGGAAAATGGGGGAGGAGACTTGCTTCGGGATACTGATAATGGCAGGGAGGCCCATAAGTTGTTTACACGTCATTCTCACGCCGGAACCAGTATTAAATGTATGTTTACCAATGCAAGGAGTCTGACTGGTAAAATGGGAGAGCTGGAGGTACTGGCGTTGGAGCGGAAATATGATGTGATTGGAGTTGCTGAAACTTGGTTGAATGAGTCTCATGACTGGGCAGTTAATATTGGGGGGTATACATTGTTTCGGAGGGACAGGGGCAATAGGAAAGGAGGAGGAGTGTGTCTGCTCATTAAGCACGACTTAAAAGCAAATATTAGGGAGGAAGTGATGGGGGGAACAGAGGGAGCTGAATCCTTATGGGTTGAGCTTCTCACAGATAGTAAGGAATCTACCAAACTAATTGTAGGGGTATGCTATAGCCCCCCTAATGTAAGCGAAGAGGAGGAGGCCCAGCTCCTGTTGCAAATAGAAAAGGCTGCTAGTTTGGGGCAAGTGATAATAATGGGGGATTTTAATTACCCTGATATTGACTGGGGCAATAGTACTGCCAGGACAGTAAATGGGAACAAGTTTATAAACTTGCTGCACGACAACTTTATGTCACAGGTTGTTGAGGAGCCAACCAGGAACCTGCTATACTGGATCTAGTGATCTCTAATGACCCAGAACGTATAGCAAATGTGCAAGTGGTTGAACCCCTGGGTAATAGTGACCATAATGTTATTTCATTTGATGTTTGGTGCAGGAAACAAATTTACACGGGGGCAACAAAGACAATGAATTTTAGGAAGGCAAATTTTAGCTCCTTAAGGGCAGCGCTTCAGGGCATAGATTGGGGCATTATGTTTTCTGATAAAAACACAGAGCAGAAATGGTTGTCATTTAAACTGATATTAAATCATTACTGTTCTCAATTCATTCCATTAATAAGAAAAAGTAGAAGTGTAAGAATCACC
Source organism: Xenopus tropicalis (assembly GCF_000004195.4). Taxonomy (NCBI): domain Eukaryota; kingdom Metazoa; phylum Chordata; class Amphibia; order Anura; family Pipidae; genus Xenopus; species Xenopus tropicalis. The sequence goes on along the minus strand of NC_030682.2, from coordinate 151,753,098 downwards.
CTATGTGGCTTAACTCTGAGGTAAAGAAGTTAATAGGGAGAAAAAGGAAAGCTTTTAAGAAATATAAGTCAGAGGGGACAGTAGCTGCGTTTAATGAATATAAACACTATAACAAGTGTGTAAAACAGCAATCCGGAAGGCAAAGATAGAAAATGAGGAGCGCATCGCGGCCGAGGCCAAGACTCACCCCAAAAAGTTTTTTAAGTATATTAATAGTAAAAAGATGCAGGTTGAGGGTGTGGCCCCATTGAGTTATAATAACAATATGGTTACAGCGGATACAGAAAAGGCAGATGTGCTTAACCAGTTCTTTTCTTCTGTGTATACAGTAGGGGGAGCCAGTGGGCCAAGTCCCACCCAATAGCTGCACTGTTGCCTCAGCTCCAACTACACAGTGGTTGGCACAGGATATGGTGCTTAAAGGGTTACACACGATAAATGTAAACAAGGCACCTGGGCCAGATGGAATACACCCTCTGGTACTGAGAGAGCTAGGGGCAGAATTACAGTGGCCCTTGTTTCTGATATTCTCAGACTCTCTTTCATCATCAGGTATGGTACCTAGGGATTGGAAGAAGGAGAATGTCATTCCCATATTTATACAGGGAGTAAGGTCCCAGCCGGGCAATTATAGGCCTGTAAGTCTGACATCCGTGGTGGGCAAGTTATTTGAAGGCTTGTTAAGGGATCACATTCAAAATTATGTAGTGGAGAATGGCATTATGGGTAGGAATCAGCATGGCTTTATGAAGGACAGGTCATGTCAGACCAATTTAATTGCTTTTTATGATGAGGTAAGTAAGAAGCTAGACAGTGGGGGGGCAGTAGTGGGACAGTGGGGGGCAGTAGTGGGACAGTGGGGGGGCAGTAGTAGATATAATCTTTGGATTTTGCCAAAGCATTTGATACCGTTCCCCACAAACGACTGCTTTCTAAGCTAAGGTCTATTGGTCTTAGTGAAGTCGTTTGCACATGGATAGAAAACTGGCTACAGGATCGGGTACTTTGAGTGAACTCCGTCCTTCCCTGACTTCTCTTCTGGATCCTGATTTTGTATTGCGCTTCTGTTCTGGTTTTGACCCGGCCTGCCTGACACCAACTCTAGTAAGAGATAAATTAGTATCCAGTCACTTCCAGTCATCAGCACAATGTAATAAAAAACTCAGTGGTACTTACAGTGGCTTGCAAAAGTATTCGGCCCCCTTGAACTTTTCCACATTTTGTCACATTACAGCCACAAACATGAATCAATTTTATTGGAATTCCACATGAAAGACCAATACAAAGTGGGGTACACGTGAGAAGTGGAAGGAAAATCATACATGATTCCAAACATTTTTTACAAATAAATAAGTGCAAAGTGGGGTGTGCGTAATTATTCAGCCCCCTGAGTCAATACTTTGTAGAACCCCCTTTTGCTGCAATTCCAGCTGCCAGGCATTAGGGTATGTCTCTACCCGCTTTGCCCATCTACAGACTGAAATCCTTGCCCATTCTTTGCAAAACAGCTCCAGCTCAGTCAGATTAGATGGTCAGCCTTTGGGAACAGCAGTTTTCAGATCTTGCCACAGATTCTCCATTGGATTTAGATCTGGACTGTGACTGGGCCAGTCTAACACATGGATATGTTTGGGTTTAACCCATTCCATTTTTGCCCTGGCTTTATGTTTAGGGTCATTGTCCTGCTGGAAGGTGAACCAATAAAACTGATTCATGGTTGTGGCTGTAATGTGACAAAATGTGGAAAAGTTCAAGGGGGCCGAATACTTTTGCAAGCCACTGTATGCCTGTGGCCGATGTAAGGCAAGCAAACACATTCAATCTGCAGTTGATCACTGACAGATTTAATAATAAGCATTCATTGAATGACTATTTCAACTGCCGAACTGAGGGCATGATCTCTCTCATCACATGCCCATGTAATAAATGCTATGTGGGGAAAACTATTAGGATGCTTAAAGAGACACTCCTGGAGCACGTTAGGAGTATTAATCAGTCGAAAACTGATGCTCTCAATCATATAATATGACTCAATGTTTGCTTTATCCAGACTTACTCAGTTAATCAATTTAGACAGTAGGAATTAATATTATATCCTCATGTACTTTGTACAATAGTAACAGGATCATAATTGACAAATCAGATGAATTTTCTTATATACACTTCTATTGTAAATACTGCATGTAAAATTTTGCCCCCTTGTGGCCACTGTGTGAAATTTGTTTCTCTTTAAATATCTGAATCCGTGTCTGAGTGACATCATATGGGCGTGTCAGAGCAGGGAGGATCGAACCAATTGTGACACGCAAGGTGATTTAAAAACCGGCACACAGAGGGGGCGCGCTAGCCCTTGAAAAAGCTCCAATTAATGGGAACGAAACGCGCGTTGGGCAGAGCGGCTTGCTTTTTTCCGGGGGGAGGGCGAGCTGCAGATGCCTAATGGGTAGTTGGGAACAAGTTTATAAACTTTCTGCATGACAACTTTATGTCACAGGTTGAGGAGCCAACCAGGAACCTGCTATACTAGATCTAGTGATCTCTAATGACCCAGAACGTATAGCAAATGTGCAAGTGGTTGAACCCCTGGGTAATAGTGACCATAATGTTATTTCATTTGATGTTTGGTGCAGGAAACAAATTTACACGGGGGCAACAAAGACACTGAATTTTAGGAAGGCAAATTTTAGCTCCTTAAGGGCAGCGCTTCAGGGCATAGATTGGGGCATTATGTTTTCTGATAAAAACAGCAGAAATGGTTGTCATTTAAAATGATATTAAATCATTACTGTTCTCAATTCATTCTGTTAATAAGAAAAAGTAGAAGTGTAAGAATCACCCCATGTGGCTTAACTCTGAGGTAAAGAAGTTAATAGGGAGAAAAAGGAAAGCTTTTAAGAAATATAAGTCAGAGGGGACAGTAGCTGCGTTTAATGAATATAAACAAGTGTGTAATGAACACCATGCAATTTTAGGTGCGGGGGTATCTCGTCCTAGGGACAAGGGAGGCTTTACTATAAGTGGATGGTGGGGAGACTTACAAATGCTGGGGCGGTTGGGCAAAAAAAAAAAAAATACAATGGACAGAGGAAAGTGCTTGGAAGATATATCTTTGTATAAGGACTCTAAGCACTGGGATATTCCACATATATTGTGGTCAGCGTTGGGTGGCTTGGTGTATAATGTTGGCTTCAAGATGAGATTGCTCAAGAATGTTTTATAAAAGGAGCGCTGTAGTAAAAGCACTCAACTTCCTTTCTCTACGAAAAACAGCAAGCGCTGATCTTTCCCGTATATACTGAGAAGCGGCTATAGATGTTGCCACTGGGATACGGGACTTTCCCTATGAAAGTGGTGGAAACTCAATACAATTTATTTGCTCTTCTGACTCACAACATTGTACTGAGATTTGTGCCAGCCTCAGCCGATTCATAGTGTGTAATTGATGTTCCCTGGCAAATGTTTGGATCGGCTGGATACCCCCTGCTAATTTAAGTGGGTTTTCTTTTGATTTGATCATTTGAGTTTTTATTTTATACTATTAAAGGTTACATTTTAACTTGTAATCGCTTTACTCTCTTGATAGCTAATTACATTGTTAGGTTAATTGGTTAACGGTGCATGAATTGAAGTCTATTGGGGAACACCCGCTTGGGAGTTTCTTATGCTGCTTTGTGTATGTACATACTTTATTTGCACATTATCTGGATCTTGCTTATACATTATCGTTAACATTTGGTGGAGCTTAATACTTAATTGTGGAAGGTGCAGCTTTTCCTTTTTTGTTCTGTGTCTAGTAAGCTCCTCCAGTCCTTTTCACATGATCTGGTTCTCTTGCTTACCTAGAACCAAGACCTGGCGGCACCCGAGTAGCGGAGGGCTCCACCCAAAGCAAAAGGCAGTAGTTATAGGCAGAAATGTGAGCTGTGACCAGGATCTTGGCAATTGTTCTGGGTTACTGATCGTGACATTTGGGTACAGAGGGGGGTTGTTAATGGTACATTCTCTACTTGGAATAAGGTTCTCACTGGGGTCCCTCAGGGTTCTGTATTGGGTCCACTTTTGTTTAATTTGTTCATAAATGACTTAGGGGAGGGTATTATGAGTAATGTATCAGTGTTTGCAGATGGCACAAAACTCTGCAGACCAGTCAATTCTATCCAGGATGTGACATCCCTGCAGCAGGATCTTGACCAACTGGCAATCTGGGCAGCTAAGTGGCAGATGAGATTTAATGTGGATAAATGTAAGGTCATGCACCTGGGATGTAAAAATATGCCCCCACTTATACCCTTAATGGGACTGCACTAGGCAAATCCATAATGGAGAAGGACCTTGGAGTCCTTGTAGATAATAAACTTGGCTGTAGCAAGCAATGCCAGGCAGCAGGGGCAAACAGATCAAGTTTATCAATTCCTTGTTGTAATTATGCAACATTATGTCAACTAAATGTTATCATTCCACATTCTATTAGTTTACTAACAGGCTGGAGGCTGGTTGAATCAACTTGCTTTTCAATTCAACAAAAAAGGGATAAATATTCTTTATTAGCTTTATTCAAAATCATTGTGTTTAACTGTTGGGTTTAAATTTTTTTTTTCAAAAGTAATTGTTGTTTTTGGTGCTAATTTACAAAGTTTGGGTGATCTGTAAGGCTTACAGCAGGTTTGCCAGAAGTTACATTCCTTTGTAATTACCCTCAGTTTGGAGGTGGGTGGGGTTGATTAGTTGACCTTAACAGACTGTATAAATAGAACCAATGGGACTCAAGTGAGCTTGCTCTGGTGGTGGGTGCTCTGTAAGTGATTGCTCTGGTGGTAGGTGCTCTGTAAGTGATTGCTCTGGTGGTAGGTGCTCTGTAAGTGATTGCTCTGGTGGTGGGTGCTCTGTAAGTGATTGCTCTGGTGGTGGGTGCTCTGTAAGTGGAGTTAAAAACACAGGAGTTAAAAACCAAAGGGAGTTAAAAACAAGGTACTAAATTTGTATTTACTTCAAGTCCTTTCACCTATTTTTGTTTAACTGTTCTTGTAACGGGGAGAATGAGTGGCAGCAACATTGAAGGTCTGACAGTGCCAGGCTGCCACATGTATGCAGTTGTGGAACAACAGTTCCCAGGTACTTACCTCTGTTGTGGATGTGAGCAAATTGCCGCGTTAGAAGTCTCTTGCTTCCCGAGCAAGATCTAGCGGGGGCAGATAGTTTGGGGGGAGGGGAGCAGTGAAAGGATGATAGGGCAGTAAGCTCTGAAATTTAGAAAACCTAGTATGGTGAAAAGGGAGGCTGCTCCAGGGTTTGCGCATCCCAACAGATTTGCCAGATTGTGTGAAGATGGGAGTAGAACTCTGGACTGGCGGTTCTAGATGGGGCTGATCTCTCTAACAGCCGGGAGAGCAGTTTCTCTAGTAGTGGTGGGGAGGAGAGCAGAGCTAGGCCTAAACAGATGGTGGTTATAGGGGATTCAATCATTAGGAAAGTGGACAGGGTAATCTGTCGAGCGGATCGCTTCAACCGGACAGTTTGCCGTCTTCCAGGTGCCAGGGTTCGGCATGTGGTTGATCGGGTTGACAAATTATTGGAAGGGGCTGGGCATGACCCGGCTGTCTTGGTACATATCGGTACTAACGACAAAATGAACGATAGTTGGAAGACCTTAAAGAGTGAGTTCAGGGATTTAGGCTCTAAGATTAAGGTAGAGGCCTCCAATGTAATTTTTTCGGAAATTTTGCCGGTGCCACGTGCAAGTTTAGGGAGACAGCGGGAGCTTAGGGAGCTAAATGCCTGGCTAGAGTCTTGGTGTAGGAAGGAAGGGTTTGGGTTCCTAGAGCACTGGGCTGACTTTTCTTTGGGGTACAATCTATACAGCCGTGACGGATTGCACCTGGATGTAAGGGGGTCTACTATGCTAGGAGAGAGAATGGTTAAGAGGCTGGAGGAGTGTTTAAACTAAAGGGGGGGTGAGCTAGAGTTTTATGGGAAAGCTAGTGTAGACGGGGCAGCGGGATTAGCAAAGGGTCATGGAGGTGGAGTAAGGGTTATATAGTTTCAGATGAGCTTCCGTTGTTACAAAGGAAACAGACCAATATTCACCTTAGCTCAATTGGTATCACGGAGACCTGGTGGGATGATAAATGCGACTGGGCTGTGAATTTAAATGGTTATACACTTTTTAGGAGGGACAGAGATTAAAAAAGGGGGAGGGGTTTGTCTTTATGTAAAGTCTGAGTTAAAGCCATGTAATAAAGACATTAGGAAATGTAGAATCTCTTTGGGTAGAAATTTCAGTAGGGCTGAAGGTTACCAAGAAAAATGATTGGTGTATGCTATAAACCCCCCGTATAGATGAGGGGGATGAGCCCCAGCTACTGTTGCAAATGGAGGAGGCTTCACAACTAAGTTGTTATTATGGGGGACTTTAATTATCTGGACATTGTCTGGAGTCGGAAAAAGCTAGTATGTCTTTTTGCATATTTACAAACCTATGTCATATGTCTTTTCAACCTAACTTACTATGAGAATACATTTAGAAATAGGGTAACTGGGATCCAAGTGGAAATTAAGGATGGAGAGAAATGTCCTCACCTAGAACTAATGTCCAAGAGGTTTGGTTGCACAGAGGATTCCAGGCATTTTGTATAACAAAGGTATATACACGTCCCTATTCTTTGTACTTCTGAAACCATTGAGTTGTACGATGCCTCTATGAAAGATAAGATCTTTGCTTTTGGAAAAGAAATGGCAAAACTAACTATATACATTCAAAGGAGGAGTATAGAAGGGTGGAAAGGGACAGTATCTGGGTTATTTGGAATAAAGCAAATACTTTTATATAACAATGACAAAACTTAAGAACATTTTACGATCAAATTGCTGGAACGTACACTAGACTCCCAGTTAAACTTTAGAAGATGAGGAAATGGTCAGGGGTAGAGGAAACCAAAGTGGGCAAAGCCATAGCCTGATCCTCTTATGGGGATTATTTGCTTAGCAAACCAAGTGATGTTTTGAGAGATATAGAACTTGAACAGGTTTATTTCATTACAGATAAACAAATTTTGAAATGGTATGGCAATATTGGGACAGGACTGTACCATTAGAGATCTGGATAAAATCACTAGACATGTAAACTGATGTAATAAGTCTGTATATACCCCTCACTAATTTCATTTCCCATAATACCCACTAATGATATTTACTCCTAGTTCAAGTACACTCCCCGAGTATATAAAAAGAACCACCAAAACCGACGATTCTACAAAACCTAGATGAATGGGGCGAATTTTGCATGGTGCCGGGTACCTCCAAACTGACGTAGGGGGAACAATTAACGTTGATTACCTGGTTCAAATTTGTCCAATAGGTAAAAAGATTCTGAAAATGAATAGTCATACAGTGCAACCAGTCCCAGTTTACCATGATTTCAAATATTCAAATAAGTATAAATAAAAAGTCAAACAGGCAATACCACACAGTTTAGAGTTTCTATTCCTCCCTTGACTCTTAAGCAAAGGACAAAACAAGCGAAGGAGGCCATACCAGACCTTATTGACACCACTTGGTGGGATCAAGTATATAATGCTCCTCAACATCCATTTTTCCACCTAATTGATTTGCATTCAAACCCTGATCATAGTTCTGGGACTGATTTTATTCTGGAGAATGAGAACTCAGGACTGTTGAAAATATTGTTTATCAATGATTATAATGATTAATGATTAATTGATCCTACTGGTTTTAACCATATAAAGCGCATTTACATAGTAAATGTTACTCTGGAAAATTTGTACGGCCAAATACAGGAGGAAATCCCAAACGTAAAGATTTGATGGAAACATGTCCTCCATTGTGGGCCCAAGGCAAAAATGACTTGAAATTAAAGGCCCAGTGAGTGATTTTCTGACTTTGAAGCAGCAGGTGTCTGCAAATTCAAAATCTAACAATCCTTTATGGCCTGTGAAAACACAAGATGGCTCATGAAGATTACCAATTGATTTGAGAATGCTGAATAAACACCTCCTTCAGCTCAAACTGTAGCCGATATACCTGACATTATGTCAAAGTTAAATGACAGATCCAGGAATAAGCGCATGTGAGCGAAACGCGTCGACAGACACGAGAGGTGGTCTGAATAGGGATCCGTACAAGCAGGAAGTGCTGCAGTACCGACGCCGCCGAGCAAACGGCACAACTGAGCAGCACGGTACCCCAGGCTACTCTCCACTTCTATTTCTAGTAAGTTCCCAGCCGGGACTGTTGCTACTTATAGTGTGAAGTTCCCCTGAGGGTTTTACATGCATTAGTAAAGGGGGCGATAGAGAGCAATTTGCACTGTTGCACTTTAGTGGATTATACCTTCTTGTTACCAGTTTTCTCCCACCCAGACCCTACTGATATACTGAAGTTTCAATACCATTAAGGGATACATTTAATCATGATTATTGGCATATTTATTCATAAACAATTATGAGGAACTCTCATTTAATGAATTGACTGTTTTAAAATTCTGTAATCTAATATCATTCCATCAATAGGCTTATAGTATGAGTTACGCTGCAGCTGCATGATTAGAAACAGCGACTTAGCAGCTTTGGGTTTGTTTTAACAGTGTTAAGTAGCCTTAGATTTTAAATTAATGTATTAAGTGAACAACCTACCCCCCAAACATTCTCTTTCTACTTATATGAATCGATTGCTTCCAACTCTATGGTTTGAGGGATAATGTTTTATTTGCACATCTCTACTATGTAAAAATAGAATAAAGCTAATTGGATTTTATGACGGGTTGTATTTTGAGCCCCAACTCACTGGGGTACACAGTTAATGACAGCTGCCGCTTCTTTTTAAAGATAAACTCAGCAAATTGGTACTTCAGCGTTGGCCTGACTCAGTCTCGTCAATACAAACTTTTTACACTTCAAAATCAAACGGGGGATGTTCGGGTTTATCTAACATTTCCATATTTCATGAGAACAAAGTGTTGTTACGACCTAGATGAGAAGTTGTGCCTGTAGTTCCAAAGCATTTACAGGTGCCATTCAAACACAAATCATGAAAGCTTAGGCCATAGGACATCAAAGGCTTAATGAAGTCCTCCAAGGAAAAATGAAAGTGGGTTGAAGTTATTCCTGTAAAGATGCATTAACTGCTGAATAAGTTATATGGGAACACATTCTCTCCAGATGGGGATTTCCTCAAATGTAGAATTCGATACAGGTACCCACTTTAAAAAGACAGATAATGCAAGTGATCTCTGCAATTGGGACCCCCCAGACCTGAGTGCAGTGCTGCCCTGTCTCTCCCTATTTATTAAGACTCTTAGGGAAGAGCATTTGCTGGGGGAGAGCATTTGTAAGGGTGATGGGTTCCAAAGTGATTCGTTTACAAGTGATCTGAATGAGTTTAACAAGGAGTTAATGAAACAACATTATCAGCTTATTTCAGGTAAATCTGCTATATCTGCACTCATTCCATCTCTGCTGGGGCCCATCTCTGGGCTGGATACTCTGAGTAAAATCGCTTCATCTTTGGAAAAGAACCGTGGTTGTCTCAATTTACCTGGCTGTGGGAAATGGTGGAATCTACAGTATACTACCTTTATATATCTATACTATAGAACATGTTGGTGCTGTGAAAAGTGACCAGAAAAAGTATGGAAGATTTGTGACCCAAGAGTCTGCAGTGAAGCCCTGGAAGGAAGTGTGGAACCCTAGGGCTGTGGTCTGGAAATCTGACCGAACCTAAAAGAGTTGGTAAGAATTATTTTAATTTTATTTTGCTATATTTTTATATGCAATGGCTTCAGTTAGTGATAATAGCACTAAGAGGGAAATGGTTGGTTAATTAATTATATTAAAAATCATGGGGGACCATATGATATCCCACAAGAACGTAAAAATACATGGGATTTAATGAAACATTTTATTACTGACAGCGTTTGATAAGAAATCTAAGGAAACAAAACGTAAAGGACTAATCATACAGGGATTGGTCTCCTGCTGTTTTAACATGGCAGAAATGATTAAACAAAAGGAGACTGATATCAGAACAGGCAGATAGATATATGACTTTGCTGAGAGAGTCAAATGAAAAGATCTGAGTTAAGGTTACCTGCTATAACCACTGGGGGGCAGTGCTTGAGAGGCCAATCTGTGTGACCCCTTAACTGGGGTAAATGATGGTCAGTGAAAATACAGGATGTAGAAGAGGAGCCGGAGGAACATAAACATGCAATAAATATTGCTTATGATAAAGTTGGGAATATATCTGACCAATCTTGTCAAAACTATATTTCCAAATTCAACACAAATAAAAAGGAGACAAACTACTTTATCCTTGGAATGAATTAGATCCAGCGTGTAGTTTCCCAGCAGCCATAGGCGGATTTTCAATAAGGCTAGGGGAGGCTAAGCCTCCCCAAACCTGCTCTGGCACCCTAAAAATAAAAATAATAAAATAAACCTGGCTCTGTTTCTGCGCTGTCCTGCAAGTCTTCTCCTGTCCCTGCAAGCTCCGGGTTCTGCTCTAATCAGCTGTGCTCTGATTGGAGAATCTACAAGAAGAAAGATCCAATCAGAGCACAGCTTTCTTGACAGACAGTAAAATTGACCAATCAAGACACAGATGCAGACAGGGATCGGGAAATTTTGCAAACTGGAGACAGGCAGAAATGAAGACTTAAAAAAGAAGAATCTGCAGACTGTAAGTTTACCCATGAACCAGCTTTGAACTTTGCATCCCACAGGCACTATACCCAAGGCACTATACCCAGGGCATGTTCTAAAGACTGGAGGGTAAGTTAATTTTTCCCCCTGACAAAGCTCATTGTGCTTTTATATATTTGTTATGGTTTTTTGCACATTCTATTTTTTTTTTTTTTACTTTTGTCATTGTTTTTCTTCATTTATAGTTCATTACAGTGGGGCCAATGCTGTGTATCAGTGCCAGTGTTATAGTGCCAGGGCCTGAATATCTGCCCTCAGTACCCACTGCTCCTCACTGTATATAATGTGCCTGGGATGTCAGTACCCGCTGCCTCTCTCTATAAAGCTAACCTAAACACATCTAATGGGGAGGTTCACTTTTAAGTTAACTTGTAGTATGTTATAGAATGGCCTATTCCTAGCAACTTTGCAATCGGTCTTCCTAGTTAATTTTATATAGTTTTTGAATAATTTGCCTTTTGCTTCTGCCTCTTTCCAGCTTTCAAATGAGGGTCACTGACCAAAAAGTATTGCTCTGTGAAGCTACAGTTTTATTTTTCCATGCAGGCCCCTTAACTATTCATATTCCCATCTCTTGTTTAAACCACTGGTATATAAGACCCTAGCAACCAGATAGCTGCTGAAATACCAAATGGAGAGCTGCTGAACAAAAAGCTAAATAACCGAAAAACTATTAAAAATAAAAAAGGACCAATTGCAAATTGTCTCAGAATATCAGTGTCTACATCATATTAAAAGTTAATTTAAAGGTGAACTACCCCTTTAACCTAACTGAACACAGATGTATAGAGAACCCCTAACAGAAGTGCACGTATGAATGCTTTTACATCCTAAGCATTTTAGGGTTAAAAAAATTCCCCCCACCCGCACTTTTGTACAGTATCCCTGGGAGTCAGTGGGAACGGCAAGAGGTAGTTGGGAGGTTAATTTTTTACACCAGCAGTGAATCCACTAAGTGTCACATTAGCTGTAGGTCAGTCTGTGTATGGGCCATCTTTAGCCTCCCCAAACAAAAAAGTCATCCTCCGCCTATGCCAGCAGCTCCTGTTGTCACTACAACTGTATTAAACACTGACAATACTGGGGAGGTGCAGCTCAAAGCAATTAAAGCCCCAGGAGATGGGGGGCTATTGCTAGAGAGATTGGGCAGGTACCAAGGTAGGATACCAACACATTCCTGAAGAGCTTCTGTGAGTTACAAAGGGGCAGAGAGACGTATAACTTGGATACTGAGGCTGTAGATCGTGTTGCAGAGAGTTGTTGGAAATGGCTTATGGGTAAGGATTGGATGTTATAGGAAATACTTAGAGCGTTGTATGGAATAATCTCAAATGTGTTTGTCCGGTAAACTAAAGCAGATGAAACAGGAATGTCCGTATGAATTATCCCACAGAATAGCCACAGTAACGGAGCAAATTCTAAATGAGAATCCAGGATTGGAACATGGTGGTTTAATTCATAGGGTGGTGTTGTTGGAAGCTTTAGAGGAGGCTGTCAGGGAAGGATTATTATCTCACTCCTGGCCCTACTGATTTAAACATATGGCTGCGGGCAGATCATTTGGTGGAACAAAATGGAATGAGGAGGAAAGTTTTGTAGTTGATAGTTAGAATTTTTAAAGTAAAGGGACAAAAGGAAAGAGCATGATAATTTTAAAGGGCATCAGCGAGGTGAAATATCCTACAATTCCGACAGCCAGAAAGGAAAATATGAACCTAGATTGCAAACAAAAATGTGAACATGAAAAGATTAAATTTGAATATGATAAGATCAGGGCTGAGAGGGATCTTTTAAACCAACAAGTGTGTAATGGAGGCAGAACGTTCCAAATGAAGCCCCTCTTACACATTCTGGGGTTAAAGGCCATGGGGGAGGAGCTTTAATAGAATTCTACACCCATACACTGAAATGTTCAAATGCACTTTCCTTTAATCTAGAGACAATGTCATTTTAGAAATATTGGTTCATACATTCTATATAAGTTATATCTTTTAGGAAACCATCTTCAAGCAGAAGAATAAATGTACAGTATCTAAATTGTCATGTTTAATTTGTTTCTCATCTCACTTAAGCAGGGAATGAACTTGAGCTTCTCAAACTTATGGCAGTAGTACATTAATAGCTTTAAATAATTTAGGAGGTAGAGGAAACCAAAGTGGGCAAAGCCATAGTCTGTTCCTCTTATGGGGATTATTTGCTTAGCAAACCGGAGTGATGTTTTGAGAGATATAGAACTTGAACAGGTTTTTGATTTCATTACAGATGCACATTTTCAAATGGTATGGCAATATTGGGACAGGACTGACTGTGTACCTTTAGAGATCTTGATAAAATCATTAGACATTAAATTTGTGTAATAACCAAGTCTGTATATACTCCTCACTATTTCATTTCCTATTATAGCCACTAATATAGGATCATATATTAAAGGAATTTAGAGAACCAACAAAACGGATGATTCTACAAAACTTAGATGAATGGAGGACATCTATGGGAGATGTTTTATTACCTTAATTGGAGTCTGTAGAGGATATAGGAAGCCGTCTGTTCCTCATTCCATTTTAATTAGGAGGGGGGGTGTGTTTAACATTGTTCGTCACAACCTTTTCACTATTTAAATTTTTGTTTGTGATTACAATTGTTTGCCTACGATTAAGTGTTTAAACGCACGAAACGCGTCAGGCACCTTGTTTTTTAAAGATCGTATTTTAAGCAGACTCCACTGTCCGGTGTGTTCGATGTTCCTTTCAATTTTGGTGAAATCTCCCCTCCGCTGCGGGTTCGGGGCCTTGAGCACCCGGACCACCTCTGGATAACGGTGAGCACACATCTACATTTCTCTCGGCAAAGCTTTGATCATTTTTGGGATCCGTTACTAAGTGATAGGCTCGTTTGTTGTTTGGTACGTTTAAATACGGTTTATAATTTTAGAAGGTGTTACCTTTTGAGAGAAAAACTTGGGCTTGATTTATTCGAGTCTCCTTTCCTAGTCTTGGAGGACACCAAGTTTCTTGTTCTACAGCGAGTGGAAACTACGTTTGTCATTGTGATCTTTGATATGGTGGAATCTACCTGTGGATTCATCCCAACAAACACAAGGAAATTCCATAATGCGACTGATGAACAGTCTTCAAAGACCTGTGCTGTACGACTGAGACTGATAGTGGCATCAAGATAACTTGAAAATTGCTCAGGTGGGGAGGGCAAATTTTGCATGGTGACGGGGTACCTCCCAACTGACGTAGGGGAAAAATGAATGTCAATTAACTAGTTAAAATTTTAGTCTAATAGTTAAACAAGATTCTGATAATGGTCATACAGTGCACCCAGTCCCAGTTTACCATGATTTCAAATATTCAAATAGAGAGTAAGTATAAATAAAAAGTCAAACAGGCAATATCAGTTTAGAGTTTCTATTCCTCCCCTGACACTGGATGTACAAGTAATGAATGTGCATGGGATGCTGAATGTAATAACTGTCCTTGGCCAAATGTTCAGGAGCCGTTTGATTCAAAGTTAAAAACATGCAAAAAGAGCAAGAAACGTTAGGGCTTTGCAATGGCAGGGCTGTATGCAGCTGGTATGGCCAGGAGCACTAATATAGATAAATTGGAAGAAGCCCTAAACAACTCCAAGGATAAAATCCAGGAGGATGAGAAAATACTAGCACTACACTGCCAAGTAAAATCTCTTACCACTCTTAATGAAGTGATAAAAACCCTCTCATGGAGGAAAGTATTAATCATAAATCTGTCCAAAAAGAGGCCATGGAATTTAAAGAATCTTTCCAAAGTAGAAACGGAGCGAGATTAGTGCATGTAAAGTAATGCAAGATCAGCTAGCTCAATATAAAAAGGTAAAATTAGTAGATCATGCTCTTTGTAAAAAGGAAAGTCCGCTACAAACTAACTATTCTTAAAGGGACAGGCAGCCAATAGCAGACAGTAGGGCTTGCAAATACATTAGCTCCAACTTGTGCTTATGAGCTAGATGGGAATGAAGAAAATAATGAGGATGATTATGTTGAATCAAACTCCTTTTCCTGTAGCCGCGAGGGAGATAGCCAATCCCAAGGGAAACAGGGAATGCACTATACCAATAGATCAAGCTAACAGTACTGGGCAACCCTTTACAAATGTAAATGAAACCCCTGCAATCTGCAGAACCCATTTTCCTCTACTGGGAAGGACAGAACATTTTTAGGGTTTGATGAAGGGAATGAAAACAAAAGCTTACCCCATACAACCTTTAAAAGCCCTAGTGGGGGTGGCCAATGTACAACAAAAGGTGTAAGTTATGAGGTGTTGGAAATCCTAGTGACCAAATTAAAGGATTACAACTACTGATATACATACTTGGAATGCACTTCCAGATTACATTAAGGTAAAGGGAACTTTAACAAAACTGGACGAATTGCAGAAAATTAACCCTTCTGCGGTCAGGCTAATGGTGGCTTACCAAATTAAACAAGTTAATGATGAAAACCTTATATAGTCTATGCAAACAGATTGTGGGCTGCTTATAAAATACCAACAAGGGGCAGCAGAGGGGATCTAGAATACAAAAAAATGTGTTGATCCAAAATGCTCACCCTGTAATCAGGGTGAAATGTGAGCATTTAATAGACCCCGGAAAACAATGAGGAAATTATTGGACTTATGCACAGATCACATCAAACCACCCAAGCTTAGAAACAGCATAGAATAAAAAAGAAAAACTATAGGAAAATTGCAGTACAGGGAATAAAAAGGCCCTTACCCTCCAGGGGGGTTCCAGAAAAATCCAGGGATTGCATGATCCATTTGGTGAATGACCTACGGGCGGTCATCAAGGGGCAGAAAAGACCATTGAAAGACTTAAATAGGATGGTGGCCCAACATGATAGATATACAGCAATATTGTGACAACTGTTATCTGTGCTCAGGTTAACCCATCACCTAGGAACGTAAATGCACCACCCAGAATAAGACTAAAGGAAGGGCCCTGGAAGGCATTACAAATAGACTACATGGGCCCTCTACCAGTAACAGCCAAAAACAAATACATACATTGCAAACTCCATTGCATATTTTGTTCTACAGGAATGAATCTTTCCAACTTATCCATAATAGTGATTGTTTTCTTCATACAAAAAGACTCGTTGCAAGTTATCGCAAACGCTTGATTGCAGTTATTGCTGCTAAGGGTGGCCCAACCAGTTATTAGGTTCAGGGGGCAATTACTTTTTCACACAGGGCCATGTAGGTTTGGATTTTTTTTCTCCCTAAATAATAAAAACCCTCATTTAAAAACTGCATTTTGTGTTTACTTGTGTTATCTTTGACTAATAGTTACATGTGTTTGATGATCAGAAACATTTTGTGTGACAAACATGCAAAAGAATAAGAAATCAGGAAGGGGGCAAATAGTTTTTCACACCACTGTATTGTAATGTCACCCACTGTGACCTACAGCACTTATTTGTCTATTGTAAGTTACCCTCCCATATAGATTGTAAGCTCTACAGGGCAGGGACCTCCATCCTCTTGTGTCTGACTCTTATTGCAACTGTTAGAGAAAAAAAAGGAACCATCTTGCTTTCTGTACTCCATCTTGTTCATATCAATTAATTTAGGAGTGTTTTAAATATGTTTAAAAGTGTTGTTCTGTTAAAACTGAAATGCTGATTTTGCCTAATGGAGGGGCCTCCAACAAAAATATCCCCCTCCCCCCTTTGTGTATGCGTCGGAGAGGAGCCTTGGCTCTATTGGCTATAGGGCTCCTCCACCTTTCATCTGTGTTCAATAGATAAAGTATTGTGTAACTTTAACCATATAAATGTTAGTAGTTAGATGCTAAAACTTTGAGTAGCAAGTTGTAGGGACAACGTCATTACGTCTGTCTGTCTACTCCATTCACGTGAATAAACCACTTCAATCAAACTGACCTATCCAACAGTTTTTCCTTGACACAACTGTATCTTGTATTTGTTTTACTTTGTATAAGAAAAAAAAAAAAGATACATGCAATTTACAGGATGAGAATAGGAATGATCCTAGGTTGTAGCATGCTTCACGTTTGGAAAAAACAAGGGGCCGCTCAGTGTGACTGTAGGGAAAACCCAGTCCACTGCTTTGAGGGAGAATCGGTCTTGTTACCTGTTGCAGTAAATGGGGTAGAAGGAGAATGTGTTGGTGGGGTCGCGGTGAGAAGGAATCTTTTTGGAACGATGGTGCAGTGGGGGATGCCATAAACTACTGGAATAGAGTTGCCTTTTCTTAAATGGATCCCTATTGATTCATCATGTACTGTACATCTAGCAGATGCCGGGGAATGGAAATATGGCTTCATACTGCCAGTTCCTATGTTTGACAACCCAAAGGGCTTTCCAGTATGTCCCTGGTACAATATCACTGCAGGTATTTCCTAAACCAATAATTCCAACATCTGCTCATTGTGGAAACCGCTAAAATGATACCCCATCCAAACATATCCCTTGCCCATTAATACAGGAAGAACCTTCTAATGGTTTATCAACATCAGTCCCAGGAACTTTAACAATGTGAAATGTATTCATGTGCCTGTTTTAAACCAAAGTGGAATATGGCAGAATTTGGGTCCTGAATGAAATCTAATGTATTTTATACTTATTAGTGGATCTCATTGCCTCCCATGCAAGCAGAACAAGATCCATTTGCAGAGCAGGATGTGTCCCACCAAATAGGCATTTTTAGATCCAGAAAGCTTAATAGCCTTGGTGGCATGATTGAGGCAATCCTTGGACCTTTTGGGTCTGGAATGTCAATCTGGAATAGGGCTGATTTAACTAATTCACAGACACATGGCAATTTTTTTTTACAGCGGGAGGGACCCATTTTAAAGCCTGCTTTGCAGGGTATTGAGGTCGAGCCAATGAGGAGAAATTTAGTTTATAACATGCGCAACACTGCCAAGTTATTTTCTAGAACACAAGATAAATGAAAACAGGAATTTAATGAGATCATAGGGAGGGAAATATGCACTGCATATGGGGATTGTGTTAACGAAAATTACCAATATCATAAGGGATATTCAGTCAGGACGAATACCAGATATATTATGGGATACAGGCCTGACCCAATGGTACCGCAGTCACACTAATCATAGTGGTGGAGTGAATGTAAATACAAGGAGACAGTCGTAAATCATTACCTGTCTCAACTATTAGAAACTAAAAGGAGGGCCTACCATCTCATGCAGTTACACAACTGACTGAGTTACCTTGACACACAATCACTTCCTATTCGGGCAGGAAATATATCTACAAAAGATGGGAACTAGTATGGGTACACGCTTTGCACCCCAATATGCCAATCTTTTCATGGCAAAACTAGAAGAGGACTTTCTACCTGTAACACCAAGCCTCTGACCTACCTCCGCTATATACAGTAGATGACATTCATAATCTGGACTGGTACTGAACAAGAACTCGTTCAATTTCACAAACAATTTCATGACTTTCACCCAACTATCAATTTAAAGCTAAATTACTCCCCCACTCACATTCACTTTTTAGATACAACCATTCTTATCATGGAGAATAGTTTACAAACCAACATATATCGAAAGCCAACGGATAAACCATCTTATCTAATGCATGATAGCTTTCACACTGACCACACCAAACACTCCATCTACAGCCAGGCTCTACGATATAATCGGGTATGTTCTGACACAACTGAAAGGGACCACCACCTAAAAACACTTAAAGCAGACTTCATTAACAGGGGCTACAACCCAAGGATTGTGGATCAAAACATCTATACAGCCACCAGGATTCCCAGAAGTCAACTTCTGCAATAACAGGCTGGTGGCTGGTTGAATCAACTTGCTTTAATTTCAACTAATAAGGGATAAGTATTCTTTACTAACTTTATCAAAACCATTGTGTTTTTTTAACTGTTGGGTTTTATTTATTTTTTTCATAAGTAATTGTTTTTGGAGCTAATTTACAAAGTTTGTGGGATCCATAGGCTTACAGCAGGTTACATTCCCTTGTAATTACCCTCAGCTTGAGGAGGGTGGGGTTTGATTAGTTCACCTTTACAGACTGCATAAATAGAACCACAGGCACTCTAGTGGAGCTTGCTCTGGTGGTAGGTGCTCTGTAAGTGGAGTTATAAACTCAGGAGTTAAACACTAAGGGAGTTAAAAATAAGGTAAAACAAGGTATTTACTACAAGTCCTTACACCTTTTTTTTTGTTTAACTGTTCTTGTAACTGGGAGAATGAGTTGTAGCAACATTGAAGGTCTGACACAGTGCACAGCCTGCCACATGTATGCAGTTGTGGAACAACAGTTCCAAAGTGCCACCTCTGTTGTGGATGTGAGCGAATTGCCACTTTAGAGGCTCGCGTTAGAGTCCTAGAGGAACACGTCGCAACACTGCGTTCAATCAACAATCTTGAGAGGGGTCTCTTGTTAACTGAACAAGAACTAGTGGGGTCAGATAGTAGGGGGGGAGGGGAGCAGCAAAAGGATGATAGGGCAGTAAGCTGGGTGACAGTTAGAAAATCTAGTGTGGGGAAAAGGAAAAGGGAGGCTGCTCCAGGGTTTGCGCATCCCAACAGATTTGCCAGATTGTGTGAAGAAGATGGGAGTGTGAACTCTGGATTGGCGGTTCTAGGTGAGGCTGATCTCTCTAACAGCCGGGAGACCAGTTTCACTAGTAGTGGTGGGGAGGAGAGCAGAGCTAGGCCTAAACAGATGGTGGTTATAGGGGATTCGATCATTAGGAAAGTGGACAGGGTAATCTGTCGAGCGGATCGCTTCAACCGGACAGTTTGTCTTCCTGGTGCCAGGGTTCGGCATGTGGTTGATCGGGTTGACACATTATTGGGAGGGGCTGGGCATGACCCGGCTGTCTTGGTACATATCGGTACTAACGACAAAATGAACGGTAGGTGGGGGACCTTAAAGAGTGAGTTCAGGGATCTAGGCTCTAAGATTAGGCAAAGGTCCTCCAATGTCATTTTTTCGGAAATTTTGCCGGTGCCGCGTGCAAGTTTAGGGAGACAGTGGGAGCTTAGGGAGCTAAATGCGTGGCTAAAGTCTTGGTGTAGGAAGGAAGGGTTTGGGTTCCTAGAGCACTGGGCTGACTTTTCCTTGGGGTACAATCTATACAGCCCTGACGGATTGCACCTCAATGGAAGGGGGTCTGCTGTGCTAGGGGAGAGAATGGTTAAGAGGTTGGAGGAGTGTTTAAACTAGACAAGGGGTGGGTGGGTGAGCTAGAATTCCATGGGGAAATTAGTGTAGACGGGGTAGGGGGACTAGCAAAGGGTTGTGGGGGAGGAGTGAGGGGGGCATATAGTTTATCAGATAAGGAGCTTCCATTGTTACAAGGAAAGCAGTCTCATAATTGCCTTAGCTCTAATTCTCCCTTAGCTAATGTAAACATCAGAGGGAGAAGTAATAATCTCCGCTGCATGCTGGCTAATGCGCGTAGCTTGTCGGGTAAATTAGGGGAGCTGCAAGCTATTGCATGTATTGAAAATTATGATTTAATAGGTATCACTGAGACCTGGTGGGATGATAAATGCGACTGGGCTGTGAATTTAAATGGTTATACACTTTTTAGGAGGGACAGAGATTAAAAAGGGTGGAGGGGTTTGTCTTTACGTAAAGTCAGACTTAAAGCCATGTAATAAAGACATTACCAATGAAACCGTTGAATCTCTTTGGGTAGAAATTTCAGTAGGGCTGAAGGTCACAAAGAAAATGATCATTGGTGTATGCTATAAACCACCCCGTATAGATGAGGGGGATGAGGCCCAGCTATTGTTGCAAATGGAGGAGGCTTCACAACTGGGTCAAGTTGTTATTATGGGGGACTTTAATTATCCGGCACTGACTGGAGTAATGGGGTGGCTAAGTCAGAAAAAGCTAGTAGGTTTGTAAATATGCTAAATGGCAACTTTTTATTTCAGGCGGTTCAAGAACCCACTAGGAATGACGCTATTTTGGACCTGGTGATTTCTAATAATAATGAACTTATCTCTAACATGTGTGGGTGAGCATTTGGGGAACAGTGATCACAACATGGTCTCCTTTGAGATAATGCTACAGAGACAGCTCTATAAGGGAGTAACTAAAACGCTCAATTTTAGACGTGCAGACTTTGCCAGTATAAGGGCATCTCTGCAATGTGTCAACTGGGAAAGGCTTTTCATGGGGTTAGGCACAGAAGGAAAATGGAACATCTTTATAACATTGCTTTGTAGGTATACGCAACAGTATATCCCCCTTGTAAGCAAGGAGAGGCATCGCAAAGCAAAACCTTTATGGCTGAATAAAAGTGTTATTGTCGAGGTTGGTAAGAAAAAACGTGCTTTTAGGGCATTCAAGTTAGCTGGGACAGCTGGGGCTTTCATCAGGTACAAGGGGGCAAATAAAGCAGCAAAAAAGCTATCAGGCAGCTAAAATAGAGATGGAAAGGGATATTGCAGCTAGGAGTAAAAAGAATCCTAAATTATTTTTTAATTATGTGAATAGTAAAAAAATGAAGCAAGAAGGGGTGGGAACCTTATTATCACGGGGGGGGGGTACGTTGGTTGATGAGAACAGGGAAAAAGATGAAATTTTGAACTCTTATTTCCCATCTGTCTATACATCTGAGGAGCCAGATAATGAAGGCTTCCCTTGTAATATGCCCAGTGCTAGTAATTTAGCTACTGGCGCATGGGTCACTCGGGAGGAAATTCAAGAGAGACTTGAACATGTAAAGGTAAACAAAGGTCCAGGGCCGGATGGGATTCATCCCAGGGTATTAAATGAGCTGAGCGCTGTGATTGCCAAACCTCTTCACTTAATTTTCCAGGATTCATTGAGGTCTGGCATGGTGCCGAGAGACTGGCGGATTGCTAATGTGGTGCCGTTATTTAAAAAGGGATCCCGTTCTCAGCCTGAAAACTATAGGCCTGTTAGTCTGACATCAGTAGTAGGAAAGCTTCTGGAAGGGGTAATAAGGGATAGGGTACTTGAATACATTGCAGTTCACAATACTATTAGTTTGTACCAGCATGGGTTTATGCGTAACAGATCTTGCCAGACTAATTTAGTTGCCTTTTATGAGTAGGTGAGCAGGAACCTTGATGCTGGAATGGCAGTTGATGTCATCTACTTGGACTTTGCTAAAGCGTTTGATACAGTACCTCACAGAAGGTTAATGATCAAATTAAGGAATATTGGCCTAGAACATAATATTTGTAATTGGATAGAGAACTGGCTGAAGGATAGAGTACAAAGAGTGGTTGTAAATGGAACATTTTCTAATTGGGCCAGTGTGGTTAGTGGAGTACCGCAGGGGTCAGTCCTTGGGCCTTTGCTTTTTAACTTGTTTATTAATGACCTGGAGGGGGGCATAGACAGTACTGTTTCTATTTTTGCTGATGACACTAAATTGTGCAAAACTATAAGTTCCATGCAGGATGCTGCCGCTTTGCAGAGCGATTAAAATTAGATAACTGGGCAGCAAACTGGGAAATGAGGTTCAATGTTGATAAGTGCAACGTTCTGCCCTTTGGTAGAAATAATATAAACGCAAACTATCTACTGAATGGGAGTGAGTTGGGGGTTTCCTTAATGGAGAAGGATCTAGGGGTTTTTGTTGATAACAAGTTGTCTAATTCCAGGCAGTGTCATTCTGTGGCTACTAAAGCAAATAAAGTGCTGTCTTGTATAAAAAGGGCATTGACTCAAGGGATGAGACATAATTTTGCCCCTTTATAGGTCCCTGGTAAGGCCTCACCTTGAGTATGGGGGGCAGTTTTGGGCTCCAGTCCTTAAGAAGGATATTAATGAGCTGGAGAGAGTGCAGAGACTGCAACTAAACTGGTAAAGGGGATGGAAGATTTAAACTATGAGGTGAGACTGTCGAGGTTGGGGTTGTTTTCTCTGGAAAAGAGGCGCTTGCGAGGGGACATGATTACTCTGTACAAGTACATTAGAGGGGATTATAGGCAGTTGGGGGATGTTCTTTTTTCCCATAAAAACAATCAACGCACCAGAGGTCACCCCTTTAGATTAGAGGAAAGGAGTTTCCATTTGAAGCAGCGTAGGTGGTTTTTCACGGTGAGGGCAGTGAGGGGGTTGGGGAATGCCCTGCCGGGGGATGTTGGGTAGGGGGTTCCTCACGGTGAGGGCAGTGAGGGGGTTGGGGAATGCCCTGCCGGGGGGATGTTGGGTAGGGGGTTCCTCACGGTGAGGGCAGTGAGGGGGTTGGGGAATGCCCTGCCGGGGGATGTTGGGTAGGGGGTTCCTCACGGTGAGGGCAGTGAGGGGGTTGGGGAATGCCCTGCCGGGGGATGTTGGGTAGGGGGTTCCTCACGGTGAGGGCAGTGAGGGGGTTGGGGAATGCCCTGCCGGGGGATGTTGGGTAGGGGGTTCCTCACGGTGAGGGCAGTGAGGGGGTTGGGGAATGCCCTGCCGGGGGATGTTGGGTAGGGGGTTCCTCACGGTGAGGGCAGTGAGGTTATGGAATGCCCTTCCTAGTGATGGGGTAATGGCAGATTCTGTTAATGCCTATAAGAGGGGCCTGGATGAGTTCTTGATCAATCAGAATATCCAAGGCTATTGTGATACTAATATCTACAGTTAGTACTAGTGGTTGTATATATAGTTTATGTATGTGAGTGTATAGATTGGTAGGTGTGGGTTGGGTGTGCTGGGTTTACTTGGATGGGTTGAACTTGATGGACACTGGTCTTTTTTCAACCCTATGTAACTATGTAACTAACTATGTAAAAACAGAAACAAATAGAGTTCCTCTAGTAGTCACTTATAATCCCCAACTAAAGATGTGCACAGTACACACTCCATAAGGATGAGAGGCTCCAAACAGTGGAGTGCAGTGGAGATCACCTATGGTTAGAGTGGCCTACAATATAGATTGACTATACTGCGTGGTCACAAATTATAAAGAGTACTTCTATGGGGGGGGGGGGGGTCGGTTGTACCCATTACCCTATCCAAATTGTTGCTTAACTCTACATGAATACACTACCATTGGTGACAGTGATAATGCCTATTCCTGTCTTTTAAGATGACATTTTAATAGAAAGTGAACCAGACAGTCCAAATCCTGAGGAATACATCCCTATATTTGTTGTAAACCTAGATCCTCTATCCCTTAACTTGCACAATTTATTAGATAGAAAAGATACCCACTTAATACAAATAAGCAATGACATGGTGAAGACTAAGGAGTTAAATGAGATGTTACATGATGGGGACGTAGACCTTATTACAAAATCTTGGGTAGAAATTGGTATGAAAAGGACTTATGATAATTTACTTGGGTCAAGTCAAGTCTTCAAAGACCAACGAGAAAAACTCAAAATGCTAGTGGAGCCGAGACATAAAGCAGTTATTGTCATAGGTGGGGCCTAGCCTCACTGGCCACAAGGGGAGGATTTATGTTCTTAATAAATTTATGTTATTTGATTGAACTCTATTGTGATTGAACTCTTATAACCAGGTAACCTATTTTCAAATATGTATCATTAGTAAATGTTTAATACATATTTCCTGGGTAACATGGCTCCAAAATTGTCATACATAAAGCGTGATTGGCAAATTAGGTTCAAGCAGAATCTTACAGATTAGATAATGTAAACCTAAAAGATCAGAGTTTATCAATGTTGCATAATTAAAACAAGGAATTAAGTAAAATGTTATCACTCCACATCCCATTAATGTTACTGTGCTGCCAATGCCTTCATACCATTAAGTCCTTTCCAAATTAACCATTTCCATTTAGTGATTATTACACAGCAAAAATAGTGCACAAGTGTCTAGAGTTTGTATAGAAACCCAAACCGTATTCAAAGTAACGGCACAAGCATTACAGGTGGGATAACTGATAGTGTTAAAGTTTACCCCAAAAATATGCAGTAGCATTTAACCACACTGACTTATGGGTAAACAAATAGATGGGATGTTGTAAGGCACTCTGCCGGTCCGGCGCGCTCCCTTACCTTAGCTTGTGCCGGCCGACGCGCTCCTGTAATGGCCTGCACTTCCGGGTTCGCACAGACCACAGGAGACGTCGCGGCGTAACTGCACATGCGCGCTGACACCATGACATGCGCAGTTGTGCACATTGAAGCCTTAGGCGCCATCTTGGTATAGGTGTGTTTACTTCTGTTCCCTTACTGTTTTGGCGCCAAAATCTTTGACAAATTAATTCCCTTGGTTAAAGTGGAAAAGACCAATTCAATGATGATAAAGGTTCATTATAGTCTACAGAAAATTACAGATGCAGAAGTAATGTTCCAATATGAACAGGTTGGACTGAAGGAAATTGAACATAAATATTCAGATACGTTGGTAAATCCTGGTGGAGAAAATTAGCAAAATCTGAACGTGTGGTCAAAAGCCTCTACAGGTACTGTTGGAAATGCTAAATTACATCCATTAATCATCATATCAAAAATGGCTATAACATGTATTATGCAATTATTATTATGTAGAGTGAAATGTATGTAGAGACATATGAAGACTACAAGTCAAGGGGAAGTAATCCTGAGAAAGATGGTAAATAGAAAATGTAAAGTCTAGAAAGTTTCCCCAAAATACTAATGATCAGGAATGAATGTGATATGAACGAAGCATGGAAGTTAAAACTACTACATCAGACCATATAAAGGGGGGCTTGAAGAAAATTGGTCCAAAATCATAGAAACTTTTATAGAAACAGGCCTGTTTGACTGCAGCAGTTTTATAGGGTATAGATACCCTTAATTGTGGGGTTTGGGGTATTTCTGTATCTTATTTCTTTACCTTTTTTTACACAGGGGGTTCTAATATTGTTTGTGTATGGTTTATATTCACTTCATCCACTATGGTCACGTATATAGTGTCTCGGTGCGCTGTATTCTACACAATTATACTCTGTATATACAAGTTACAGCTGGAACTTCATTTAGTTAAAGAATTTAATGCACTTATTTTACTAGTGCTGGGGCGATTCGCCTGTAGTGGTGATTAATACACAGACGCTATAGTTTCTGGCCGTGGGGCTTATGGGATTAGTAGGTGAAGGATTTTGACATGTCACGTGGTTTTATCTTTTGGTCCTATTGCGAGATTTGCTATGGATCATTATCTGTGTTAGGAGTGTGGCTTGGATGGATGCACGATTTTTTACTCAATTTTCTTCTTTTGGACCCCGCGGTACTGATTGTTAGTTTTTATTTGCAGCATGAACTTCTACAGTTACCTAGTTTGATTAATTAGAGGATCAGATTGCAGTGAAAAGATTGTTTTACTCCACAAAAATCAATATGGTATTAAAAATGTGTAAAGTTTTATTGGAGAGGCCTATTTGTGTGAGATGCACAAAGAGCAACCGTACCTGGCACAGAATGGACTGTAGGGAGACAATTAGTGATGGGCGAAATGTTTCGGCAGGCATGGATTTGCGGTGAATTTCACGGATTCTTTCACGAAACGTATGAAAAAATTTGCCATGCTTCCAAAAATTGTCGCCCACGACATAATAGCCGCAGACGACAAAATAATAGCTACGCAACGAAAGAATTTTGTCACGGGCGACAAAATAGAGTGCAAACCATAAAAAAAGTCAGATGAATAGATTTATGACTGAAAATATTCAGGAGGGGGGCACAAACATTCCAAATGACGTCTATGCCACAAACTTATACGGATCAGCCAGTTTGGAGAATGAAGTATCGGCTGTGTGCAGGAATTGCTCAGCTTCACCAGTGGGGCATTAGATTATTATACATTCATTGCTCACAGTGCTGGGAGGTACAATGAGTATTTTATTGTTCAAAATAAATCCCATCTGTATGTCAATGATACCCAAATTTACTTTGACCCCTTCATTAACAGTTGAAACCGAGACTCAAATCTCTAACTGCCTCCTAGCTATCTCCAAAAACTGAACTAATGATCTTTCCGCCTAAGCCTGGTCCTACCCCCCCCCCCCTTTTCTCTCTATTGAAGGCCCCCTCATCAACCTGGCGCGTTGTTTGGGGGGGGGGGAGGGATCTTACTTTCTAACGCAATATTGCCAAAATCCATCCCTTTCTCTCTACTGCAACAGCTAAGCTGCTCATGCATGCCCTCATACTATCCCGACTGGACTACTGCAACCTGCTATTAACCGGCCTCCCTAACTCCCATCTTTCCCTCCTACAGTCTATATTAAATACTGCTGCCAGAATTCTCCTCCTCCTCATCCATGAGAGTTCAGGCCCTTCCCCTGCTAAAGTCCTTATCGTGGCTTCCTATTAAACACAGAATATCTTACAAACTCCTTCTCTTAACCTTCAAAGCCTCCGTACGTTCCTGGCCGACTCCTTCGTTTTTACAAACAGAATGCAAAAGGTTTTCAGATAGTCTGAGAGTTAGAGAAGATCATGGCAATGATAAACAAATTCTTACTATGGTCAGCGTGAAAAGAAACAGTCCGTAGATATATTGATCCTTTAGGAATTAGCACTTGACCCAACTAAATCTTTTAAAGATTTGGATTACCTTTTGAGGACAGCAAAGTCAACGGGCACTATTGAAGATAGGGAGTACAATTTTCTTTACACACGTTATCCCCGAATCCCTTTATATTACCACCTTCCCAAAATACATAAACATTCTAGCCAACCACCAGGGAGACCAATTATTACAGGTATTAATTCGCTCACCAGTAACCTTTCTGAATGTGTAGACCACTTCCTACAGGAAGTGGTTATCAAACAAAAGTCATATCTAAGGGACACGATTGATTTACTTAATAAACTGAAATATTTCTGTTGGAAAGATACTTATATATAGATGGATTACATGTAATGTAGCCTCTCTGTACACTAATATCCCACATGACAAAGGAGTTGAAGCCATTAGACATAAATTGAACTCAGATAGTATCCTTACCCCGGCCCTTCAGTCCTTTATACTGGATAGTATTTCTTTCATTCTCACACAACTATTTCATGTTTAATAATGGGTTTTATCTACAAAAACAGGGCACAGCGATGGGCAGCAAGTTTGCACCATCCTATGCCAACTTATATATGTCAGTTTGGGAAGATATTCATATCTGGGGGTCACCCATTTTTAATACACATTTTTTATACCAGATATATCGATGATCTTCTTTTCATCTGGGATGGCCCAGATGAGCTAATGAAAGCTTTCACTACACATCAATCTTAATACGTTTAATCTAAATTTTCCTGCCAACATTAGTGCCACTACAATAGATTTTTTGGATTTGACCCTTTTCAATCTAAAAATGGTAAGATTGAGACGAAACTATTCCGTAAATCTACAGATCGTAACCGTTTATTACATGCCACCAGCAACTACACACAGTGGATTAGGAATATCCCCAAGGGGCAATATTTGCGAGCGAAAAGAAACTGCTCAAGACCAACAGATTTTATGAGGGAATGTGCGATTTTAGAGGAGAGATTTCTCAATAAAGGATACAAGTCCTCTTGGTTACAGGAGGCTGAACAACTGGCCTTGAATAAAGACAGATCTTTTGCTAAACAAAAAGCAAAAAGACTTATTTTGGGTGACACCAACCCTAAAAATTCCAATTCACATTCACAGAATTATACATAAACATTGGAATGTGCTATCGGCGGACCCCACATTAGGGGAGTTTTGTAGGCAGACCCCCAAGGTTTTCTTTCGCAGATCCAAAACATTAAGCAATATTGTAGCGCCCTCTAAGGTTTGGGGACGTGATGACACACATCAGTTGCAATAGTTTTGGTCTCAATGGCACCTACAAATGCGGTAAAAAGCGCTGTAATGCCTGTTCTTTTGTTATTTCCAAAAAACAGATTGGAGACATTCCGGTCCCTAAAACTTTCATAAACTGCCGTTCTATCTAAATAATATATGTGTTGATTTGTCCTTGCAATAAATTGTATGTAGGACGAACTATAAAGGGTGTAGGTACCAGAATTACTGAACATGTCCGTAATATCAGAAAGGGTAAAATGGATCATGGTGTTTCGAGACTTTAAATTGGCACATAGTGATCCTGCTGGTATGGTGTTTATGGGACTTGAACAGGTTTCTTCTAATTTAAGGGGGGGAGATAGATTCATGAGGTTAACACAACGTGAGACTTTTTGGATTTTTAAATTAAATACTTTGCAACCAATGGGTCTAAATATAGATCTGGACCTAGCTGCATTTTACATTTTACAGTCCTCATGTTTATTGGGTTCTATAAAGCTGGTTACAAGTCCATATCATATTGTCAGGTGACATTTTAGTCAATTTTGATAAGGAATACTACAGAAGTGGTATTTGTTTTAGGTTTTCTAGTTTGATTTTATCTATTTAAGTCTCTACAACCAGTCATTGGGGTAACGCATCACTCTATATAATATCTTAACAGTGAGGAGATCCGCTCTCTTTTTAAGTAAGCGCCGTAGATACGCATTGTTCTATACAATATCATAACAGTACTGCGTTAGTGAGGAGATTCGTTCTTTCTAAATAAGCGCCGATGTGCGCATATATGTGTTCCAATGGACAGTGTCGGCAGCGGTGTTTAAGGCACCCATAGTAACGGTAGCGGGGTTTAAGGCACCCTTAGTAACACCACGCGTTACTAGGGTAACGCATCGCTCTGCACAACCATTAAGTAGTTTAGCTCTCACTGAGAGAGACTGTCAGCAGCGGTGTATAAGGCATCCATAGTAGCGCTAAGCGTTGCTATGGTAACATCGTTCCGCACTATATCGTAACCTTCTTGCATTAAGGAGAAGGTTTTGTGCACACCTAAAGTATTTGCGAATGTGCGCACCCATACACACTATAAAGCATTTTACATAGCCTTTCCTTTTTATTGTTGGCGCTATATATTTTTTCTGCACACTTCCATTGATGCGCATCAGAGTTTTAGGATACTCCCTTTTTAACACTGTTGCACCCGTAGGCAGGCATGCAATGATGTCATAAACAGCAGACAAAAGTTTTACACGTAGCATTGATCACACAATATGGCTATATAAGGATTACTTCTGGGGTTATGTGACCATTTGATTTACTGCCACTTATTCTCCTGAGGAAGTGTACTGCTAGTACACGAAACGCGTTGGGCTTTGAGTACCTGGTATTTCTTCGATATCCTGTAAGTTATATTGCTTTTAGCAGTTTTCTATAATAAATATTGCACCATTTGCTGCTCTTCTCTTTGTGCCTTATTGAGGGTGCAGCTGCAGGTCTGCAACAGGATACTTCTGATCCATTTGGTTACAATCTGCACTTGGATACAGCTGCAATCTACATCTGGATACTTTTTTCCATTCAGCTACAATCTGCACTTTAATACATCCTATTTATTTAGTTCATACTACTGCACTTTGGTGTTTACAAAAGTTGGTTGAGCACTATTTCACTTATATGGGGAGAAGGTTTTACTTTATATAAATGTTATTGCACTTATATATTTTTTACTTTTCATATATGCGCTCCGGCTATCAACATCTGTGAAAGCTTTACAATTTATTACACTGGCATCTCTGCATAGCTATGTACAGATACAAATTCCAACCATTAGACAAATTCCCACAAGACAAACACTATCCCACACCATCAGTGGCTGATGTATGTAGCACATACAGGGAATATTACTATTCAGCTGCTTTAAGAGGCAATGAAAGGAAGGTTGGAAAGTATTTTGGACGGCTATGCTTTTGTTGATGGTAAGGCACATAGCTTCTGAATTTCAGGGCTGTTTATTTCATGGGGGTCCTGTGTTACAATAAGCGACTCAAATGACGTAACATTCAATTTATGGGCAATTATACTACACGTGTGTGGAAATATAAATTGGTACGAAATGCTTGAGACGGATTCGCAGCTCAAAGAATTTGTAAAATGCAGTTTCAATTACAGCGTCTGACAGGTACATGGACAACTATGGAACTAGAATTGGTGATAGCAAAAGGTTATAGAATAGTGAAGATCTAGGAGATCCGGCATTTTCCTAATGGAACAAATGACTTATTTACACCATACATTACCCTGCAACTCAGGGACAAACGGGAATCACCGGGTTATCCAGACTGGTCCCCAATGACACCAAGAAACACAATACATTGACTCAGTGGGAATTTAAACTGATGAATTTCAGCACTCTGGAATGTGGCCTGGACAGGAATTATGTCCAGATATGACTATGATCTGACACCTAGAAAGACACAACTAAGGACAATTTACATCCCAGAAGACTTTCCTTCGGCTGACTTCCCCTCACAACAAGGTGCTAGTTGCACTTGTATTTGCACCCTTGGCAAAGTGAAGCTAAATTTTGTACCCTAGGAGGCTTATCCATATCTGGGCCAAAATAGAATGTTGTCTTTACTTTATTACAGTTTGATAGGATGTGTGAAGTGGGTAACATCTAGATCCATTTGTGGAGTCTTAGACTGTTAATATTTCACTTTACTTCTCTAATTCTCACATGGGCACTCGTTAACCCCACCCTATTCTATCTTGGGGGTGTATAAACGTCTATTAGAGTTTCATTTAATGGAACATCTTTAAGCCTAAAAAGATGTAATACTATCATCACCAAAGCTTTCAATTTTTACTTGGTTAGCCAATAAGAAGGTGTGTCGCCTAACCCGAGTGTTTAAACTAGACAAGGGGGGGTGGGTGAGCTAGAGGTCTATAGGAAAGGTAGTGTATACGGGGCAGTGGGACTAGCAAAGGGTTGTAGGGGAGGAATATAGTTTATCAGATAAGGAGCTTCCGTTACAAGGAAAACACAGTCTAATATTTGCCTTAGCTCTAACTCTCCATTAGCTAATGTAAACATCAGAGGGAGAAGTAGTAATCTCCGCTGCATGCTGGGTAATGCGCGAAGCTTGTCCGGTAAATTAGGGGAGCCGCAAGCTATTGCATGTATTGAATATTATGATTTAATAGGTATCACTGAGACCTGGTGGGATGATAAATGCGACTGGGCTGTGAATTTAAATGGTTATACACTTTTTAGGAGGGACAGATTAAAAAGGGTGGAGGGGTTTGTCTTTATGTAAAGTCAGAGTTAAAGCCGTGTAATAAAGACATTACCAATGAAAACATTGAATCTCTTTGGGTAGATATTTTGGTAGGGCTGAAGGTCACAAAGAAAATGGTCATTGGTGTATGCTATAAACCACCCCGTATAGATGAGGGGGATGAGGCCCAGCTATTGTTGCAAATGGAGGAGGCTTCAAAACTAGGTCAAGTTGTTATTATGGGGGACTTTAATTATCCGGCACTGACTGGAGTAATGGGGGGGCTAAGTCAGAAACAGCTAGTAGGTTTGTAAATATGCTAAATGGCAACTTATTTCAGGCGGTTCAAGAACCCACTAGGAATGACTATTTTGGACCTGGTGATTTCTAATAATGACGAACTCATCTCTAACATTTGTGTGGGGGGGGGGGGGGCATCTGGGGAACAGTGATCCCAACATGGTCCCTTTGAGATAATGCTGCAGAGACAGCTCTATAAGGGAGGAACTAAACGCTCAATTTTAGACGTGCAGACTTTGCCAGTATAAGGGCATCTCTGCAATGTGTCAACTGGGAAAGGCTTTTCATGGGGTTAGACACAGAAGGAAAATGGAACATCTTTAAAACATTGCTTTGTAGGTATACACAACAGTATATTCCCCTTGTAAGCAAGGAGAGGCATCGCAAAGAAAAACCTTTATGGCTGAATAAAAGTGTTATTGTCGAGGTTGGTAAGAAAAAATGTGCTTTTAAAGCATTCAAGTTAGCTGGGGCTTTCATCAGGTACAAGGGGGCAAATAAAGCAGCAAAAAAGCTATCAGGCAGCTAAAATAGAGATGGAAAGGGATATTGCAGCTAGGGGTAAAAAGAATCCAAAATTTTTAAATTATGTGAATAAAAAAATGAAGCAAGAAGGGGTGGGAACTTTATTATCACGGGGGGGTAAGTTGGTTGATGAGAACGGGGAAAAAGCAGAAATTTTGAACTTATTTCTCATCTGTCTATACATCTGAGGAGCCAGATAATGAAGGCTTCCCTTGTAATATGCCCAGTTCTAGTAATTTAGCTACTGACGCATGGGTCACTCGGGGGGGAATTCAAATAAGACTTGAACATGTAAAGGGAAACAAAGGTCCAGGGCCGGATGGGATTCATCCCAGGGTATTAAATGAGCTGAGCGCTGTGATTGCCAAACCTCTTCACTTAATTTTTCAGGATTCATTGAGGTTTGGCATGGTGCCGAGAGACTGGCGGATTGCTAATGTGGTGCCGTTATTCAAAAAGGGATCCCGTTCTCAGCCTGAAAACTATAGGCCTGTTAGTCTGACATCAGTAGTAGGAAAGCTTCTGGAAGGGGTAATAAGGGATAGGGTACTTGAATACATTGCAGTTCACAATACTATTAGTTTGTGCCACATGGTTTTATGGGTAACAGATCTTGCCAGACTAATTTAGTCGCCTTTTATGAGGAGGTGAGTAGGAACCTCGATGCTGGAATGGCAGTGGATGGGATCTACTTGGACTTTGCTAAAGCGTTTGATACAGTACCTCAGAGGGTTAATGATCAAATTGAGGAATATTGGCCTAGAACATAATATTTGTAATTGGATAGAGAACTGGCTGAAGGATAGAGTACAAAGAGTGGTGGTAAATGGAACAGTTTCTAATTGGGCCAGTGTGGTTAGTGGGTACCGCAGGGGTCAGTCCTTGGGCCTTTGCTTTTTAACTTGTTTATTAATGACCTGGAGGGGGGCATAGACAGTACTGTTTCTATTTTTGCTGATGACACAAAATTGTGCAAAACTATAAGTTCCATGCAGGATGTGCCGCTTTGCAGAGCGATTTGACAAAATTGGAAAACTGGGCAGCAAACTGGGGTTCAATGCTGATAAGTGCAAAGGAAAGGAGGAAAGGAAGGTTGGAAAGTACTTTTTGGACAGCTATGCTTTTTTTGATGGTAAGCACATAGCTTCTGAATTTCAGGGCTGTTTTTATCATGGGGTCCAGCTTGCTACACTAAGTGACTCAAATAATGTAACAAATACAATTTATGAGCAATTATACTACACATTTTTGGGTAAAAAAACCTGATTCCTGCAACAATGTGGCTTTCCAATTCGTGTTATGTGGGAGCATAAATGGTATGAAATTAAAGAGGGATGTGCAACACAAAATTTATAAAATGCAGCTTCAATTACCCCTGGATTCAAGGGGTGCACTTTATGGTGAAAGAACAAACGCCATCAAGTTGTACCAAAGTAAAGAGGTAAAAACATGAAGTTATGATTTCACTAGCATTTACCCCCTTTGTAAATAAAACCAAAAGCTTTCCAGTTGGCCATCCAAAAATTGTTTTTGAATTTTTTTTTACATCAAAACATACCTTGGAAACAAATCCTATGGAGCATATACTTTCATTGTGCCAGTCTTACATATGAAGCTGAACAAAAACACTCATGTTCCCTCTTAGAGCCTTGTACACACTCCGATTAAGTTGGTCTCTGGTACATGGACAACTATGGAACTAGAGTTAGTGATAGAAAAGGGTTATAGAATAGTGCAGATCTAGGAGATCCAGCATTTCCCCCCAATGCAACAATTGACTTATTTACAGACTGGTCCTCAATGACACCAAGAAACACAATACATTGTCAACTATCTTCTGGTCACTATATAAAAGGGCAACTTCAAGACTCGACAAGAACGGAAGGAGTGAGAATTTAAACCGATAAAGAATTTCAGCACCCTGGAATATGGCCTGGACAGGAATTGTGTCCAGATATGACTATGATCTGACACCTAGAAAGACACAACTAAGGACAATTTACATCCCACAAGACCCTTTCCTTCGGCTGACTTCCCCTCACAACGAGGTGCTAGTTGCACTTGTATTTGCACCCTTGGCAGAGTGAAGCTAAATTTTGTACCCTAGGAGGCTTATCCATATCTGGGCCAAAATATTATGTTGTCTTTACTTTATTACAGTTTGATATGGATGTGTGAAGTGGGTAACATCTAGAGCCACGTGCATTCTCCAATTGAGGAGTCTTAGACTGTTAATATCACTTTTTACTTCTCCAATTCCCACATGGGCACTCGTTAACCCCACCCTATTCTATCTTGGGGGTGTATAAATGTCTTCTAGTTTCATTTAATGAAACATCTTTAAGCCTAAAGAGATGTAATACTATCATCCCCAAAGCTTTCAATTTTTACTTGGTTAGCCAATAAGAAGGTGTCGCCTAACCTTACATTTTATAAAAGAGGGCAGCTGTCTACAAGATAGCCGTGAACTGTACAAAATTACACATTTTCATATTGTTCACTTTGTGGGGCAAGTTTGGTCACAGATCTAACCAACCATGTACCAGCATTGTCACAGGCCCCGATGAACAGTTCAAGTCAGCATTTTTACCTATGAACTTTGAGGTTAATTTAATAAATTGACAGTGGCTGTAAACTAGAAATACAGTAAGGAATTGAATACTAATCAAAAAACACATTTATGGCCTATTTTACTACAGTTTATGTCTGTCTGACTAGAATTGTATACACTTCCAGATGCCTCTATTATAACACAGGCTATTACTGTGAATAAAGAAGGTGATGGAACCTACCATTGGGGATTACCTGGGTGAACTGAGCAGTGAAGGGCCAAATAACAGAATGTATCTGCAGGCCCCAATACATATGGTTACAGGCGTAATATTGGTAAAACAACCTTGAAAGCAAAGGGCATATTCTTCGTTTCGAAAGCCAAAAAAAATTCTGATTCTGGAATACCCACATAGATGTTAAGATTCAAAACACAAGTAGGAGCAGAACAATCTGGTATTGTCAGAAAGAAGAAACGTTGGGAGAGAGACCAGGACTCTCTGGAATACAAGTGTTTACATAAAGAGACATGCATGCGGGCAGAAACTCTATGGTGAATACTCTTGGTCATTTCTCCATATTAGGTTTATTGGGGGTCTACCCGACACATTTATGGATGCTTTTTGTTCCCACCCGGTAAGGTAAATTTGACGATTGTTAATGAATATGGAAAGTGCCAGTGAGAATGTTGGAATAGAAAAAAATCAGAAATTTTATTATAGATTTTGTGCAAAATGTGTTTTGTCAGATTAAGAAAACCTGGACAAAATGTAAAATGACAAATATATGGTGATACATGTGTCCTGGAAAAACATTTTTTAGAAGCGTTTGAAGATGCAACACAGTCACCTAGCTACTACTGGGCCAAGCCTGACCCCAAAATCAGCCTGGGGCCTTGAGCTCTGGGCCCACTGTGGGGCCTCCCAATGCTCCACAACGAGCTGTGACATTAACCCACGTTGCTTTCCCTACATTTAATTAGCAGAACAAAGACAGCTTCCGCCTCTCCTTTGAGAGGAGGAGTGGGTGCCTATCCTGGCTGGTAAGCTCACTGGTAAAGCCAATGTCTACCAGGAAATACCGTATCCTCAGCAGGCGGATTACAGGGAAGAACAGTGGATTCTTCTAGCCATTTACTCCATTACTCCTGATTCTTACCCGAGAACTTGTCGAGACACTCACTTATGACTGGTAAGTTCTTTATAAAGGGGGGGAAATAAAATCCCCCAGTGTCCCCTATAAAGACAACCCAAGGCAGGTGAGGTAGGAGATAACAGGTATATAAATATGCCATATATATTATATGGGGTGCAGGAGGCGGTTATAGTGAGTGAAAGCCAGGCACACTAGAGGCCACCCAGCTAGCTGATGAGTATGTTTGGAACCGTACCCAGGCCCACCTTACCCTTGCCTCAGGCACTCTGATCAATGCCAATGATCAAAGAAAAAAAAAAACTTGTACTAAAGAATTTTCTGTCTTTTTGCATTTTCACCGCTAAGAGAAGTAAAACAGATATTGGATATAAACACAAAGAAAAGCAACCAAAACCATCACACTCCCCTCTGTTTCTGGATTCAACAAAAAAGGCCCATTAAATAGCCTAAGGGGGCAGAGGGAACAGCTGTATCTGAAAAGGACACAAAAGTAAGAAGAATCTTAAGGCTTTCGAATAAGAAATAAGATAAACGGCATGACTAGAAGTGGTTGGTGGTAGGATAAAACTGCACAAACTGTCTATGAACAGACCTAAAACTATCAGTCGGGATATTAAACTGCTAATCAGAGCCAGGGCTTCTTTAAAGGCAAGGGAACAGATGTAACAATGCAAATCTGCCTCCAACATCAAATACAAGCACTTCTTTACCCAACCAATCAGGGCTTCTCAGAAGGCATGACACACGAGAGTGACAGATACTTGTCTCAGTAATGTTCCTACACAAACACGTCCCAACCATATAAACCCGGTTACAAATACACAACAGAATGGCGGTGCCAGTAATGTACCGGGCACTGACCAGAGCCATAATGCCTGTATATATAGAGGCTATTTTCTGCCAACTTTTATGGTTTTATATTTATATATTGACCATTTTAGGTTTGTAAACTTAGAATACACACATTGTTGGATGCTGTTAATCCCACTATTCCAATGGAACAGAACCTTACCAGGCAGAGCAGCAGGGGATTTTGTACAGTTGTGACTGGAGGGTGGGAAACACTTATGACCCTGTATATTCAGCAAAACGTCTAGGGAAGATTTTAATGCAGACACTTGGAATTGCATTGTGACTGCTTTAGAGGCAATTCTCTCAAACTTGTGGTGGTTGTGATAGAGGAGGAGGAGGAGGAGGAGGAGGAGGAGGAGGAGGAGTGTGTGTTCGTTAAGCAGGAATTAAAAGCAAATATTAGGGAGGAAGTGATGGGGTTAACAGAGGGAGCTGAATCCTTATGGGTTGAGCTTCTCACAGATAGTAAAGAATCTACCAAACTAATTGTAGGGGTATGCTATAGCCCCCCTAATGTAAGCGAAGAGGAGGAGGCCCAGCTCCTGTTGCAAATAGAAAAGGCTGCTAGTTTGGGGCAAGTGATAATAATGGGGGATTTTAATTACCCTGATATTGACTGGGGCAATAGTACTGCCAGGACAGTAAATGGTTTAGTTTATAAACTTGCTGCACGACAACTTTATGTCACAGGTTGTTGAGGAGCCAACCAGGAACCTGCTATACTGGATCTAGTGATCTCTAATGACCCAGAACGTATAGCAAATGTGCAAGTGGTTGAACCCCTGGGTAATAGTGACCATAATGTTATTTCATTTAATGTTTGGTGCAGGAAACAAATTTACACGGGGGCAGCAAAGACAATGAATTTTAGGAAGGCAAAATTTTAGCTCCTTAAGGGCAGCGCTTCAGGGCATAGATTGGGGCATTATGTTTTCTGATAAAAACAGCAGAAATTGGTGTCATTTAAACTGATATTAAATTACTGTTCTCAATTTAGAGGCCAAAACTAACCCCAAAAAGTAGAGAATAGTAAAAAGATGCAGGTTGAGGTTGTGGCCCCCTGGAGTTGGAGCGCGCCCCACGCTGGCCCCATCGAGTTGGAGCGCGCCCCACGCTGGCCCCATCGAGTTGGAGCGCGCCCCACGCTGGCCCCATCGAGTTGGAGCGCGCCCCACGCTGGCCCCATCGAGTTGGAGCGCGCCCCACGCTGGCCCCATCGAGTTGGAGCGCGCCCCACGCTGGCCCCATCGAGTTGGAGCGCGCCCCACGCTGGCCCCATCGAGTTGGAGCGCGCCCCACGCTGGCCCCATCGAGTTGGTGCGCGCCCCACGCTGGCCCCATCGAGTTGGTGAAGCGCCCCACGCTGGCTGCTGCTCTAAGCTCCAACCTTGTCTCAGAATCTGGCACATTTGTTCATAGACAGGACCCAAAATTCAATGGAATCCTAATTATGACACCTCTGGCAACAACTGGGACCGATCAGAATACACGGATCATTTTGGATTGACAAGATATTATATGGATTGATATGGACTGATATTTTCTTTGAACTCTCCCATTACTGCAACATCCCAGCCTGCTGGAAGCTGACTCCAGACAGTGAAACCCTCATTCAGCTCCTACTCAATCCAATCCACAACACCAAAAACCTACGCAGAGCCTCAAAATGGATGCCACAACAACCTACCATCATGTTCTGACTTTAAGGTAATTACTGAAGAAGTCATCTCATATATCCTTCTAAACCTTCGCCAGACTACCTGCAACCTGGACCCTGGCCCAACACAGTTCATGCTGAAATGCCCGGATCTGTTCAGGCGCTCCCCAGCTCCTGACCACCCCCAGAGTTCAACTGAAAACCTTTGGATCCAGAGCTTTGTCATGCTGCCCCCACCCTGTGGAATGCCTTTCCAAACGGGATCAAGCTCCAACCCTGGACACGTTTAAATCAAAACTGAAAAGCCACCTGTTTAGTCTGGCATTTATGGGGCAGAATTACAGTGGCCCTTGTTTCTGATACTCACTCGCTTTCATCAGGTATGGTACCTAGGGATTGGAAGAAGGCGAATATCATTCCCATATTT
Organism: Xenopus tropicalis; assembly: GCF_000004195.4. Classification (NCBI taxonomy): domain Eukaryota; kingdom Metazoa; phylum Chordata; class Amphibia; order Anura; family Pipidae; genus Xenopus; species Xenopus tropicalis. The sequence continues at coordinate 151,713,902 of NC_030682.2, read as the reverse complement.
ATACAGGGAGTAAGATCTCAGCCTGGCAATTATAGGCCTGTAAGTCTGACATCCGTGGTGGGCAAGTTATTTGAAGGCTTGTTAAGGAATCATACAAAATTATATACTGGAGAATGGCATTATGGGTAGGAATCAGCATGGCTTTATGAAGGACAGGTCATGTCAGACCAATTTAATTGCTTTTTATGATGAGGTAAGTAAGAAGCTGGACAGTGGGGGGGCAGTAGATATAATCTATTTGGATTTTGCCAAAGCATTTGATACCGTTCCCCACAAACGACTGCTTTCTAAGCTAAGGTCTATTGGTCTTAGTGAAGTCGTTTGCACATGGATAGAAAACTGGCTACAGGATCGGGTACAGAGGGTGGTTGTTAATGGCACATTCTCTACTTGGAGTAAGGTTCTCAGTGGGGTCCCTCAGGGTTCTGTACTGGGTCCACTTTTGTTTAATTTGATTATAAAAACACTTCTCTAGCACTTCTCTCATACTGGGACACAGCTGAGTAATTAGTTAATTGGCTGCAATCAGCTCTGATTCCCCAGCCCTGGGTACAGGCCCAGCTCTCCCTGTATCTCATGAACCTCATTTGGGAAAGCAGCGCAAGGCTGAATCCTTCCAAAGTGAATCATTCACAAGTGAACTGAAAAGGAGTTTAACAAGGAGCAACAGCAGAAGACTCGGCAGCCTCTGTGCAGCAGAATTGGGACCCAGTTCCCTGGATATATTGACAATGTGATTGCTCTTGTTAGTTTTATCTTTCATGTTTGTGCTTCCAAAGGTAACGTCTCCCTTTAGCCCCAGCTGCCTGTCCCTACTCCATAGTAATATCTCCCTCTCTGCTCCATTCTACTCACTGCTGCTCTTATAATCTATATAACTTTTTGAAAAATCTAGCACCTCCAACCAATACCCCGCAAAAGCATAACAATTTCAAATCATTCTCCCACCTCCTCTCCCTCCCCTTTCTGCTCCTACTTGCCCCAGGAGATATCTGCTATCGCCCACGCAATGCTTCTCATCTGGTAAAACCCTCACAAACTACTAACCTCTGAAATTCACTCTCCCTTTATCTCGTGCCCTTCTCAATACCCGCTCTGTAACGAACAAAGCTGCTTAAATTCATGATCTGTTTTGCTCCAAGTCCTCTCACCTTTTTGCCATAAGAGACCCGGCTCTCTCAGAATGATAATGCTATTGAGGCAGCTCTTATGGGGGTCTTTCCTTCTCTCACTCATACTCCCCCATTACTGCCCGTTGGGGGGGGGGTTCTCACTCCCCACCTTTGTTCCTGAATTCAACAAAACAGAGCCATTAAATAAAAGCCATTACTATAAAATTCTTTTAATGGATCAGTAAGGACAGCGCCATTATCACCAATTTCTAAGCCAGATGAATCTGCATCACAATGTGTTATGGGTGGCGAGTCAACGTGTTTATACCAACTCATGTTATCCGGGATGTGCCTAAATAGCCTGTTACATAGAACACTCCTTTAGCAGACACAAACAAAACGGAAAACAGTTTAGATATTGTGTTACCATCAGAGGGTATGTATACACATTTTACAATGTACAGGCCATAGAACGTGGACTAAAAGGTTGAGTGCCTTGAGTCACATAGGTAGCCTAAACCACAGGCGGCTTAGCGCGGGTAATAGTTTAGCACAGGCCGTGGCATTAGGGGGGCGCTGATCCTAAAGAGCCTAAGGGGGCAGAGGGAACAGCTGTATCTGAAAAGGACACAAAAGTAAGATTCTTAGGGCTTTTGAATAAGAAATAGGAGAAACGGCATGACTAGAAGAAGTGGTTGGTGGTGGTAGGATAAAACTGCACAAACTGATCAGTCGGGATATTAAACTGCTAATCAGAGCCAGGGCTTCTTTAAGGGCAAGGGAACAGAGATATTGGATTTTAAAAAGCAAAATTTGTGTCCTAAAACGACTTCTTTACCCAACCAATCAGGGCCCTCAGAACACGACACGATACTTGTCTCAGTAATGTTCCTACACAAAACACGTCACAACCATATAAACCCGGTTACAGACACAACAGAATGGCGGTGCCAGTAATGTACACTGCACTGACCAGAGCCATAATGGCTGTATATTTAGAGGCTATTTTCCACCAACTGAGATTTAGCCAATTATGGTTTTATACATATTGACCGTTTTAGATTTGTAAACTTAGAATACACTCATTGCTGGATGCTGTTAATGCTGTGCATCCCACTATTCCAATGGAACAGAACCTTACCAGGCAGAGCAGCAGGGGATTTTGTACAGTTGTGACTGGAGGGTGGGAAACACTTAGGACCCTGTAAATTCAGCAAAACATCTAGGGAAGATTTTAATGCAGACAATTTTTTGAATTGCATACCAGTTAGTGTGTTTTAATGATATTGGGGCATTAGAAAATTAAAAGTGACCATTCAAATTCTGTATTTGTCAGGGGCACTGGCAGGTTTATTATACAGGATCAGCTTATGGCTCAGACTACGTGATGCCTAATCAGAAAAATGAATTCATGACATGATACACAGAACCACCACCACCACCACCACATTGAATTTCCAGGAAGAACTAAAAGCACATTGCAAACAAAATATGGAGTTTTCTCAAAATGGCATGTGATTGTTTAGAGACAGGGTCAGTGTCTGTGTGGCAATGTACAGATATAAATTCCTACCATTAGACACCATTTTACCGGAAGACAAAATTCCCACAATTTCTCTACACCAGCACAGAGAATATTACTATTCAGCATGGTTTAAGGTGCAGTGAATGGAAAGTACTTTGAAAGGCTATGCTTTTGTTGATGGTAAGCACATTAGAATTTCAGGGCTGTTTTTATCATGGGCATCCTGTTTTTAAAAAAATATAATGGCTCATATGATGTAAAGAAAAAAAAAAAAAAAAAAACTTATGGGCAATTATACCGCACACTACCCAAGAAGGCGACACCCAGAAACTCCTGAGGAGGGAGAAGGGAAGTATATCTTGCACCAAGATGAAGCTGGGGCAGGTGAGGACAGCACCCTCACTTTGTTCCACAAGCACCTAGCTACTATTGGCCCAAGCCTGACCCCAGCAGAACGGCTAAAAGTATGGCACCTAACTCTACAGGCAAACCAGCCATCAGCCCAATACTCGGCGGTGAGTTGCGCAATTAACCCACGCTACATTCCCTACATTTAGTCTAAGCAGGACAGCCAGCTTCCTTCACTCCTTTGAAGGCCTGTCCCAGGTCCCTTAGAAGGAGTAGGTACTTATCCTGCCTGGTAAGCTCACTGGTAAAGCCAATGTCTACCAGAAAATACCGTATCCTCAGCAGGCGGATTACAGGGAAGAACAGTGGATTCTTCTAGCCAGCTACTCCATTACTCCTGATTCTTACACGAGAACTTTCCACAGCCTTGTTAAAGCCCCTCAGGACCGATCAGGGCTTTGGTAATAGACTAAAAAGAGCATTTGTTCGAAACCATACCCAGGCCACTTACCCTTGCCTCAGGCACTCTGATCAATGCCAAAAAGAATATTCCTGTCTCTTAGCTAAAAGTAGTAAAACAGATATTGGATTTAACAGAAAAGCAACCAAAACCCATCACACTCCCCTCTGTTCCTGGATTCAACAAAACAGGGCCATTAAATAAAAGCCATTACTATAAAATTCTTTTAATGGATCAGTAAGGTCAGCGCCGCTATCACCAATTTCTAAGTCGGATAAATGTTATCATGTATGTGGCCGCTAAGGGAGTGTTGCATGTGAATTAAGCTTTTGGCAGGTGTTCAAAAAAACAAAGGCGTTGGGGTTACTGTGCATGCTGGGAGTTCTGGGTGAAAAGGAAGTGCAATTAACTGACTGCTGAGTGATACCTAAATGTTACCCGGCTGACTGAGGTAAACGGCTGTTTTCCTTGTGTGGGTTAAGCAGGTAGATATACAGTAGATTTAGTATCTTGTCTGCAGTGTTTGGGGGTTACAAAAAAAGATTTTTTGTATAACAGGGGTTTGTTTTTTACTGCTGGTAAATTGTATTCCCACCCCCCCGAACCTACTAATTAAGGGGAGAAGTAAATCTGGTAAATTCTCACCAGGCGTTGGGCTCGTTGGTTTGAACCTCTATAAGTTTCTGACTGCACAGCGAGTGTGGGAGCTGCTAAGCCAGTGTTGCATGGGATCCAAGTGTTGCATGTAGATTAAGTGTACAAAAAGGCGTATAAATCTAAAAAGTCACTATACGAGGGGTTGCACTCGGGAGACTGTAAGTACCAGTGACAATATGGGTCCCAGTATGATTGCTGGTGTTACTCTGTATCTGGGCACATGTATGGGGTCCTGGAGCAGCAGTTCCATGCAGCATTCACTTGAGATGCAGGTGGGTTTTCCTCTTGGGATCTGAGGTGCAGAATCTAGAAGACAGCTCTGAGCTGGCATGTATGGGGCGGGCTGACTCTCAGAGCCCCCTGGGAGCCGGCACCTCTAATACAGGTGGGGGGAATAGTGCTAGGGAGGGAAGGCAGCTCTGAGCTGGCATGTATGGGGCAGGCTGACTCTCAGAGCCCCCTGGGAGCCGGCACCTCTAATACAGGTGGGGGGGGGGAGTAGTGCTAGGAAGGTAAGGCAGGCTATAGTTGTAGGGCAGGGATCCCCAACCATTACCCTTGAGCAACACTCAAATGTAAAAAAAAAAAATTGGGGAGCAACACAAGTATGAAAAAGGTTGATGAGGGTGCCAAATAAGGGCTGTGATTGGATATTTGGTAGCCCCTATGTGGCCTGGCAGCCCAGGGGATTATTCTGTTTGGAAATACAACTGGTTTTTATGCAACCAAAACTTGCCTTCAAGCCAAGAATTCATAAATAAGCACCTGCTTTGAAGCCACTGGGAGCAACATCCAAGGGGTTGGGGCACAACATGTTGCTCACAAACCACTGGTTGGGGGATCACTGTTGTAGGGGATTCAATTAGTAGAAAGGTGGATAGGGGAATTTGTCGCAAAGACCCTATGTGCCAAACTGTGTGTTGCTTGCCTGGTGCTAGGGTTTCGCATGTGGTGGAACGAGTGGGCACATTGTTGGGAGGGGCTGGGGAAGACCCGGCGGTTGGGGGTACACATAAGTACCAATGACAGTTAGGGGTGGGGAAGTCATAAAGAACGATTTTAAAGATAGGCGATAAGTTGAGGTCGAGGACTCCCAAGATAAAATTCTCAGATATTCCCTGTGCCACGAGCAACGTTAAGGCGGCAGCTTACGACAAGCCAGGATCTATTCTGGCACTCGTTCATTTGTGCAACCTCGCTATACACATTTCTTCCCTATTATCGGTCTTCCTGTTATCTCTCTATTGTGCTTCTATTCTCTACTTTCTCTCACTTCTATTCCGACAGGAGGTCCTCAAGAACGATTTTAAAAAAACTAAGCGATAAGTTGAGGGTGAGGACTTCCAAGGTCATTTTCTCAGATATTCCCTGTGCCACGAGCAACGTTAAGGCAGCGGGAGCGGGAGCTTAGGGAGATTAATGCCCGGCAGGGAGGGGGCTTTGGGTTTCTGGATGATTAAGTACCCTTTGGTACGAAACGCGTAAGGCTTTCCATGTTTTTATATATGGGATTAAATAAAATTTACACTTTACTTTAAATCTTTTTCTGGCTGCTTTTCTCTACAATCTATTGGATATCCGGAGTGCCTGCCTGCTTTATTTTTTGATTTCCCCATTTCTGGAGAACTGGGCTGATTTCTCAGTCGGCTACAGGCTCTTTGCCAGGGATGGGCTGCACCTCAATGATGGGGCAGCTGCTTTGGGGGAAAAGATGGCTAGAGGGTTGGGGGAGATTTTAAACTAAAAGTGGGGGGGGAGGGTGCAGCGGGTAATTGTGGGAGACAGGATAGATGGGGTAGTGGGCATAGTAAGGGAAAATGGGGGAGGAGACTTGCTTCGGGATACTGATAATGGCAGGGAGGCCCATAAGTTGTTTACACGTCATTCTCATGCCGGAACCAGTATTAAATGTATGTTTACCAATGCAAGGAGTCTGACGATACCAAAACATTAAATTTGTCTAGATCTTGGGTGGGAACATATAGATTTCAGTACATCTGATTTACCAATAGGAATGGGTATAGAAGGGAAAGTGGCTAACTGAATCAATTATTTCTCTCCTTAATGATTTAAAGTCACAATAAGCACAAATATAAAACATGAACAAGGTATTTCTAAAAAAAAGTTTCTGCAGTAGTTTCAAAAAGATGGACAGGTGTCATGGTGGGAATTTATAATTGGATATAGCAATACAGGTCACAATTCTTTAATTTTAGGTTACATCTAATTATTTGTATTGTACAGTTAGTTATATGTGGATGTTGTTAATCAATAAGTCCACTGTAATTAGTCTGGCAGGCCAATTTTTTTATTTTTTATTTATTTAAACAATTTTTCAGCCAGCCGTGCTAGGTTATATATTTTGCCCATATTAGAAGTGGGGAAATATAGATATTGGAATTTTAGATAGAAACTAAATACAGGTATGAAACCCATTATCCAGAATGCTCGGGACCTGGGGTTTTCTGGATAAGGGATCTTTGTTATTTGGATCTCCATAGCTTAGGGCTGATTCACTAAAGGGCGATAAGTTTTAACGCACGCTTTTTTGCGTAAAGACACGAAAATTAGCGCGCGATTCACTACAGTATTACCACGTTCCTTAAGTTGCACATCACATGCGTTAATTCGTGTGCAACCGCATGCGTTAATTTTAACACAATGCGATAATTAGTGATAAGAATGCGAACGAATGATTCACAAAAACACCTAAAGCTTTAAGTGCGTTAATTAGCGCACGAATGTGTGCGTATTTTAGAAAGGACAGTACAGGGCATTAAGGGGTCCGTTTACTAAAGTGTGTTTAAATTGTCTAAGAGTATAGTCTATGAATAGTCGCTAACTTTAAACGCCATCAAAGTAGACTTTTATAGAAAGAATAGCGGCAAAGTTTATTTTGTCACCAGAATATTAGCCGCTATAACCTGCTTCTGTAGCCAGAATATTCGCCACTATAGCAGTGAATATTTTCTAATTTTCCTCTAAAAGAAAATTTGGGATTTACATGAGAGAATCAAGTTATCATATAGGGTGATGAGAAATTCGGGTGGTGCATTTTCAACTCCTATAATGCAAATATGCGACACGTAAGTATATATGGCGACTATACGCACAAATACATTGCAGTTATATTTTGGCGACTATTCGGTCGCAACGTTGTTGGAATCTCATGACAGGTGTGACTTGCGGCCATTTTGTCTTAGAGCCTGCAGCGACTTGACATGGACCTCCGACTTCTCCAGCGGATATGGTCAGATCTAAAGCGCAGTAGGCAAGATTTAATAGCAGAAATAGCGGAAGGTAATTATTGTACTTTATTAATGTTTTAAAGAACACAATTAAAAAAAAACACAATAAAGTTCCCAATAAAGATGTAATTTTTAAAATGTTGTGGCAGTTTGAAAACACAAAGTTTAAAGCGAGGGGGGGGGGGCGAAGAGGCAGGTAAAAATCTTTAGTCTATGTATTGCAAAAGGAGAACACATAGGTAGTCAGACTGGTGCAGTCACAACACGTTGTATAAAAATAGTATTAATTGAACCCACCCACACAGACCAGTACTTGCGGTTTGATTCCCACCGCCCTTTGGAACAAACTGGGTGTGATTAGGACTCATCGGGCTGAAACTGTGGCATCCAATGCAGAGGCTAAAGAGAAGGAATATAAAACATCTAAAAGCTGCTCTGAAAACTTGTGGGTACCCAGACTGGGCCATTATCAAAACCAAATCAAAGACTAACAGAGACCAGCCCAACAAACAGAAGGGAGGAACAAAGCAAGCGAAGCAACATAGTCATTCCATATGTTGCTGGAACATCGGAAAAACTTAGAATTTTCAACAAACATCGCATTCCTGTGTTTTTCAAACCCAGCAACACTCAGACATAAGTTGGAGCACCCTAAAGACCCTACACCAAAGCACATGAAAAGTAATGTGGTCTATGCTGTCCAATGTAGTGAAGAGTGCTCTGACTTACACATTGGGGAGACAAAACCTCTGTAGGCCCAACATAGGCAAGCAAACTCCTCAAGACTCAGCAGTCTATCTACACCTCAAAGAAAATGGACACTCGAGAACAGTTACGTGCATAATTTTGGACCAAGAGGACAGATGGTTTCAAAGAGGTGTGGAAGAGGCCATTTATGCCAGCCTGGAAAAACCATCCCTGAAAAAGGGGGCCTGCGACACCGCTTGTCATCAACATACAATGCCGCTTTGACATCCTTATCCCGGCGGCTTAACAGTTCACACTTCCAGTCATGTACTTTAAAGGATTAACCCCTGGATCAATGAAAATCACAGTACCATTCTGATTGGATCATACCTTCTTACACCTGTCAGTTTCAGCCGACACCTAACTGAATAAGCTCAATGGAACCATTGTGATTGGATGTCTGACTGTACTACCATCAAGGGTTTAAATACCGGGGAATTCCCTACCAGTCATTTGAACTGAAGAAGCCACTCGGATGAGTGGTGGAAGAAAAACTCAAAAGTCCAAGTTGTCTTAATTCTACTAGATACAGTATTGAAAGTGATACAAAAAGGAACAAAATCTAAATTTATAGATGGATAGAAGGTACCTATATGAATAACAGCCGCAGGAAATCATGGGAATGCAACATTGATGAGAAATCTTATTGGATAATTTGTTGGTGAAAGACCTTTAAATGGATTCGTATCCCAGAATTACCAGAGGCAAGGTTAACAGGGAACACTCAAACCTTTCAATATGCATTATGAAAGATCAAGGATGAGGTATATTGAACCAAATACAACAAATAGTAGAAATGCGGGAAATAAATGGCAGATTCGGATAAGCAGGGAATCCGTTCCTGTAGAACTGGAAATGACATTTGTTGATGTGAAAAATATATGATTCCTGAGTTTCAAGTATCACCTAAGACTGTAAATTTATACAAAGGCCAATTTAACTTTTGGAACTGAGTTAGGTTTACCTGTGGGATCAACTCTAGCATGGTTAGAAGGAAGATCATTTCCGTGGTAGTATCACTTATGATTCCCAGGTGGCTATACATTAAACCAATTTATTCTTCCAATTGGGCCTTTATCAAAATCTTACTTATGATCTGGCTAGTGTGGAATTGAAAGATAGTGGGAGTATATCAATGTTTTTCCATGATTCACAACAGGTTGTGCAAGAAAATTAAAAAATCACTGTATATCCACATCTGGTGAATGTTACTTGTGAAGATAACCCATTTATTCCCTCAAGTTCATTCCATTTAAACAGCTTATTACAATACTGTGGCATTTTAATGTTTCCCAGTGGAAAATATCAACGAGATTCCCTCAGTGTAAGGAACATCTTTTAAACATGGAGCAAGGAATCGAACACTGGTTTGGTAAACTGGACACAGCTAGGTCCCAAAAGGGACTTGATAGGAAATATTGTTGGAGGTTTGGGAACTTTAGGAACGGTTACAATTTGTATGGGAATTAGTTCTATGTCTTTGTAAAGAACGTGCAGGTTTAATAGATCGCAAAACCTTACAGGGGTCTAAATCAAATCCTAAAGATGGTGATTAAATCAGCTTCAGTTTTAGGACCATCAGTTTTACACCTCCAGGATATTAATATCAGGGTTAATAAACAGTGAAAATGTGGCACAAGTATCCAGGTTGTGTATGGAAATAGACGAAATATTCCACGGATATTAAAGTCACTGCAGAAGCCTTACAGGGCGGTATAAAAACCAATGGCAATTCAATAGTTTCCTCAAGAACTTAAGGTTGCTTTAAAATCATACAGACCTATGGGTTAATAAATGGGTGGGATGTAAGGAAATGGAATGTGTAGCAACATCTTATTCCTATTGGAGAGGAATCCGTGTATTCCATTAGCTGAGAATCACTCACGGGTACGCCTGGTTTATAATTTACAATATAAATGATGATTTTATGATTAGTTCAACAGCAGAACCCGAACAGGTAGACTTACCCACGTCTGCATTTTAATTCCAAAATTCTGTGCCTACCCCACACCAAAATTAGACCCATATACCATCATATATATATCTTTGAGCGAATCTGTCCCATTTTGCCATAAAATTTGCAAAATGGCAAGAAAAAATTTGCGAAACGCATTTATCACGCGTTGCCTGCACTTGATGTGACATCGCCCAATTTGACACGACCAAAAAAAATTCCACGCAACGAATTTATCCGCGGTGAATTTTCACAGCAGTTTCGCAAAACAATTCACCAATGGTGAAATGCGGAAATTCGCTGCGAATCCATGCTTGGTGAAAAAATTTGATTTGGTAACACCGGTTACAGAAAAGTATACATACAGATTGTATAATAAAGGAATCTGTAAGAGTTTTTCCGCCACATTAGGAAGAGGTTTATATTGTATAAAGGGGCAACGGGAATAGGGTTGCAAGGTAAACAAATCAACATTCCCCAATTCTTCATAAAATGTGGATGCAATACAGATTAAATTTAATCTTTCCCAAATTAATGAGTTCCCGTGGCAGCGTGGGTAAAAGTTTTAAGCAGACAAAGGTTTGTTGTATTATTGCCTATGATTAAGTGCCCATGTGCACGAAACGCGTTAGGCTTAGTGTTTTTAAAGGGAATGAATAAAGGCTGATGTTTTAAGACCATGGTCGTTCGGTGTGCTGACTAAAGCTGCATTCGATTTGGATTGAAAGGTTTGTTGTATAACAGAATTACAAGAAGCAGAAATAGTATTCCAACACGAACAGGGTGAATTAAAAGAAATAGAACACGAGTTATCAAGAAAGGTCTGGGTCTAATTGGTGGAGGAAGATGATGAAATCTATAAAAATGTGGTCAAAGACCTCGACAAGTACTGTTGAAAATGTTATAAGCATAGCTCTCCTTTGTATTGGCATGCAGGTATGTTTAGGATGAAAAATATGTACAACTGCATAAAACAGAGTATAAACCAAGGGGAACTTATTTTAAGAGCAATGGTAAATCACAATCTCTAGTTCTTGGATATCACTTCAGATTAGCTTCGTATCACCTGGAGCTCCTGGAAGTGGGCATTGAAAGTAGCTTCTATTTGTGCTGATGACACTAAATTGTGCAAAACTACAAGTTCCAATGTGGACAAGTGCAAAGTTATGCACTTTATATTTCTACCAAACAAACTATCTACTGAATGGGAGTGAGTTGGGGGGATCCGTAATGAAAAAGGATCTGGGGGTTTTTGTAGATACCAAGTTGTCTAATTCCAGGCAGTGTCATTCTGTGGCTACTAAAGCAAATAAAGTGCTGTCTTGTATAAAAAAGGGCATTGACTCAAGGGATGAAACATAATTTTGCCCCTTTATAGGCCCCTGGTAAGGCCTCACCTTGAGTATGGGGGGGCAGTTACAGTGAGTATGGGGGGCAGTGACAGTGAGTATGGGGGGGCAGTTTTGGGCTCCAGTCCTTAAGGATATTAAATGAGCTGGAGAGAGTGCAGAGACTGCAACTAAACTGGTTAAGGGGATGGAAGGGTTAAACTATGAGGTGAGACTGTCAGGGTTGAGGTTTTCTTCTCTGGAAAAAGGCGATTGCGAGGGGACATGATTACTCTGTACAAGTACATTAAAGAGGATTATAGGCAGATGGGGGGGTTCTTTTTTTCCCCATATAAGTGATCAGCGCACCAGAGGCCCCCCTTTAGATTAGAGGAACGGAGCTTCCATTTGTAGCAGCGTAGGGGGGTTCCTCACAGTGAGGAGGTTGGGGAATGCCCTGCCGGGGGATGTTGGGTAGGGGGTTCCTCACGGTGAGGGCAGTGAGGGGGTTGGGGAATGCCCTGCCGGGGGATGTTGGGTAGGGGGTTCCTCACGGTGAGGGCAGTGAGGGGGTTGGGGAATGCCCTTCCTAGAGATGTGGTAATGGCAGATTGTTAATGCCTATAAGAGGGGCCTGGATGAGTTCTGGAACAAGCATAGTATCCAACGCTATCATTATTCAAGAGTAATATCTACAGTTAGTATTAATGGTTGTAAGATTAGTATAGGTGTGTGTGTGCTGGGTTTACTTGGAAGGGTTGAACTTGAACTTCTAAGCAACAGCACGTATGAAGCTCTATGAAGGGACCTAACCAACAGCTACAAAAAAAAGGTCATAGACTTCTTAAAACATCTGCAGGAAGACAAAGCTATTGATCGGGCCATGCGTCATCTCTAACCCTGGGAAAAACCCTCCATGTATACATGGATTCCCTAAGATACACAAGGAAGGGGCCCCCTCAAACCATTCTCAACATGGGTGGTACAATACCCATGCAACATCCTAGCCCGTTTGGTTGGAAATACAGAGTGTAAAATCCTGTGTGAGTTCTGGATTTGATGAACAAAATCCAAGGGTTGGTACTGGACACAGAAGAAAACCATGATGTCCTATGATGTTACATATGGTTGCTAACACCCTTGGCAACAGAACAAAAAAAGTGTTAACCCAGAGCAAGTATGTTCCTTACTGGACCTATGGCTAAGTACCACCTATTTTTTCTTAAGTTTAAAGTTGGCTTGGAATGTTCTACAAACATATCTTTGTATTTTATGTATTTCATTTATTGTTCCAATCCTCCATTTTTAATTCCTCTTAGTATTTTTTCCCCCTCTTTAGGCAGAATTAAGTTGCCCTGGTTTGTCCTTATTGTTTTAAAGGTGAACAAAAATCTCACCACTCATCTACGAAGGAAATGTATGAAATTAAGCTCAACTGAGGAGATCAAGAAAGTTGCAGACACCGCCTGGAGATGCTTCTGGGAGATTTCTGAGAAGGCTACATTATTTGATTATAATGAAACCCAGAAGCTGACTTCCTCTGCTGAATTCTCAGCTTTTGGAGAGTAAAGGATTCTACATAGTGAACAAACCCCAGTGTGTAGGCCTCACTGTAACCATCTGTTTCACTGTGAGCTTTAAATCTTGACTGGTTTAAATTTTAATGTTAACCAGTATCAGCAACTTATACTTTTGATAGGAGGACACTATCTTGCCAGGTATAGAATAGCGAGTACGATGTTGCCAATGTAAAAACCATGAACCACCAGAATCACCATCTACTTCTGCTGCTGTTTCAGCCCCAGAGCCAAATGTAGAAATGGAGTCAATAGAAGCTCCAGAAGAACAGGAGTCAGAAGCAATCCCTTCACTATCCTGCCCAGCAAAGATTGAACCCATGGAGGAATCTTCCATGCGAAGGTAAATTTTAGCCCAGAGCTAGCTATGAAGGTTTGCACATCAAACTCTGGATCTGTTTAATATGTTGTGATTATTCTCATTATATCCTTAGTTCCTCAAGTCCACTCCACTCCCAGAATGCTTTATCAGTGGGGGTCAGCCATCATCTTCATTTAAAGTTTTAGACCCATGTTTTCGTCATGTTGAGCATTAAGTAATGCTACGGGATAGCTCTAGTGAGGGGTGGCAGAGAGAATGTTAATACCCCAATGCTGTCAATATGTGCACATAGTACATCATAGTAAGTTGTATCCATCCCCGCCCAATGGCATCTCCTGCTGCCTTTGCTTACACAATTCTATGCCTTATCTTTGAAACTGAATGTTTTTGCCTTCTTTAGGTGGCAGATGTAGGTGAGGTTTCTCTATTTTATGAACCTACAACATGCCAACATGCTTGGAATTCATAAAAAAAAAGAAGACCTCCAATGGACCAACAAGATTCCCAAAACTAGAATCAATTCTCATAGCAGACCATGTTTAACTATATAAAAGCATGTGCTTTGATTCATTAACTTTCAGGTAAAGAGCACTAACTTGTTTCATACAAATCCATCCCTATGTAATTCCTGATCCAGCTCTAATGTCACTGGAGACAAAAAAGGAAATATTGCAGGAAGTGGTCAAGTTGTCAAGGTTGTGTGAGCTATACTGACCTTTCCTTTCAGCCCTCTGCTTTTTAGAAGTATCATAAATAACTTTGCTTACAGGTACCCTTCTGTAACCGGTACAATGATAACCCAGCAAAAGATTCAGTTTGAAAACTCTTGATGCCACTAAAGAGACAAAAAGGAGATGAAACTTGAGATTAACCATTACCTAGAGGCAATGCTGGTGCTCAAACATCTGCAGAGACCCGGGGAGGGTCAGAATAAGGACAGTAAGTAAATATTTCCATGAAGACTTTGATAACATGTAAGAGTAAATCACTCTAAAATAACTTACCCCTAAGGCCACTAGAGGTGATACACAAGTTGGATTTAACCATTGGCGTACAGAAACAAGAGCAACTCAAGTGGCCACATTCACACTGTCAGAAGAGGAAGAAATTGGAATCCATAGTAATTATGTTATGTTTCTAGGTGGTTCAAGGTGTACTACGAGAATGTGAGAGACTGGTAAGGGACGATTCCCACAATAACTTAACTGGGAAGATTCATGGCATTTTCAAATGACCTTAGGTTTAAATTTAAAAAAAAAAAAATAAAAAAAAAAAAATAAAGAAGAAGAGGCTTTTCCTGGACTTTCAACCACTGGCAAACCAGAATGCTTTTTCCACCAATCTAGAATCTACAGAGGCCCCCCTGTCCCAGTTACTGTTAACACTGTCTGTATCTACACAGGGGTTGCCACTATACCTGCTGTGCCCCCTTAAGTGATATATGGGTTCTACTGTATGCTGGATTGCTTCAGTGAATGGTGTAGGGAGTGTGTGGGGGTCATACCTTTATTATCTGATTATAGGTAATGTTTGCAAATTTAATACAAGGAATACGTTACATAACTATGCAACAATTGTGTCATTGGGGGACAGCCTTGTTACATCTTATGCTGGTTCCCTATGCTTCTATTTTTATTTAACTGTACCTATGCTGCATCTTCAATTATCAAGGAATATTTCTATTATATAAAAGAGCCAAAATATCATTAAACCCCTAGAGACACAAACTGGCACTTAGTTTTATACTGCTAAATTGGTAAGCAGTAGTGTTATACCCCTTCCGACACAGATTGCATTATGGTTGCATTTGAACTGTTGGTGACAGTACACCTAGAGGGGCTACCATGCCAATTTCGGGGGGGGGGGGGTTTACTATAGTGAATCATTTCAGACTGTTAATTACAAAGTGTGTAGCCCTAAATAGAGCACCCCAAAGTCCCAGGAGCCCAAAAAATCTGCAGATATGCTGGGGAAGGGGTAGAGTGCATACTTTGAGCCCTCGCTCTGAAGCAATATAAAATACGTGCAATTTACAAGGTTTCTCATCCAAAAGAATTGTTAATTTCCTGTAGCAGAATGGATTTTATGTAAGAGGGAAGGCAAAGGCGCCAACAGGGTATGTATTGCTGCCGCCATGTCTGTATGTAGCACCCTGTATGTCTGTATTTAGGATTAAAACAAAAAATTGTTGTACACATACACATCTATGCACCCTGCACCCACTGTTGTGTAGTTATAATGGCACCCCAGTCACTGCACCCCCTTCCTTTCCTGGCATCACAGGGCTAAGGGCAGCTCTGGGAATGGGGTTCTGCTGGGCCCTATGTAATGATTCTCACACAGGCACCTCCCCCCTACCCAGAATGCAGCATGAAGGGGCTCAGTGAAGGAGGCAGTGAAGGTGTGTAAGTGCCTGATTGGCACATTCAGCTCATAGGACAGATGTCTGGCCTTGTAGTCCAATGAAATCCTTATTCTCCTGCAGGAAGGGAATTAGGGTAACTCTTTCCTGTCATTTCACTGTATAGTAATTATTCGATCTGTCCAAACACCAGGACTTCTTATCCCAAATACAGGACTGATCCCCTCTATACTGGGATAGGCCGCCCCTACCCTCCAGCCCCCCGATTCACTGACCTCCACTTCCCAGTAATGTCGCCCTGAGGGGAAACTCCTAGTGCTTAAAGCCTGAGGAACCTGAAATCTCTGGGGTTTGTGGGCGACGCTGGGCTGTAAGTGAGTGGGAAGCAGATTTCCCGTCCCCTGATACAGATACAAGATTCCCAGCAGTGTTTATATCCAGTACCAGCCCTTTAGCCTCCTGCCCAAGGAACCTTCCCTCTACCCCAGTCACAATCCCAGCTAAGCCTTGAGTAATGTCTGAGATCCGACCCACACCCAGATCCCCTACAGCTGGGACCATTATACCCTCTCTGCCCTCAGTATCTGCCCCCTCAGTACCCCCTCTCTCTCTGCCCTCAGTATCTGCCCCGTCAGCCCCACAAAAGGCAGCTCCATGGGATTCCCATTGTTCCTGTAGGACAGTGAGTGGATCTGCCATGTTGCACAGCTCCTCAATGTGACTGATCTTCCTGGACAGCTCGTCCTTGATTTCCAGCTGTTGGATCAGCTCAGTGAGTGCTCCACTTTTTGCCTGGAGATGTCACTCAGGAGTCGCTTCTCTAGGGCTTCCAGCTCTTCCCTGATGCCCCTAAACAGGGCAGTGACTCTCCAGCTGCCACTCCTGCCCTCTCTCCTGCAGCCTCTGGGCTCCTCTAGAACTTCAGTTTGTTTCTTCTTCTCAGAGGCCTCACTCAGCAGCTCCACCCTGTGGCCCAGTGCCCCCGGCCTGGCAGGACACAGATATAGGCCCCATCCTCACAGCAGTGATACTCCAGAACCTTGTGATGTACAGAACATTTTCTCCCCATAAAGGAAGCGGTGGGCTCAGTGAGTACATGTTCTGCCCCCTCAGGTGGGTATCACATAGAAGCCTCACACAGGAGACAGGATTTAGCAGCAGGTACAGGGGTACCTGCACCCCACTCTGACATACAGGAACCCACTGGAGTCTCTTGTTCCCAGGTCACTAGTGAACAGCCAGCCCTTGCCATCCAGTGCTGCCTGTGTCTCCTTCTCCATCCCCAGGTAACCCACAAAGACATGGCGCTCCTACAGAGCTCCCCTGCAGCCTGGTCTTAGTGGTCCTTTTATATGGGTCCTGCACCCCAGTATTTCTAGGTCAGAACTAGAGGGTTTAGGGTGTATCCCCCCAACCTGACAAGAATCACATCCAGGGCAGAGAGAATAGAAAGGCTATTCCAGCACTGTATTAAGGCACGAGCCTCCCTAGGCACCAGACCTCAGCCCCACCCCTTCATACTGCATTGGCTACATGTGCAGAGAGGCCTGTTGTACTACCTAGATCATGCAGGAAGAAGGTGCCCCCACCCCTTAGCTCTGCCATTGGATTTAGCCAAGTATCCAGCAGTGAGCTGGGGTGGGGTCATTTACAAATTTTCCATAGACACCCAAGGGCTGCCCCTCATAACCGACACCCTGGGTATGGCCTATATTGTAAATATGGCTCCGGCTTGCTCATTGTCACCCTAGCAGAGCAGACCTGTACTGGGTAAATGTTGGCCCGAAGACACCTGACCTGCACGTCCTATGGATATTGGGTTAGACTTGCACATCACTAATAGCTGGGAATCTGCTGCTAAGAAATGTTGGTAGAGAGGACTTCAGATGTGTGGCACAGGGATAGCCCCATGGATTTCTTTATGAAGGTGCAAATAATTATGTACACAACCCACTGCAAGCCCCCGTGTGCCACCCGGTCCAAAGCAGAGCACAGATTGGGACAGAATCCACATTAGCACCATGATCTACATACCCTCCCATAACCCCCATAATATAGTGCCAGTGCAGGGGGGGTCCTAATTTATGCCACTATGCGACAAGCAGTAAGTCTATGGTGCAGTAACACCTCCTACATACAAGGTTGTGCTGCTAAATAGCCATGTCCATAGTAGCCAATCCCTGACAATATAATATCTATTACTGGCAAATGGGTGGGTTTTAAGTGGAATATGATTTAACCCTGTATAAAAGGAAGCCTTACTTGTATTAGTGAGGAGGGAGGGTGGTGGGACAGAAGAGACTCCCAGAAGGAACATCAAGGCCTCAGAACCCTCCAACATCAGGTCATGTAAGATAATAGGCCGGCACCTTAGAATAACTTATTTTATGTGCCAAGAACTGTACTTCGTTTGTTATATTACATTTATGCCTAAAGGATTAAAAGACTTCCTGTATGAATACTCATCTATTTTGAGGGTTCAGAGAGAGTACCCTCCCCTTCATCAGTCAGTCTTCTGGATTATACAGCGTATGAAGTGTGTTGTCTGGACAAGAAATAATTTTGAGATCACACTATAATCCTGTGTTGCTTCTCCGCAAACATATCATTGCATTAGGGATGATCAGAAATGAAAGGGTTATTAAATGGATGGCGACACTTAACAGGTAACAGTGGAACTTTTAAAAAGAACCTCACGTTTCAGTCCTTGGTCGAAAGATGAGGAAAAGCACATGTAAAACATTAGAGACAGTAAATATCTGGTTTTCCCATGAAGAGCGGCCGGAAGATGTTCTCCACCATTTCCCATTCTGGGAACAACCAAAAAGGAGACATTAACCTGAAGAAATGGGGACACAGGAAAACAAAGAAGTGGGTGAAGAATCTGTCTAACAGGGCCCGTACCCATCCAGAGATGGAGGTCCTAGCTAAAGGTTTAACACTTTGCAATTGCTCCAGAAACCATTCCTGGCCACACTTTTAAATGACACCACCACATATGAAGCTCTATGAAGGGACCTAACCAACAGCTACAAGAAAGGTCCTAGACCTCTGCAGGAGGATGAAGCTATTGATCAGGCCACGTACCACCACCTCTACCCTGGGAAAACCATTCCATGTATATATGGACTCACTAAGATACAAACACAATCCTCAGCAGCATTAATTCTGTGACCTAAAAGTGGTACAAAAAAACTCAGCCAATATCCTGTATTTCCAAAGGGACTAGAACATCACATCCAGAACTCCCAGGATTTTCAAAAATCACCAAATCCAAGGGTTGGTACTGGTCACTGAAGAAAACCATGGTGTCCTATGATGTTACATACCACTTTATGTGCATTCCCATCACAGTCGAAACAGTGAGAACACAGTTGCTAAAAGACAAAACCTTGGCAACAGAACAAAAATAAGTTAACCCAGAGCAAAGTATGTTCCTTACTGGACCTATGCCATAGTACTGGACTGGTGGTAGGTAGGTGGTACTGAACCTAGTACCACCTTTTAATACTCAAGTTTAAGTTGGCTTGGCATGTTCTACCAACATGCTTATGTATTTCATTTATTGTTCCTCCATTTTGTATTGCTTTCTCACAATGGTTTTTTCCCTTTTTAGGCAGAATTGGGTTGCCCTGGTTTGTCCTCATTGTTAAGGTAGACAAATATCTCACCACTCATCTACAGAGGAAATGCAAGAGATTGAGCTCAACAGAGGAGATCAAGAAGACTGCAGAAACCGCCCAGGAGATGCTTCTGGGAGATTTCGGAGGCGGCTACATTTGATTACAATGAAATCCAGAAGCCGACTTCCTCTGCTGAATTCTCAGCTTTTTTGGAGAATAAAGGATTCTTCATAGTGAACAAAAATAACTCAGGAGGAGTTTAAAAATCTATGTTGGAGGTTAGGATAAGGGTATATGTGCAGAGACCTAGAACAGTTGTTCCTAGTGACCTTCAAATATACAACTGTTCGTTCAATGTAAAAATATCCTAGTAACTAAAGATAGAATTAACTTAAGTGTACAGTGTGATAATAGAATGCAAGGATAATTTGTGTTATAGTAACAATGTATTTGTCTTTATATGAATCTAAAATGAAGAAATGTATTATGTATGCAATACACTGTATGGTAGTGTTCTATATGGAAGAACAGATAACATGGTCTTTGGGACGGATTTGGAATCTCAGAATAGTCCCAATACAACCCTATAAATCAATAGTATACAAGGAGGAGATCAAAACCTGTACATTAGGTCTTTTCTCCATCAAGCAGGTAGAACCTCAGAAGACCTCCTATGCCATAAGCAAGATCAGATCTACGTCTATCAGTTTGTCTCATTTGTAAACTGGACCACCACAAGTCTCCAGGGCCCGACAGATTTACATCAGAGTAGTATAAGCTGTTTGTAGACAGGCTGGCTTCTCTCACCAAGGGCTTTTTTTTTTTTTTAAATAGCACCATGGAAGAGGACCTACTCCCTCCTTCCATTAGATGCCCATGAGTTCAGACAAATCTAAGGTTGATAACTGGCACCCCATTTCCCTTCTCAATACAGACAAAGATTCTGGCAAAGCCACATTTTTCACCACCTTTCCTTTTACCAGAAAGTCTTTCCCCCTCTCAGCACTGCACAGCAAAGGGCCACGGTGCGGTTTCACCTGTCCTAGGCATTAGGCATCCAGGAGGTTCTGCAGCAGTGCACCGAGTGGGTTAAGTATTTGCTGACTTTTGGACAACTATTACCTATTGTTCCAACCATCCATCATTTTGTATTCCTCTCAGTAATTTCCCTCCCCCCCCCTCTCTTTAGGCAGAATTGGGTTGCCCTGGTTTGTCCTTATTGTTTAAAAGCGGACAAAATTTTTTGACCACTCATCTTAAAAAGAAAATGCATGAAATTCAGCTCAACTGAAGAGATCAAGAAAGTTGAAGACACCGCCCGGAGATGCTTCTGGGATATTTCCGAGAAGGCTACATCGATTACAATAAACCCCGAAAGCCGAGAGAGAGTAAAGGATTCTACACAGTGAACAAACCCCAGAATGTAGGCCTCACTGTAACCACATTCCCATCACAGAGCCAGTTGAAACAGCGAGGAAATATTTGCTAAAAAACCACCCTTAGTAAGAAAAAAAAAAAAAAAAACCAACCTAGAGCAAGTATGCTCATTTATTGTTCCTCCATTTTGTATTGCTTTCTCACAATGGTTTTTTCCCTCTTTAGGCAGAATTGGGTTGCCCTGGTTTGTCCTCATTGTTTTAAGGTAGACAAATATCTGACCACTCATCTACAGAGGAAATGTATGAGATTCAGCTCAACAGAGGAGATCAAGAAAACTGCAGAAACCGCCCAGAGATGCTTCTGGGATATTTCCGAGAAGGCTACATTACATTCCCATCACAGAGCCAGTTGAAACAGCGAGAAAATATTTGCTAAAACACCCTTGGTAACAGAACAAAAAAAAAAGTTAACCCAGAGCAAGTATGTTCCTTACTGGACATATGCCTAAGTACCACCATTTATGCTTAAGTTGGCTTGGCATGATCTACAACAAACATTTGTATTTTATGTTTTATGTATTTCATTTATTGTTCCAATCCTCCATTTTGTATTTCTCAGTAATTTTTCCCCCCTCTTTAGGCAGAATTGGGATGCCCTGGTTTGTCCTAATTGCTTTAAAAGGTGGACAAAAATCTGACCACTCAGGAGATGCATGAGATTGAGCTCAACAGAGGAAATCCAAAAAGTTGCAGACACCGCCCGGAGATGCTTCTGGGAGATTTCTGACGCGGCTACATTTTGATTACAGTGAAATCCAGAAAAGGATTCTACGTAGTGAACAAACCCCAGTATGTAGGCCTCACTGCAACCATCTGTTTCACTGTGATCTTTAAATCCCTGCTAAGGGTGTAGCTGAACTGAAGCTCCCAGATGTCCAAGTAAAAGAACCTAGAAGTCATTTGTGTAAGTATTACAGTGGATATAGCCGGTATGGGGGGGGGATTATGTCTGATGCAGAAATATGGTCAGGTGTGTAGTCAGTGTGCGGAGGCAAGTTAAAAGTAATATCACTCTAAGATACTGTTAATCTTATACATTGTTATATGTTAATGGTGAAAACCTTTTTAATATGTTTATGTGCTCAGGTAGGAAGGAAAAATGAAGGATTACTTCTCCAGAGGGAGGAAAGACTAAAATGTGACAGCACTGACTGGCTAAGGAGATGGCTAAGCATTAACTTACTGTCAGAAGGAATCAACAAGGGTTTTATAGTTATTACAAAAGGAACAGAGATCCACGTTTGTTCCAGATCTGTTGCCCAACATTAGGTCATAGGGCAAAATTGCAATTAATAGCTTTTAAACATTGTGGAAAAGATGCCAAATTTTAACCCAAAATAAGAATCTTAATGAATTCTTATCTGTCCGAGTCTTAGAGAAATGAGTTGTGAGGAAGAGCATAAAAAAAAAAATGTATTTCCCAGAGGTCATCAATACCTGAGTGCTCCAGAAACTGATAGATGGGAATGTAATGCACGGTACAGAAAGGGACAGACTCTTACAGCTTTAATTATATTAATGGGGTAAATGTGCTTCATAGAGATGCTTAATAATCGCAAGACCTTTATGGATGACCCCTTTACATTTATGTCTTTGCTTGAGCAAGCTTACAGACTGGTTATGGGAGAAGATCACGTTCCACAGCAAATGATTAAAGCTTTTGTAAACAAAAGGTTGAACATCTAGATCCTGTAGCTAATATCTTCACTTGCAATCTTGATACTCTTCAGGAAGCAGCTATATATATATTATTGGGTTCCAGGTTTACCACCAGTGGCACTCCAGCAGTGATCCTGGGAAAAATCATGCCCCCAAAAAGTCTGAAATTTCCCAACCTGTGGGCCCAAGGAAAAAGAATCTGTGGCAAGATGAGAGATTTCCTTGTAGACATCCAAGGACCTGATCCTTCTCCACAATGACAATATAGACTTCCTCTTGAAGGAATTGAACCTATAACCCAGATCTTAGATCAATTCTCTATGGCAAGTCAAAGTCTGAAGGCTCAGATCGACCATTGATTTGAGGGTGTTAATATACCCCACTTTACCCAACATGTGGCAGAGATGCCAGACATGATAAATCATGGCTACAGCAAGGTGGTTTTTGGTTTTGGACACAAATAATGGCTTTTTAAATCATTTCTCCAAAATTGTCAGTATAAATATGCATTTACGTTCCCACACCAACAATAGGTCTACCAAGTGTTAACAATGGGGTATAGGAGCTCCCAAACTTTCTTCAATATGGCAGAAGTGTTGATACATTTTTCCCCATCTGGAAAGTTGAGAACAGGCTGGTGGCGGGGTAAAGCAACATATTTAAGTTTTTCCCCAGTTTTCTTTAACTGTTTCTCTAACCGGGAGAATGAGTGGCAGCAACACTGAAGGTCTGAGTGGGATGTGAGCAAATTGCCACGTTAGAGGCTCATGTTAATGCCCTAGATGAACAAGTTGCAACACTGCACTTGATTGACTGTCTGGAGAGGACTCTCTTGCTCCCTGAGCAGCACCTAGCAGGGTCAGATATTTTGGGGGGAGGAGAACTTCAGCAGGATTAGAAGGCAGTGAGCTGGGTGAGTGGGGAAAAAGAAAAAAGGGAGGCTGCTCCAGGGTTTGTGCATCCCTACAGGATTTGCCAGATTGTGTGAAGATGGGAGCATGAACTCTGGACTGGCGGTTCTAGATGGGGCTGATCTCTCCAACAGCCGGCAGACCAGACCTTATCAACTAGATCCCTACAACCGAAAAGTTTGCCGTCTTCCTGGCGCGATGGTTCAGTATGTGGTTGATCGGGTTGACAAATTATTGGGTGGCGCTGGGCAGGCAAGCTAGGAGATCTGGAATCTATTGCATGTACCGAAACTTGACTAGTTTAGTTGCCTTTTATGAGGAGCCAGTCAGAAACCCTGCTGTACTGGATCTAGTGAACTTAGTAACATTACATTAGGGGGTAAGGAAGCAGGATTGACTGTGGACCCATCAAGGAAACCTTCAAACATTGACTGCTTTAACATTAACCTCTCCAAATATAAACTAAGTACAATGTAACTTTGGGGATCAAAAGTACTGTCTGTGCTATAAAAAAACCTGATAAAAACAGAGCTCTGTAGTGACATGGAGGTTTTTCTGAAGGATATGAAGAATCGTTTAAGAAAAAAAAAAAAAAAAGTAAAATCTAATATACTGGCCAAAGAAGTGAAGTTGATTTCCAATCAGTATCCAGGAAAAAATGCTATAAAAGGTCTTTGAAAACCAATAAAGGCTTTATAATTAAACCGGCTGATAAAGGGGGTGCTATGGTAATTGACACCACAGATTACATAAAAGCCAACAGACAACTGTCTAAAACCACATATTATATAAAGGTAGGAAGAGGATGCTGCTCAAATATAATATAAATTATAAAAATATAATAAAATACATGGAATATTAACTGAGGGCATATCTGGCTGCATAGAAAATATCCTGAAGCCGATTTTCACATCTTAGCTACATGGATGTGGAGTCTCTGCATACAAACCTCCCACATAAAGAGGTTATTGTAGCCTGCCAATACTTTCTTGAAAAATGTCATACCCACAGTGCCAACTCTACAACGGATCAGATTTATATTGGTACAACTACTTCATTAAGAGTTGCAATTTATGTACAACTGATGGGAAATGCTAAGGGAAACAAAATGGCACCTTAGTATGCCAATCTGTTTATGGCTTCCTGCAACACCAAGACTTTGCCCTATTTACAGTACTTCAATGACTTATTCTTTATTCTCTTCACATATTTTCAAAATCCGCTTCCTGAATCTCACCATCTACATCAAAGATGGAACCACACAGGTCCAACAGGCCATCCTGCATCTTAGGTGGGAGAGGTTTTTATCCCAAATCTCAAATAAAATTTTAACCAGGCTCTGAACCATCTGTAGATAATTCCATTTATAAACAATGGTCTTAATAAAGATTTATCAAAGAATATTTATTGCAGTTTGGTTTACTGTAATGTCAGTAAGGGCCAGTACAGCCAAGTCCTAGTAGAACAGGTAATTTACCAGGTGGGGTTTTACCATCCTCCATAGAATCTAATCAAGGCAGACAATGTAAAGAAGGAATGTTTGCAAATGTTAGGAGTCAAACTAAACTTCCCCATCCCTTACTACCCAGAATCTTGGGTGGGCAAATGATGCTGCCAGAATATCAGTTACTAGACATATTTACAACAATTGACAGTGTCAATGGATCAATACTTGTTAAAATGAGAATAAAGGCAATTGAGGCTGTAAGAAGTTGACTGGAGTTAGATAAACCCCTTCAGCAGTAGAACGGAGCTCAGTCCTACCAAAGTAATGCTTGTAGCTAGACTTGTGCCTAAGCACCACATACTTCAAATACAAGGACCACTTATACAGGCAAACATGGCTGTACGATGGGTTCTGCTGTATCTTCCATTGTGGCCAACTTATACATGGGAAAAGTGGAAGGAACAGCCTTGCATACATTCAAGTAAACTACACTAAGTCCCTGGTTGAGACATGTAGATGACACGGGTTAAATTCAGATCTCATGAAGTGGTGGCTTTTACAGGAGGCCACCACCCAAAAGATCCAAAGAAAATGAACAAAATGGTATACACAGTGTAGCAAGGAGTGCACAAATCTACACATTGGGGAGATGAAGCAACTGCTCCCCAAGTTAATGTTTTAGCATAGGAGGGCAACTCCACAGGGAAAGACTCTGCTGTCTTTGTACAGCTAACAAAATGGATGTATGGCAATAGTCACATTGACAGAAGACTGTTTGTTTGAACAAGGCATACGGACGCTATTCAATTCAATGCACCATTGTGATTGATTTGTGAAGTCCTCAGCATGTAAAAAACTAAAGTAATACAGTCAGTGGAATTGAATAAGTTGCTTAAAAAACAAAAAAAAAAAGGTTATTCAATATATTACTCTTTACATTGTACTTAAACTTAAAAAAGGGGGGAATGGAAACACAATCACCAATTCAGGCCAGTAGAAGTCATTAGCACATGCTGAATGCCAGAATTGGAACCCAAAGATTTGCGTGGCCCTTGCGTAAGAATGACACGCAAATTCGTGAATTGTTCCATATTTCTCAAATTTAAAAAAAAAAAAAAAAAACCACTTGAGAAATTCCTTGCCAACAACTGTTACCTTCCCCATTTTATTTGTTTCCTTGCTTTACTTTATATACAGGTCCTTTTCAAAAAAATTAGCATATTGTGATAAAGTTCATTATTTTCTGTAATGTACTGATAAACATTAGACTTTCATATATTTTAGATTCATTACACACAACTGAAGTAGTTCAAGCCTTTTCTTGTTTTAATATTGATGATTGTGGCATACAGCTCATGGGAACCCAAAATTCCTCTCAAAAAATTAGCATATCATGAAAAGGTTCTCTAAACGAGCTATTAACCTAATCATCTGAATCAACAAATGAACTCTAAAAACCTGCAAAAGATTCCTGAGGCTTTTAAAAACTCCCAGCCTGGTTCATTACTCAAAACCGCAATCATGGGTAAGACTGCCGACCTGACTGCTGTCCAGAAGGCCATCATTGACACCCTCAAGCAAGAGGGTAAGACACAGAAAGAAATTTCTGAACAAATAGGCTGTTCCCAGAGTGCTGTATCAAGGCACCTCAGTGGGAAGTCTGTGGGAAGGAAAAAGTGTGGCAGAAAACGCTGCACAACGAGAAGAGGTGACTGGGCCCTGAGGAAGATTGTGGAGAAGGACCGATTCCTGACCTTGGTGGACCTGCGGAAGCAGTGGACTGAGTCTGGAGTAGAAACATCCAGAGCCACCGTGTACAGGCGCGTGCAGGAAATGGGCTACAGGTGCTGCATTCCCCAGGTCAAGCCACTTTTGAACCAGAAACAGTGGCAGAAGTGCCTGACCTGGGCTACAGAGAAGCAGCACTGGACTGTTGCTCAGTGGTCCAAAGTATGTCATTCGGAAATCAAGGTGCCAGAGTCTGGAGGAAGACTGGGGAGAGGGAAATGCCAAAATGCCTGAAGTCCAGTGTCAAGTACCCACAGTCAGTGATGGTCTGGGGTGCCATGTCAGCTGCTGGTGTTGGTCCACTGTTTTATCAAGGGCAGGGTCAATGCAGCTAGCTATCAGGAGATTTTGGAGCACTTCATGCTTCCATCTGCTGAAAAGCTTTATGGAGATGAAGATTTCATTTTTCAGCACGACCTGGCACCTGCTCACAGTGCCAAAACCACTGGTAAATGGTTTACTGCCCATGGTATTACTGTGCTCAATTGGCCTGCCAACTCTCCTGACCTGAACCCCATAGAGAATCTGTGGGATATTGTGAAGAGAAAGTTGAGAGACACAAGAGCCAACACTCTGGATGAGCTTAAGGCCGCTATTGAAGCACCCTGGGCCTCCATAACACCTGAGCAGTGCCACAGGCTGATTGCCTCCATGCCACGCCACATTGAAGCAGTCATTTCTG
Source organism: Xenopus tropicalis (assembly GCF_000004195.4). Taxonomy (NCBI): domain Eukaryota; kingdom Metazoa; phylum Chordata; class Amphibia; order Anura; family Pipidae; genus Xenopus; species Xenopus tropicalis. The sequence goes on along the minus strand of NC_030682.2, from coordinate 151,686,713 downwards.
CCAAAGGATTCCCAACCAAGTATTGAATGCATAACTGAACATAATTATTTGAAGGTTGACTTTTTTTGTATTAAAAACACTTTTCTTTTATTGGGCGGATGAAATATGCTAATTTTTTGAGATAGGAATTTTGGGTTTTCATGAGCTGTATGCCACAATCATCAATATTAAAACAAGAAAAGGCTTGAACTACTTCAGTTGTGTGTAATGAATCTAAAATATATGAAAGTCTAATGTTTATCAGTACATTACAGAAAATAATGAGCATATTGTGATAAAGTTAATTTTTTGAAAAGGACCTGTAGAACACAACCCTGGTAGAATTGGTTGATGTTTTGCTTTGTTGTTTTCTTCTGCTCTATTTTATCTATTCTTATTTTTCTATGTCTATTTGTTTTATACTGCTATGTGACAGCAGACAGCCAGTAGATTATATATAGGAAATCTGACTGCTTCCTTTCTTTAGAAAAGCTTCTCTAACCTGGCCTTCCTTCAGTACACATTTTATGCCACCACCACCCATTTAATAGTGTTAGACCAGTTGTAGCACCACAGACATTGGATGGAATGGATACAGACCGACACAGAAAGGTCTGGCCAGCATCAGAATGGCAGTATGCAGTAAGATGGGGATGGTCTGTAGAAATTGAGATACAGGAAATATATGGCACTTTCCAAATCATCCCACCATCCCAACTTCCCTGATTTGATCAGTTAGGTTGTTAGCTGTGGGGGCAGTTGCTGAAACTAGATATAAATGTGGAATCCAGGCCCTAGTAAGAAGGAAAGCAGCCAGTGAGAAGACAGGAGCCAGATACAAGACAGCATGGGAGGACAGAGGGAAGCCATGATGGGAAGAACAAAGCTGGCCTCCATTCTATGATTAATTTGTAACTAAAGTAAATATTGTTCTAGTTTGAATCATTAAATTGTAATAATTTCTTGATTAGGATGTATTCACTTTAATATACAGAATGAGCAGCTCAAAACAGACTGAGGGATGCAGAAAGCACCAAAACTGCAGTTGTTACCTCCAGCAAAGTAAGGGCTGATCATTCACATTGTCAGACAAAATTGGAGTTTAAGGCTAAATTAGGAAGAAACAATTCTGTTGTCGCTGCTGTTAGTGGTAAAAAAAAAATGCTTATATAGGAGGTGTAATGGCAGAAAATGTTACTAGACAGTAAAAAATGTAATTTCAATTGTCTTAGACAAACCAGGCCTGGTAAATTGCCTTATGCCTAGGGAAAAATAGGACTGTACAAAACCAGGAACCTTTTAAGAAGTTTATAACCCCCTGAAACCTAGAAAAAGCATGGCAATGAAAGTCTGCAGTACAGGCTTCTTATCCTGGATAATAGACTTAACGGTTGAAAATACTACAGAAAAAAAGTATTAATATGCTAAGCATGTTCTAAAGTTGGGCACATAGCGAAGTACTGTACCTCGTACAATTGAAATAGGTAGAGAAAATTGGAATTCCTCTAGTAAAAACTCTATAAAGAAAATGAGAATCTTGAAAATTCAGAGAACTTGAGGATGAGCTCAAAATTCTCAAATCAGTTTAAAGATAAAAGGAACTGAGAAACATGAAATGATGCACCCAACATCTTCTTGGTCCATTACAGATCAGGCTTGAAACTGAAGTGGAAATATTAGAGGTTTTGTATCATCTCCTCTACCCAGGGGAAGCCACTGCATGCCTATATGGACTCCCAAAAATACACAAGGAAGGAGCCCCTCTGAGGCCAATTTTGTCAGCAGCATTAATTCTGACTTAAAGTCATTAGGTAAAGCAGGACAGGTGACAATGATGTCCTATGATGTTACATCACTATAGATGCATAACGACCGAGGCAAATGAAATGTGAGTAAATGGCTGAAACAAGACACCACCCTCAGCTGCAGAACAAAGCTGAATACAGAACAAGTTTGTTCTTTACTGGACCTGGGTCTTCATACCACTTCAAGCACAAGGAAGTTAATGGATAAAAAATATGGCTGTGTCATGGGTTCGCCTGTGTCTCCGATCGTAGAGAACCTTTACATGGAAGCAGGAAAGCCCTGGACACCTTCAAAAGGAACAACCACCAAGTCCAGATGTCAACTACATGTGGGGTTCCAGCCTTCACTGAACACAAACTCAGTGGACAAAAACATCAGGTTCAAAAGCGAAGAGGAGACGCCGCAAACTGGCATTTTTTGAGCAAGGGGGGGGGGGGGATATTGAAGTTACAGGAAACACTGATCAGTATTTGCCGTTTGATTCCACTCTGGAACACAAACACAAAAGTATTTAGTTTACCAACCAAGTTGTTTATAAGCGCGGCAGACTGGGATGAAAATTGCCATTTGTTCAAGAGTGTTCTGGTCTACTGGTTCTGCACCTTATGAAGGGCACCCCAACTGACATGCTGTTCTAATGAAAGGCAATTATGTTAGTGTCATTGTGATGTCTTATATAGTAGAATCTACATGTGGATCCATCCTAACAAGGAAATTAGAACAAACATCACATGAACACTCCCCAAAGACTTCTGTAAATTCTGCATTGTGATGGGAGATCTTCAAATTGATATAGGCCTTTGTTAAATATTGGGTATTGTAAAGACTTCTACCCCAGGCCTGAAATGTCTTAGGGGTAAATTAGAGTGCCCCCAGTGTGTTTATATCCAGTAACAAATGTCTGATCTCAGACTCAAGTCTTACACACATCCTTTTAATACAGTAAATACATACTGTATTATAGTGCTAAGCAGTCAGTAATGTTTATGACTGGCTAAATGGATATTTAGTATAGAAAAGTTACAGAAAATATATATGGTGTTTGTTGACCATAGTACTTAATATTTCTAATAAATTTGTGTAAGTCTCAATAAGATTCTGAAAATGGTGCACCCAGCCCCAGGTTACCATGATATTTCATATGCAAAGTATAAATTTCAAGAGGAAGTCAGTCAAACAAGTAGCCTCACAATTTACAGTTGACACATCTCCCTTGATGTACATACCCATTGGGTACATATCCTCACATTAAACAAAGGACTAAGCAAGAAAGATGAAATATCAGAACCCATTGAAAACTTGGTTGGATCAAATATATAAATGTCTTACATTTATTTCTTCGGATGATATAGTCAGGCATTTATTATCCTTCTTGGGGCAACTTCTGTTTTGAAGAATTAGAACTTTAAAAAGGACTGTAGAACAGGCTGGTTAAACAACTTGTGCTTTTCAATTCAACAAAAAAAAGGGGATAAGTATATTTTATTAACTATTCAAAATCATTGTTTAATTTTCAAAATTTGCTGTTTTTGGTGCTAAATTACAACGTTTGGTGAACTATAAGGCTTACAGCAGGTTTGCCAGAAGTTAAATTCCTTTGTAAATTACCCTCAGCTTGAGGTGGGGGGGGGGCTTGATTAGTTGCACCTGGATAGTATAAATATAACCAATGGGACTCCAGGGAGCTTGCTCTGGTGGTTACTGCTCTTTAAGTGGGGACTCTGTAAGTGGGGTTATAAACACATGAGCTAGTAGGATGAGAGGGTTTGTGCATTCCAACAGATTTGCCAGATTGTGTGTATATGGGGAGTGTGAACTCAGGAATGGTGTGTCTAGATAGAGAGGCTGCTTGAGAGAAAAGCCCTAGTAGTGCTGGGGAGGAGACCAAAGCTAGTTATAAAAGATTATAGTTAGCGGATTCAATTGGTAAAGTGGATAGGGAATCTGTCAGCCAGATCAGTACAATTGAACAGTTTGCAGTCATCCTGGTGCCAGGGTTCGGCATGTGGTTGGTCGGGTAGACAAATTGGGTGGGGCTGGGCATGACCCAACTGTCTTCATTATATATTTGTACTAATGACAAAATAGGAGGAATTAAAGAGTTCGGGGGGGGGGGGGGGAAAGTCTTTGATGTCATTCAGAAAATTTTACTTGTACCATATGCATCTTAAGGAAGACTGCAAACAGCCAAGCGTGGCTAATATCTTTGTATAGGAATGAAGGGTTTAGGTCCAGAGAGTACCGGGCTGATTTTTGCTTTGGGTACAATCCATACTTCTGGATTAATTTCACCTCAATGGAATGGGGTCCAATGTGCTAGGGAAGAGAATGGCCAAGAGGCTGGAGTGTTTAAACTAGGCATGTAATAGGTGGGTGAGCAAGAGTATTACTGGGCGTGGGGGGTGCATAGTATACCAGCTAAGGAGATTTTACGGTTACAAAGAATATTGTCTAATAGTAAGCTTAGATGTACACAATTTTTGAATTTGCTTTTCAAGTACCTTGCCTCTATGCTATTGTTTAAGTACCCATTGTTAAAGTGCCTGCACACAAGGCAAAAACCCTATCACTATGGGAAATACAATAGCAGATAACTTAGCCAGAGAAGCAGCATTAAACTAGAGACATTAGTTTTTGAACCAATAGTGATGTCACTTGTTAAGCAGGCAGTTTCCATCTTTTATAGAAGAGATCTATCAATTGCGAATCTTCTGGTTCAAAATTCCCATTTGTTTGTGAGAACGGAATGTTATAATATGGACGTAAATGGAAAACTGCCCTGTTCCCAAACATCTACAAGTTGCTTTTACAAAATACAACCATGAAAGCCTAGATAATATAGGTCAACAAAGGCTACTTGGTGTTACAGGGAAAATTTTATTGGGAACAGAAGAGACTGTAGAACAGGTTAAGTCTGCCTCATGTGTGGGCAAGTAAATCCACATCAGAAACCACCACTTAATCATATTGTCCCTACTGTTGGTCCGTGGGTTACACTCCAAATTGACTACATAGGACCACTACCAGCTGGTAGGTACGGCTTACATTATGTATTAGTGGCAATAGATGTATTCTCCAAGTGGGTGGAATTCCAGCAAGAAAAGATGACTTGACAGCTAAAATTCTTTGGGAACACATTTTTTCAAGATGGGGGAGTCCCTCACATTTGAGAATGCAACAGAGGCACACATTTCACAGGGCAATTAATGCAAGTATCAGTTATTGATTGCTTTATATGTTACTCTGTATGCCCAATTTATGAAACCCACTTATTGTACAGCGCTGCAGAATATGTTGGCGCTTTATAAATGTTATTATTTATTATTATTATTAATGAGCCTGTGCGATATTAGGTGTCAAAGATTTCATGGTCCATATCATCCACAATCAGTTTCTTCTTTTTTTAAGTTTTTTAGGTTTATATAGTGATTGTAAAATAGTTTCGTAAAACAGGTCCATGGGAAGCTAACTGGGATGGACCTTATACCATCCTGGATATTGTGGGTTAAATGATACAGGTGCAGAGGCCATCTGATTCAAAAGGAATAAACGTAAGCAATTTTTTGAGTCCATGCAGACCAATGTAAACTTTATATACCCAATTAATGATACTGGCATTTGGCCATTAGGAAATGGCAATCTATGAAAGAATCAACTTTCATAACAGGAAGGGATGAGACCAGAACACTTCATGGAAACCATTCATTATGGTTTGTGTGATCCCTATATTGGTGACGACCATAGTGGTGAATATGAAATGTTCTGCATTTGGAGATCAAAGACCTTGACTTTGGGAGTCTATGGATCCTGTGGTTCAACCTGATGTTAAAGGTGAATTATGTGTAGGAAGCCAGAAGGGCCCAGTATTAACATGTTGGTTAAAAGTACAGTTCAGTGAAGGAGAGGAAATAAAGTTAATGTAACAGTTGGACCTAAAGAACAATCAGTGGATGAAAGGGTCCTATACGTGTTACAGGGCTGTGGAATGCAACATTGAGGAAAAGTGTTCTGGAACATGTTTATAAAAAAAAAAGGTTAAAGAACACATTAAACTATAAACACAGTTTATAGACCTTGAAAGACAAGGTACTATACAACCTCTGTTAATATACGATCTTGGTTAAAATATGTTGAACCTGAGCAAATACAGGGAATTATTCTAGCGACCATGTTAATAGCAGAGAATGGCAAATTCAATTCAGTAGAGAATTTGCATCAGTAAAACTAGAGTTGGTGCTTACTGACACTGAGATTGTGTTCCCAGAGGTGAAAGTATGGGCAGAATATATACATGTACAAGGCCATAATGTGTAAGCTGTGATGTGCAATTGCATTAACCTCATGGATCCACAATGCCTTGGTCAAAAGGTAATGATTTCCGGGGTAGTATATCCTATGGCTCCCAGGTTATACATAAAAGCAGTCGGAAAGTGGAATGGTCTAAACTAAATATCACTTAGTCTAACAAATTTGAAGGTTTCAGACCAAGGGGATCATCAATGTTGCATAAATATAGCAGGTCAGTAAAGGGGTAACCAAGTCACGATTGTAGTCAGTCCTCACCCTGCTAATATAACTTGTGCAACCAAGTCATTTATTCCATCTAGTCCATTTCAGATAAAATTACTTCCATTCTAAACCTGTTAATGGACAATTTATGACCATAATGTGGCCTTTCTATCTATCTAATTGGAAGATTTCTTCACGGTTTCCACAGTGCAGCAAATCTCACAAATATGGAACAGGGCATGGAAAATTGGTTTGGGAAAATAAAACATGTAACGATGTAGATGAAAGATTAGAAAAAAAAAAAAACTTTGTATTATAGCCAATAGTAACCAGCCAATAAGTTCCCTACAGAAGGATTTAGGAAATGCTGGATTGTTGGACAGGAGAGCAATGCATTTTCAAAGAAGTCTAAATCAAATATTGAATAATAGGATTATGAAAACAGCCTCCGTTTTAGGCCCTTCTGTATTTCACCTCCAAGCCATTATAGGTCTATTAAATATTGAAAACGCTGCTCAAGTTTCAAGAATTTGTATGGAAATCCAGATGGAATATTCCACTGATCTTGAAGTTATTGCACAAGCTCTGCAGGGTGGGAGTTCTCCTTTAGGCATTAAGAATTTCCCTGTAGAATATAAAACAGCCTTAAATCATGTAGATTTATGGGTAAATTGATTGGGTGTAAGAATTCTGAATGCTCATTAGCCCTCCCACCAAACAGATTGGTGCCCCCATACAGCAGACATGTGGTAAGTAAGTGTCTGCCATTTAGGGAGAGAATAGCAGACCCCCCCCCCCCCCCCCAAGTGCTTCCTTGTCCTGGAGCTGCACCCACCTCATACTTTCAACACCCTGGGCAATAAGCCGCGCTCTGTTCCTCCCACCAACCAACCCAATTGCTGCCCCCAATGGATAGACTGAGTATTTTTGGGAGCATGGCCAGAAGGTTCTATTCTGTTGAAGAGGCTGCTGCATTGTATCGAGCTCAGGAGTTTAGTGACTCAGATTGTGAGTATGTGCCTTCTGGATTAGAAAGGGACTCATCTGATGAATGACGGGGTAGCAGTAGTACAGTTACGCTCGAGGAGCCTATGGAGGAAGATCTGGTTGTGCTGGATCAGGATGAGGGCAATAGGGCTGATGCTGTAGCTGGAAGAGAACCTGCGTGGGGGCCTCCTTGTAATTTTCCCCATTTAGATACCCCCAATTACTGCAGTCTGGCATTAAGTTGGACACCAGTAATTGAGCTTTGATTTCTCAAATGTTACTGAGGCCATCCTACAGGATATGGTCCTCTATACTAATCTGTACGTCTAGCAGTTTCTTGCCCATAATCCCCTTCCTAGATAAGCTCAGGCGTGGTATCCCACCAATATTATGGAAATGAAGAGGTTCATGGGACTCACTTTAGCAATGGGCCTTATGAAAGCCAATTTCTTGGGAGTCCTACCAGGATACCAGTAGTGCTGTCCATACCTGTATTTTCACTTTGCAGAAGCGTACCCCCCTCACAACACACCACATTTAGTATAGACGAGCCCCTTCTCTTCAAAGGACAAAAGGATAAAATTCCACCAATACATCCCAAGCAGGCGTGCCTACTATGGGATCAAATTTTACCACCTCTGCAAAAAGCAGCTCTGGTATACCAGCATTTTCTTGATATGAAGGAAAGGATTCCCAGTTAGAGTCCCCTGGTTGTCCCCTTGACCTGACCAAGTGGCAAAATAGTATGGGAGCTCATCCCTCCACTTCTAGGCCGAGGTTACCACTTATATGTGTGGATAACTTACTCTGGTATCCCCCCCCTTTTCAGAGCCCTATATTCTTTAGATAGCCCAGCCTGTGGCACCATAAATCGTAACCGAAAAGGATTGCCCAGGGATCTGTTGAATAAAGTTAAAACATGGAGATTATGCCCTTAGAAATGAGCTCCTGGCCATGAAATTGTGACATGGGGAAATTTTTCACAAAGAAAATGGTCATGTACAGCAGCTCTTCTGAGAACCAGCATTTCCCATTTACAATGACTCCCGTGCTTGCAGAGCCCTCCAGCCTTATTAGGAGTCATTGTTCCCACAATGCACTGCAATATTCCCTTTAAATTGCAGGAAGTGCTGCTGGCCTGTCTCTTAGGAGGTGCAAACCACCACGCCCAGCTGGATCATAGGTATGGTAAATATTAAGTTGTAAGTACGCATTTTAAATGCCTCGATAGCAATACATCTAACAAATGCATTACTTTTCCAATACATGCAAATTTAGTATTTATCCTCTACATTTAAACAAAAATGTCAGGTTTTTACCAAACTAGCTAGTCAAGGTGCCTACACCTCTATTAGGTGCCTTGGTTGTGCAGTTCCTATAGTAAGAGAAATGTTAATATTGCGAGATTTGATTAATAATTTTTTTAGGTATTAAATTTACTTATATTTACTGATAGACGGTTGGCAAGATGGCGGCCACTCACAATGGGGTTGGCACTGAATGATATTCATGTCTGCGTTTTGGCGCCAATTATAGATACGCACGCAGATTTTTCTTCAATTCTCGTGAGATTACACACGTACGTACCTGCTAAATTATGCACATTGTAATTAATGCACGTGTTTTCTGCGTGACGCCCATATGGCGGTGGGAGGTGGTGCCTATGGGTATGTAAGGGTGTTGGGCATCGCTATTGGTGTGTATTTTTCCACTGATGGAGAGCATGTAGCTCTTGAAAACGTTTGGTCTGTATGTGCACTCAGCAATTAACAGGTTGGAGGTAATTTCTAGTGTGCCCCCTTTTCTTGTGCTTGTTTCCCACTTTGCGACTAAAAGATATAAGCCTGACTTCATAGAGACAATTCTTAAAAAAAGCTTAAAATGTAACGAGGATAAAAAGTTGCACACGTTTTGCAAATTCAGCAGTTCATGTTTTTCCAACTAAGCAAAAAAGGGACAGCAGAATGAGGGGAAATAAGGATTAGGAACATAATAGCCCCATACTCCGCCACAAGCATTCAGCAAGGAGGAGTCCTGCTGGGTGGGCGGATCCAGAAACAGCAAACTGTATTTAGGGTTCAAAAGACACCAAAGGTGTACGACAAATGGGGTTTCTACATGCCCTACGCCCCAGAGTGAGTGTATGATGAAGTCAAGAAACACCTGGATGAGTGGTTGTATGGGGGGGAGCTTGGCTGCCATGAGAAGCTTGGCTTTGGAGGAGTGTTGCACCAGAACCCCACCCACAGGAGACCGGATGTAGGTTACCTGTACCCAAGGAGTGGCGGTTTGGGCGCCCCATCTTAAAAGCACCAGACACAGTCACGTGGGAAGTACCAGGAAGAAAAGGACTTATTTCTATTACAATAATCTGATTGCTACCGAATATACCTTATGAAAAAATGGTTTCCCTGTATTAATAGCACTGTCCAAGGGCAAACCTCCTGGTACTTCAGCCAATCTGTGATGGCTCCACCCCCATACAGCTGAAAGGAATTTCAGTCTTCCTTGCACAGGAACCGGCATGAAAAATGTGAGGTATACTTAGCCAAATAGCAAGATAAAGAAAAAAATTAACCCCTTCCTATAGAGATGTTTGCCGTAGATACTGTTCTATATGAATTCAAGGTATGGCCAAAGGGACTGGGAAAAAATATAGTTGGCTATATTCAAATAATGGTTTATAAGCAGTTTATGCCCTTGTTTCTTGTGTCAACATAGTATGATAATGACTTGGGCTCACTTTTGGCAACGGTTTATGAATTATTTTTTTTTAAATCCTGTGGCATTTTCTTCTGTGGGTAGCCACTGTATGACCCAACTGTCTTGGTACATATTGTTAAAGACAAAATTAAAGACCGATAAAAAAGGGACCTTAGAGCGCTTAGGAATCAAGTATATCAAGCCTGGGCCACTGGAAACTTAAGACAGCAAGAGGATGGAGAGCTAAATGCCTATAACCTTAGTGTAGGAAAGAAGGGTTTGGATAGTTCTTAGTACCAGATGCCCCAGGGACTGGTCCGATTGCCATCTTGGAGTCGGAAATTTTCCCCTCTGCGGCAAATTAATTAGAGAGGCTTCAGATGGGGTTTTTGCCTTCCTCTGGATCAACTAGCAGTTAGGCAGGTTATATATAGGCATTATGGTTGAACGTGATGGACATGTTTTTTTCAACCCAACTTACTAATCACAAGGAGACCTCCTGGTACAATCCTTAGACCTACTGGTCCATTTAGGGAATGGTATTAACTTTACCGATATGATCATTGTGCAAAGGCTATAGGTACCTCCTTGTTATGGCTGACCCTTGTTCCCAACGGGTTGAAGCATTCCCTTGTAAACATGAGACTTCAAGTGGTAACTGATGTACATTGACATTTCTCCCCCCCCCCCCAAAATATGGCACTCATTTAATTTAATTTCCGACAATGGAAGTCATTTTAAGAACCAGTTATGTGAAAGTTTTGCCAACAGCGCTGTAAAATGGCAACACGTGTGTAGAGTCCAACAACCAATGGCATTGTAGAAAAACATTTAATACAACCTACTTGGTCGATTATCTCCCATCTGCTCTGTTCATACTGAGAAGTCAGCCAATAAGCAGATATGGACTTAACTCCTTTTGAAACATCTGGACAATATATGTGTTACATACAATAGTGGGCAGAGGGGGTGCAGTTAATGAGCCTCCATCAGTACATTCAAAATATTCAAATAGCTCAATTAACTCAGGTCAATTTCTAAAATAAAAAAAACTTTCCATTTCAGGTTGGTGACACGAGTCTGCAGACTATTCTTAACCCAAAAATGTTGGGATCACTCTTTATACTCAAGACCCTTTTGCATTGAACTGTTATATCCTACAGAAGCCTTACTAGATGGACACAACATGGACACATTTAAAAAGGAGTTTGCCTTCACCATGAGGCTTCCTCTTCTCTGTAAATCACTCGACAGTTACAACCCTGGTGAAAATGCTTGGGTTCAACTTCTCAAAGTCAGTTTCCATTTTAAAATCTGTTCGATATTGTCCATTCTCTCCTCCCTTACAAAATAATCCCATTTCAATTTAACAGAACTGCTAGATACATTCACCTCTAATGAAATCAAATGTTATCTTGCTGATCAATGTAACGATACTTGGTCATATTAGACCCTACTAGGCTTCCAAGAACACTTTCCAGTTGACTGTGCATATATACTTATTGCCTTAGTAATGCTACTTTGATATTAAGACCTGAAGCAGTAGCAATTCCCCTAACAGCAAACTAAGATTGGTACATGGGACACTTCAGAATTCAGAGTATCCATGTTAGCATTACTGAAACCTATTATACCATGTTCTTTAATTGTATATATGCTCATATGGAGAGGGTTATATGAATGTTCAATAGATAAGGATGCTAAAATCATGCTATAAACCCGATAATGGTACTGTGAAGTTTAGCAGATCATGTGGTTACTGATGCAGTTATTGCAAATATTCCCGCTACATCTCAATAGTGTACCCGGTAATCTCGCATCTCTCATAGCAGAGTCTTCCCTTTACTCTGTCAGTCTAAAATAAGAATTTCGAATTTCCAGAATGGATGTGCTTCAATTAGCCTTAGATTATTGATTATACAGAAATTCTACCTATCCCCTTACTTAAAAAACCAAGATTAGATGCTACGGTGATTACACAAGAAATGTAGCAAACTTTGCACCTTTATATTGTCACCTATAGCAACCTATCAGCAGGCAGCATTTTCAGATAACCTGTTCAAAAGCAAACATCTTATTGGTTGCTATGGGTTATTACATATGGGGGTTGAAGTTGCTTGGCTCCCTCTGCTGTTAGGGCGGAATTACATTCGAGTATTAGATGCCTACAAGCTTTATACTGAGCTTTTAAAACCATTTTAGAAACTCAAAAAGGAAAATCATAAGTATGGGTATGCTAAATAGACCTGCCCTTGGTATTATGTTTGTGTAAGGTGGGGGTGTGGGGTTTATTAAATACTCATTGTACAGTTAGAGCCAATAGAAGCACAATTGTTACTAATGTTGAAGGTATTAAAAGCAACTTGCTATTTTAAAAAGTAGTCTGAGGGTAGATTTCCTGGTACTTATTGGCGGTCGGCTTTTACAACACGGTTGGGAAATCTTGGGGCAGGATGTAAGACCCTTTTCAGCGCTGCCTTTGGTTTTATATTAAGTTATAATCTGTAGGTTCTTATCCAGTTTAGAAGTTTCTTTCAACAAAGTTAGGGTTCAGGATTCTGATTAGTTTTTTGAAGAATTCAAGTTTCGGCCGAACCCAAAAAGTGGATTTGGTGCATCCCTAACAATAAGGCATCTTATGTTGAAGAACCCGAGTCATTATATAATAAGGTTCTTGTTGGGGAAAACACCTCATATACCTTCATTACACACATTTAGAATATGGCTAAACAGAACATTGAGCGATTATACATCGCTTACTCGCATTCCCAGGGGGGTTATTGTTTATGGGTAAATAGGGATAGAGAACAATTCGGGGTGGTTCTACCACAAAGCCAATAACCTGACCCTGGAGGGACTGGATTTCCCATAAACTGCAGATAAGGATCATTTTCTGTACCAGGTTAGTAGGGTTTAGGGGCCACATAAAGATGTTTGTGCCGTCTCCCTGTGCTACTACTTTATGCACTTAGGACAGCATTGTCACCCATGTTGCACCCAGCTCATTGAAAATAAAACTGTCTAAATTATGAGCCTGAAGATGAAACCCCTGACGAGAGTCACAACTTTAATTTGTATTATAGAAATAAATTGAATTAGTAGCCTACACTTCCGACATGCGCTAAAAGCACTAACTTGTAAGCATCTGTATGTGCGGCATTGCGTGTGCGCCTGTGTAATGTGCACCTCTTAAGCTTCTCAAAACCGGTAATGTGTATTATTGTACTATAATAGACATTTTGGTGCAGTTCCCGTGTATTTAGGCTCGTTCTACTTGAGACATAGGATAAAGGAAAAACCCCTAACCCTGTAGGTAATTATGAATATACGGTGCTGGTTTCCCTTTGGGCTAAACATTAACCCTATCTGTAACAATGGCCCCTTTATTGGAGCTCCCTATAGATCCTCTCAGGTCCCTGTCTGGGTTTCAAATGAGGGGTGGGCGTGTCCTAACAGTCCCTGCCAGAAGCACAGTAGGAGGGGGGAGAGCCAATCACAGCCCTGCACTCACACAATCAGACAGGCTTCAGTTCCCTTCAGGTCAGCCTAGCTGCTGATTGGTTCCTATCCTACAGTGCTGCCGCCCCCCTGCACAGCCTGGGAAAGGAGGCAGCAGGAAGTGGCACAGATGGGCGGGGCTAGTGGGGTTTTGGGGGAAAAATTTCAATAAGTCAGCAGGAAACACTACTTTTTAAAGCCCACTCCTATATTTAGATTCATCGGCACAGTGCATTCACGTATTTGCCAAAAGGAGACGTTTCACTAGCAAAAAACCTCAGTGCTAAAGAACGTGCCCCGTTTCACCACGTGAGGCAAAAATTCCATAGTCAAAGGGCAAAATTTTTTATATTCCCCTTTATGCCAAAGTCTATTCTGTCTGGTTCTGACTTGAGAATTGATGAAACCAGATCTGCAAAGCAACTAATTAAATCCAGAGTTTTAAACAAATATATCCGGAACCAAATCACACACGTTTTCATATTGAAGAGATTCTTTATACAAGTTATAGATGTAAAAAATGTAACTTGATATTTGCACCCCCTGTACCTCCTGTTTTGTTACCAACTGCGCATTTCACATGCCGACTGCCTCTTTTAAATGCTCAAATGATAATCTTAACCTGTTTATGGTTCATTAAACATTAACATTTATCCGTTTGTCCAGGTATTGATGCACTCAGAAATGTAAACCCCTGAGTTGCAATTTGTTAGAAACGAGTAACTCCACTCCTTAGTAAATGTGGCCCTAAGTAGCCGGAGCCCCATGGTGCCTGGACTTTGACCTTAAAGTTTTGATAAAGGATTTTAATCTATAAAAATAAATAAAAAAGGTACAAAACAGCAAACTTTAAATAGGAGACTGACCCCCTTTGATTTCCTCGCGTTTGTGCAACCATTGCAGTTTGGTGCAGAATGGTGACATTCGAGGTGCAATAAATGGGGGGTATTCTTCTACATTTCCCACCCCCTTCCCTTATGCACAAAGTTGGAGTGAGTAACCGTTCCATTACACATTACATGATCAGACAAAAAGGCACAGAGCTGTGGGTTTTACCAAACATAAATCCTCCCCACCCCCATACTGCCGGCAATGGGGTTTATAGAATAAGGGCCAGTATGGGGGGGCATTCTCATGTAATTTAGTGATAAAGCCACAGGCCCTTACCCATAGGTGGGCGACTGGGTTGCACTTAAACTGCCACTGGACTTGCTACAGACCAGGATGAAAGGGCCACAGTTTCCTCAGCTGCTTCATTTAAAATCTTAAGCCAATGAGGCCTTAGAGAACACCAGACCCCACTCCACCTCTAACCCTATTAAAGATAAATATTTTTTTTTTTTAGTAAGCTGCTGGTTTATTGGTTACAATACTTGGTTATAGACATGAGCAGCAGTGGGAGCTGCCAGAGACTCAAACACCCAGTTTGCCCCAGAATAAGTAGTTAAGGGGCAGCACCAAACGGTTCAAGTCTCAGAACATCTAACAGGATGAGACAATCTCTTCCAATTTAAGTCTTTGCTATTACACAACAGGAATGCAGCTTTGCTCTTTGTGTTCCTGTCCCTTTAAGCACCACACTTGTACTGCAGTTCTCCCCCCAGGGCAGCCCCCCGTGTGACTGAATGAGACCCAAGACATTTTGCCTTATTGCAATCAGATCAGGAGGTTTCCTACAAGGAGTCAATTTTGACTTCAGCAACTTATTGCATTGGTGCCTTTAATTTGGACCTACAGCAGCCCCCATGGCTTGTATTGCACTTGTATTGCACTTGCCCAGAGTGGGGGCTTATTAGCCAGCTAGCTGAAGGTAGATTAGTGGCCAGTTGGCCAATCCCTAGCCACACAGACATGTACCACACTCCAAGTCACTTGCATATTGAGTAACATTTAGTTATACAGGAGAACCAGCTCAGCTGGAATTTCAGCCCCAATTTGCCAACAGGCTCATTAACTTCATATCCCAGTACCTCCCTTAATCAGCCCCCCCCCCAGAGATCAGTTCCCCCGCCCCCAGAGATCACTTCCCCCCCCCAGAGATCAGTCCCCCACACCCCCCCACAATTCCACCCCAGAGAGTCCGGTTCCCTCCAGCAGTTCTGGGCTCCATAATTCACCATTATTCCCTGTGCAGCTCCAAAGCCAATAGCTGAGCCCCCAACTAAACCGACCAATGGTTTAAATTCAGCCTTAACCCCATGATATTGTGCACAGACCCCCCCCCCCAATAAAATCAGCTTCCATGGGTTTCCCCATTTAAACAGCCCCCACTTCACTTTGTGCTTCTATTAATGTTATTTCTTGATTCCACCTTTACAAAACATTCCTCCCCCCCCCCCAGTTCAATTCAACAGCGTCTCTCCCCCCCCAGTTCAATTCAACAGCGTCTCTCCCCACCCAGTTCAATTCAACAGCGTCCCCCCCCCAGTTCAATTCAACAGTATCCCCCCCCCCAGCCCAATTCAATTCAATAGCGTTTCTGCCCCCCCCAGCCCAATTCAATTCAATTCAATAGCGTCTCTCCCCCCCCCAGCCCAATTCAAATCAATAGCGTCTCTCCCCCCCAGCCCAATTCAATTCAATAGCGTTTCTGCCCCCCCCAGCCCAATTCAATTCAATTCAATAGCGTTTCTGCCCCCCCCAGCCCAATTCAAATCAATAGCGTCTCTCCCCCCCAGCCCAATTCAAATCAATAGCGTCTCCCCCCCCAGCCCAATTCAATTCAAATCAATAGCGTCTCTCCCCCCCCAGCCCAATTCAATTCAATAGCGTTTCTGCCCCCCCCAGCCCAATTCAATTCAATTCAATTGCGTCTCTCCCCCCCCCCAGCCCAATTCAAATCAATAGCGTCTCTCCCCCCCAGCCCAATTCAATTCAAATCAATAGCGTCTCTCACCCCCCCAGCCCAATTCAATTCAATAGCGTTTCTGCCCCCTCCAGCCCAATTCAATTCAATTCAATTCAATTGCGTCTCTCCCCCCCCCAGCCCAATTCAATTCAAATCAATAGCGTCTCCCCCCCCCAGCCCAATTCAATTCAATAGCGTTTCTGCACCCCCCAGCCCAATTCAATTCAATTCAATTCAATTGCGTCTCTCCCCCCCCCAGCCCAATTCAAATCAATAGCGTCTCTCCCCCCCAGCCCAATTCAATTCAATAGCGTTTCTGCCCCCCCCAGCCCAATTCAATTCAATTCAATTCAATTGCGTCTCTCCCCCCCCCAGCCCAATTCAAATCAATTGCGTCTCTCCCCCCCAGCCCAATTCAATTCAATTCAATAGCGTTTCTGCCCCCCACCCCAGTTCTCCCCGTTGCAAATAAACTCCCGCTGCTTTCTGGGAGGGTTTTTATAGCCAATAATCACAGAGCTGAGAGGAGGGACTGCGGATCCAGGCAGCGGGGCTCCTACATCACAGCGCCCCCTAGTGTCCTGGAAGACATCAGCCCTTTGTTCTCTGCGTAAAGAACTACAACTCCCAGAATGCCTCTTCTAGTTGCCATGCGGGATGGAATTCTGGGAGTTGTAGTTCATGAAGTAAATGTGCCGCGTTCCTGATTTAATGGTTTGTTTCTGTGGCGCAATGACGTGTGAGAGAAATAAAATGGATTAAAGCAGCAATTTCATTCCCACTTTATCCCCATGTGAGACCCAGTCTGGCACTGAGGGGGTTACTCTAACATAACTAAGTGGCAGCACAGTAATATATAGAATTATTATTATTATATTGTGCATTGAGGTTCCAGCTGCCATTTCACCTCAGGGCAAATCAGTATTTAGGGGTAAGAGCCTCCCTGTATTTGTGCTGCAAGCGCCACTTTGTTAGTTGGGGGTGACATTTCCTGCCCCTGTGAGGGACGTAACCAGGCAGCGAGTCATTGTGTTGCCCTGGTAATAGGGGGCGCTAGGCATTAGGGGCAGGGGGGGGGGGGGCTCAGGAACAGTTCAGCTTGGATCTCTGTATGCATCTCCCTAGGGACTGAATTTACCCTTTAATTATCTGGGATAGCGCAGGGTGGGCCTTAATGCCCTCTGGGATAGTGCAGGGTGGGCCTTGGTGCCCTCTGGGATAGTGCGGGGTGGGCCTTGGTGCCCTCTGGGATAGTGCGGGGTGGGGCTTGGTGCCCTCTGGGATAGTGCGGGGTGGGCCTTGGTGCCCTCTGGGATAGTGCAGGGTGGGCCTTGGTGCCCTCTGGGATAGTGCGGGGTGGGCCTTGGTGCCCTCTGGGATAGTGCGGGGTGGGCCTTGGTGCCCTCTGGGATAGTGCGGGGTGGGCCTTGGTGCCCTCTGGGATAGTGCGGGGTGGGGCTTGGTGCCCTCTGGGATAGTGCGGGGTGGGCCTTGGTGCCCTCTGGGATAGTGCGGGGTGGGGCTTGGTGCCCTCTGGGATAGTGCGGGGTGGGCCTTGGTGCCCTCTGGGATAGTGCGGGGTGGGCCTTGGTGCCCTCTGGGATAGTGCGGGGTGGGCCTTGGTGCTCTCTGGGATAGTGCGGGGTGGGCCTTGGTGCCCTCTGGGATAGTGCGGGGTGGGCCTTGGTGCCCTCTGGGATAGTGCGGGGTGGGCCTTGGTGCCCTCTGGGATAGTGCAAGGTGGGCCTTGGTGCCCTCTGGGATAGTGCGGGGTGGGCCTTTGTGCCCTCTGGGATAGTGCGGGGTGGGCCTTGGTGCCCTCTGGGATAGTGCAGGGTGGGCCTTGGTGCCCTCTGGGATAGTGCAGGGTGGGCCTTGGTGCCCTCTGGGATAGTGCGGGGTGGGCCTTGGTGCCCTCTGGGATAGCGCGGGGTGGGCCTTGGTGCCTCTGGGATAGCGCAGGGTGGGCCTTGGTGCCCTCTGGGATAGTGCGGGGTGGGCCTTGGTGCCCTCTGGGATAGTGCAAGGTGGGCCTTGGTGCCCTCTGGGATAGTGCGGGGTGGGCCTTGGTGCCCTCTGGGATAGTGCGGGGTGGGCCTTGGTGCCCTCTGGGATAGTGCAAGGTGGGCCTTGGTGCCCTCTGGGATAGTGCGGGGTGGGCCTTGGTGCCCTCTGGGATAGTGCGGGGTGGGCCTTGGTGCCCTCTGGGATAGTGCGGGGTGGGCCTTGGTGCCCTCTGGGATAGTGCGGGGTGGGCCTTGGTGCCCTCTGGGATAGTGCGGGGTGGGCCTTGGTGCCCTCTGGGATAGTGCGGGGTGGGCCTTGGTGCCCTCTGGGATAGTGCGGGGTGGGCCTTGGTGCCCTCTGGGATAGTGCGGGGTGGGCCTTGGTGCCCTCTGGGATAGTGCGGGGTGGGCCTTGGTGCTTGAAGTAGCAACTGTGCATTCAGGCCCGGACTCAGTGGCGGAATTTCTGGGGATGCTGTGTGTTACCGGCAGAGATTGTCTGAGTGCCTCCCTTTATCCCACACTCACAGCCAGACACTCAGTGAGTATGAGTGGGTTATTTCCTGTCACAGTCACACACTCACAGGCACTGAAAATGAACAGCTCATCTTTTCCAAGGGGATTTAAATGCCAACTGCCCTTACAGTAAAGAACCCCTTCCTATGCTGATGGTGAGATCCCCTTTCCTCCCCACCCCCAATGTATCACTCATTCCCCCTCTCTTGGTAGGGAACCCCATAACCTGACTGCCCTTACAGTAAGGAACCCCTTCCTATGCTGATGGTGAGATCTCCTTTCCTCCCCACCCCCAATGTATCACTCATTCCCCCTCTCTTGGTAGGGAACCCCATAACCTGACTGCCCTTACAGTAAGTAACCCCTTCCTATGCTGATGGTGAGATCCCCTTTCCTCCCCACCCCCAATGAATCACTCATTCCCCCTCTCTTGGTAGGGAACCCCATAACCTGACTGCCCTTACAGTAAGGAACCCCTTCCTATGCTGATGGTGAGATCCCCTTTCCTCCCCACCCCCAATGTATCACTCATTCCCCCTCTCTGGGTAGGGAATCCCATAACCTGACTGCCCTTACAGTAAGGAACCCCTTCCTATGCTGATGGTGAGATCTCCTTTCCTCCCACCCCCAATGTATCACTCATTCCCCCTCTCTTGGTAGGGAATCCAATAACCTGACTGCCCTTACAGTAAGGAACCCCTTCCTATGCTGATGGTGAGATCCCCTTTCCTCCCCACCCCCAATGTATCACTCATTCCCCCTCTCTGGGTAGGGAATCCCATAACCTGACTGCCCTTACAGTAAGGAACCCCTTCCTATGCTGATGGTGAGATCTCCTTTCCTCCCCACCCCCAATGTATCACTCATTCCCCCTCTCTTGGTAGGGAATCCAATAACCTGACTGCCCTTACAGTAAGGAACCCCTTCCTATGCTGATGGCGAGATCCCCTTTCCTCCCCACCCCCAATGAATCACTCATTCCCCCTCTCTTGTTTATGTGTAATTAGATTCATTAGCAAATTAGAAACATTTACCATTATTATATTATGTTAAAGAGTCTCCCCAAACTGGAATATATATATCAGTAAATATTGCCCTTTTACATCCTTTCCCTTGAGCCGCCATTTAGTGATGGGCTGGGTGCCCCCTCAGAGATCAGCTGACAGGAAGTGATGCAGCTCCAATTGTAACAGGAAGTAGTGTGGGAGCAAAAGGCAGAACTCTGCCCATTCATTGGCTGATGGGGCCTAGCATGTATGTGTGCCTTGGCTTGTTTGTGTGCACTGTGACTCCTATGATCCCAGGGGGCGGGGCTTAGTACTTAAAATGGCAGTTTCCTATTTAGGATTACCCAATGGCACATACTGCTAAATAAGTATATTTATATGAAAATGGTTTATTTAGATGAAGCAGGGTTTTACCTATGAGCTGTTTATGCAATATATATTAATACAGATCTACAACGTTTGGGGGTATAGTTTCCTTTAAAAAAAAAAAAGGTAATTAGTTGACCAGGAAACCTTTGAGGAGATATTGATGATTTCTTCCCTGACCCAATGTAATGTTTTCATTTTACACTGAATGAAAATAACAGAATGGATTAGATATTGAAAGGAAGCTAATTCACACTGGGAAGGGAAGGGTGGCGAAGGCATTGGTGCATTTGGGGCTTTAGGGCCACCGTAACTGATCCACAACCCATCTGAGGGGTGAATGGATTTTGGATGTGTCCCTGTACATTACAGACTCTTGTCCCAAAAGCTTTCAGTTCCTCTTCCTCTTCTCCATGCTTTATTTATTTACAATAATTATTTTAGATACCGAATGTTTCTTTTTTTTGTTTTTTTTGCTTATTTCAAGACTGGGGGGGGCGGGGTCTGTTTCAACTGGAACAGTTTATTTGGTGGTTTATCTATTGTCAACTTTCAGATTTATGTTTTGAAAATTCAGTGTCTTCCATAATGTAAAGGAGAAGGAAAGGTACAAACTCAGTAGGTTTATCAGAAAGCTCTATGTAAATACAGCCATAAGCACTCACAGCTGCACTGAGTCCTCTATCAAAGGAAACACAGGATTTCTTGTCTTCTTTTGTGTCACATGTTCTTCTGTGTCAGATTTCCTGCTCTCAGATATATCCTTCAGGGCACGGGCACGAGTCTGCTCAGTTTGCTCCTCTCTCCTCCCTTCTTCTGCTCCCCCTCCCCTCAGAATTCGCTCCCCCTCCCCTCAGAATTCGCTCCCCCTCCCATCAGATTTCACTCCCCCTCCCCTCAGAATTCGCTCCCCCTCCCCTCAGAATTCACTCCCCCTCCCTCCTATCAGAATTCACTCCCCCTCCCATCAGAGATCGCTCCCCCTCCCATCAGAATTCACTCCCCCTCCCATCAGAATTCGCTCCCCCACCCATCAGAATTTGCTACCAGCTAGACCAGCGGTTCTCAACCTGTGGGGGTCGGACGACCCTTTCACAGGGGTCACAGAAGACCATCGGAAAACACATATTTCCAATGGTCTTAGAAGTAATTTTATGGTTGGGGGTCACCACAACATGAGGAACTGTATTAAAGGGTCACGGCATCAGGAAGGTTGGGAACCACTGAGCTAGAGCTGCAGCAGGAAGCTACTGAGACCAAGCTAAAATGGCAGCTGCTATCTTAAACAAACAGAGGGATCTTTTAGGGCTGTTACTCAGGAATGGAAAAGCTTTCTGCAGAATAAATATAGGGTTCTAGCTTGTACTATTGTGACTAGTAACATGAAATTGACTCCATCTATTTTGAGACCCAAAATGTATTTTCCAATATTCAATTCTCTATTAGTAATGAGCAAATCTGTCCCGTTTCGATTCACCCAAAAATTAATGAAACTGGTAAAAAAAATGCAAAACGGTGAAAAATTTGTGAAATGCATTGAAGTCAATAGGCAACTTTTTATGTGCGTCAATTTTTCGCGTGCAACTTTTTTTCTCACTCCAAGGGGCACATTTTCTAATCCACGAACGTCGGAAAAGCGTCCGAATGCGTTTTTTTCGTAATGATCGGTATTTTGCGACTTTTTCACGAATTGTCGCAAATTTTTCAAGCGCTCAATACGAAAAAGTTGCGACAATTCGTGAAAGTCGTAATGGCTATGAAAAAGTCGCGACAATTCACGAAAGTCATTATGGCCATGAAAAAGTCGCGACAATTCACGAAAGTCATAATGGCTATGAAAAAGTCGCGACAATTCGCACAAGTTGTAACGGCTACAAAAAAGTCGCAACGGCGATGAAAAAATCGCAAAATGTACGTTTTCCAATCCAAATTTTTCTCATTCGGATTCGTGGATAAGTAAATCAGCCCCCAAATGTATTAAAGTTTTTTTTTTTTGTGGCGACTTTTTTGTCTCGGCGACATTTTTTCTTGCCAACTTTTTTGTCTCTGCAATTTTTTTTTTCATGGTGAATTTTCGTCCACAGTTTTGTGAAATGCGTAATTTTGCCAAGAATCCGCGCCTGCCCAAAAAAATGCGCTCGTCGCTATTCTCTGTATTCCTTATAATATATACGAAAGAAAAATGTACATATTTAATATAAGTTGAACTTCAGAAATAAATTAATTATCTTACAAAGAAATAAAATGAGAAACCAAAAGGCTCTCTGTATATTTTGAATTCATCATAAAATAATTGCCCTCCTTATAAACAAATTCCCTGATTCAAAAAAATTTAGCATTTTTCACTTATCAATCCATAATCACTTTCTTTAACGATATGTAGTTGTATCATATAGAGCCCAGGGGACAGGGGGAGCCGGGTGAGTTTGCCCCTCTGAAGATATTTTTGCAGGGGGGCCCAACACAGAGTAGTTACGCAACTGGCACGAACGATAAAAATTTGTGGAAAAGTCATGAAAACTGAGTCTTTTTTGACTTGTTGCGCAAAAGCCAGTTTAAAAAAAAACAAAGCAAAGAAAGATCTTCCAACTGTAAAAAGGAAATCTGTCATTGGCTTCTTCGTGATCTCAACAGATTTCAGTTGGCGTCAAAAAGCCTGACCAGAAAAAGTTGCAGTTAATAAATGCCCCCTAGAACATTATGTCACCTGAAGGATATTGCACTTCCCCCAAATAATAATAAAATTCCCTAAAATATCATTAAAAAATGCATTGTTGCTCAGTTACACAATTCATCTAGCGAGGATACCGTGATATAAATGTTACATAGTGATGAGCGAATCTGTCCTGGCGAAACATTTGTGAAACGCAAAAATGACGCTCATAAAAAAAAAAAAATGTTGCGTTCGTCAAAAAGTTGCCGTCAGCCTTAGATATCGAAATTGGAACAGCTGAAGTCCCTAAGGAAATTAGGAACCTATAGTAGCTACACAGTCTCTTGTATGTAATCATAAGAGAGGAGCAGGGCACATCCAAATAATAAAAAATTACAAACTTCATTTTACATATCAAAAAACCCAACGCATTTCGACGCCCATTCAAAAGGAGGGGGGGGGGGTCTTCGTCAGGGGCACATATAAAAAGCAGGCTTTTTATATGTGTCCTTGACAAAGACCCCCCCCTCCTTTTGAATTGGGGTCGAAACGCGTTGGGTTTTTTGATATGTAAAACGAAGTTTTTTATTATTTGGGGACCCCTGCAGTGAGCACCCACTATATTGAATAGATTTTGTAGGTGTGCAGCATTACATATTAGAATTTCTTGTATGTAATCAACACAGTAGTCATGAGCGGTTTTTTTAACCAGGCATGGATTCGCAGCGAACCGCATCTCGGCACCAGAGAATTGTTTCGTGAAACTGCGGCAAAAAATTTGCCAAGACAAAAAATGTCACCGACACAAATAAGCCGCAGAGGCCGGGTTGGAGCTGCAGAGTGCCATTGAGCCCTATGGGAGACTTTCCTTGGGCCGGGTTGGAGCTGCAGAGTGCCATTGAGCCCTATGGGAGACTTTCCTTGGGCCGGGTTGGAGCTGCAGAGTGCCACTGAGCCCTATGGGAGACTTTCCTTGGGCCGGGTTGGAGCTGCAGAGTGCCATTGAGCCCTATGGGAGACTTTCCTTGGGCCAGGTTGGAGCTGCAGAGTGCCATTGAGCCCTATGGGAGACTTTCCTTGGGCCAGGTTGGAGCTACAGAGTGCCATTGAGCCCTATGGGAGACTTTCCTTGGGCCGGGTTGGAGCTGCAGAATGCAATTGAGCACTATGGGAGACTTTCCTTGGGCCGGGTTGGAGCTGCAGAGTGCCATTGAGCCCTATGGGAGACTTTCCTTGGGCCGGGTTGGAGCTGCAGAGTGCCATTGAGCCCTATGGGAGACTTTCCTTGGGCCGGGTTGGAGCTGCAGAGTGCCATTGAGCCCTATGGGAGACTTTCCTTGGGCCGGGTTGGAGCTGCAGAGTGCCATTGAGCCCTATGGGAGACTTTCCTTGGGCCGGGTTGGAGCTGCAGAGTGCCATTGAGCCCTATGGGAGACTTTCCTTGGGCCAGGTTGGAGCTGCAGAGTGCCATTGAGCCCTATGGGAGACTTTCCTTGGGCCGGGTTGGAGCTGCAGAGTGCCATTGAGTCCTATGGGAGACTTTCCTTGGGCCGGGTTGGAGCTGCAGAGTGCCATTGAGCCCTATGGGAGACTTTCCTTGGGCCGGGTTGGAGCTTCAGAGTGCCATTGAGCCCTATGGGAGACTTTCCTTGGGCTGGGTTGGAGCTTCAGAGTGCCATTGAGCCCTATGGGAGACTTTCCTTGGGCCGGGTTGGAGCTTCAGAGTGCCATTGAGCCCTATGGGAGACTTTCCTTGGGCCGGGTTGGAGCTGCAGAGTGCCATTGAGCCCTATGGGAGGCTTCCAAAATCACAGAAGGATCAAAGTCGGAAAGGTTTTCCAACCGTTTACGATCGTTCGGATACAAACATTTTTGACTTTCGGATCGCCAATACGATATACGTAAGCATTTTTGTGACACTTCCGATCATCATAAATTATCGTATCCAATCCAAATTTTACGGGATTCGAACTCGTACTTTGATGAATCTGCCCCTGAATGTTACCGTGTAAAAATTTGTCACGCATAAAAATTGTCACTCATGAAAAAGTCACCTATTGGCGAAGCGAAATGGGACAGATCCGCCCATCACTGCAGCTCAGTGGTTTCATTACTAAATTCTCTGATTTGATAAAAAGTCAGACTCTTTTTACCGGAAGCAGCAATTTTGCCTACTTTGGCCATTGTTTAAAATTCATTTTTCCAAACAAAAAAAACCCTTTATTCACATTTAATTTTTTTAAATAGGGACACGCGAATGGTTGTCCTTTAAAGGAGAAGGAGAGGCTAGTAAAGAGTTAATCCCAAGCTGCAGGCATACCTTCAGTTCTCTCAATAGTGCCCAGTAGTCTCCCCATATTTCACCTGTTCAGATGATCAGAAGCCTCATAGGAAAAAAAACGCTGATCTGTATAAAGAAAGTTCCCATAATGCCTTGCTCCTGCACCGAGACCAAGACCCCTGAACATGCTCAGTTAGTAAGACTATGGGGCTGATTTACTAATCCACGAATCCGAATCCCGAACGGGAAAAAATCGGATTGGAAACGAACATTTTGCGACTTTTCCGTATTTTTTGCGATTTTTTCGTCACCGTCGCAACTTTTTCGTAGCCGTTACGACTTGCGTGAATTGTCGCGACTTTTTCATAGCCATTACGACTTTCGTGAATTGTCGCGACTTTTTCATAGCCATTATGACTTTCGTGAATTGTCGCGACTTTTGCATAGCCATTACGACTTTCGTGAATTGTCGCGACTTTTGCATAGCCATTACGACTTTTGCGAATTGTCGTGACTTTTTCGTATTGAGCGCTCAAAAAATTCGCGAAAAAGTCGCAAAATACCGATCATTACAAAAAAAATGCATTCGGACGCTTTTAGGACGTTCGTGGATTAGTAAATGTGCCCCTATGAGTCAGCTTCCTGCTGATTGGCTCAGATCCACATTCCTAAGGGGGGGGGAGTGAGTTCTTAGAATTTTTGAGGGAGGGGGGAGCAGGGGAGGGGAGAGAGCTGCGTGTCTCTGGCACAAGAAAACAGAGACAACAAATCTTTTGATAGAGGACTCAGTGCAGCTGTGAGTGCTTATGGCTGATAAAGTGACTGAGTTTGTACCTTTCCTTCCCCTTTAAAATAATACAAGAGCATCTTTGTTCCTTTAGAAAAGAATAGTAAAAACACTAAGCACAGATACTTCTAGATATATGAAAGTAAATATGAATTGTTAAAAATGAGAAACTGATTGCTTCACTTGCAAAGACCAATCCCATAAACTTCAGTCTGACGATTCTGGTTTAGATTGTGGGTGCACAGCAAAATGTTGGTTACAGGGGAGAATAGTATATTACAATAGAGGAGACAGGTTTACAGTACTTACATTGCAATATTTCAGAAGATTTAGCTCAAGACCCACCACTTGGTACCCATATACCCACAAGTACTTGGGGAGCTTAGCTTAGTTTTAGACAGTCCACTACTTTTTTTCTCTGGTAAGGTACTAATGGATTCGGTGGATTAGGAAAAAGCTGATTCTAATATGTAATTAGGGTTTACGGTCTCAGCTTGGTTAGTATAGGTCCATGCCTGTTAGTAGTTTAAGGGTTCTGCACTATGGGTAGTACCAAAACCCCATTGGTACCCTCAGTACTATCATCACATTAGGAATGGCTTGGAATGCTTGCTGGCTGTGCTGGGTGCTGGGTGTAGCAAAGTACTGACCCACTGCATCCTGGGAAAGAACACAGAGAATCTTGAGAAAATATAGGGAATATAGAGGGAAAAGTAGGACGGAATATAACATTGATTATTATGAGATTCAGTTGATCTAGACACCAAGCACACAGATATTTGGATAAAACTTTACTACTGTTTATTGAGTTCCACTTATTGAAATCATTTGGATTCTATGAAAGACTTATGGTTTCCTCACTATTCTACATGTTGACCCTTTTGGATTGTAATTACTCCATCTATGGCCGCCTTGCTTACAATTACTGTACATTGCGTAGTTGGATCTGGATCAGCTAGCAGTCAAGCAGGTTATATATAGGCATTATGGTTGAACGTGATGGACGTATGTCTTTTTTTCAACCCAACTTACTATGTTACTATGTTACTATGTAGGTACTGTATCTCTTCCACTCAGGCCAATGGTTGCTATTAGGTTGGACACCTACGTTGGCCGGAGGCATACACTTCACTCATAATTTCACTCAGCGCTTGATTAACAATATCCTTGATCTTCTCTTCAATTTTATGCAGAAGTTCGTCGTTGAAACAGAGAGACTCTTCCTGTAATGGCTGACAAGTTTCCGCAACGCCTCTGGCATTTTGCGCTTGCTGGTTCACGGATCCTTCCCCTGGGCTTGGCGTATTAACCTCAATCGGTTCAGGGGTTTCTTGGTTCTGTAATGCCTCGGTGAATGTAGGACTTTCTTCTACTGTACTTTCTTCTACTGGTGGAAGTGCGGGGGAAGTAGCACTGGTAGTGGTAGCAGAAGCTGTTGTAGTATTTGGAAATTTGTTTTGGGTGGGTTTTGTGGTCACTTTTGGGGGATGTTTGTGTTTATGACTGTTGGGCATCAAGAGCTTATTAATGTCCATTTGTTCGTAATTCTTTGGCTTTTTCCTATCAAGAAAGCCCCACTCCGGATCTTCCTTCCCCTTGACTGTAGGCTCTGTGCTCAGCGACACATTATTTTCCTCACTGACTGAGTTTGCCTCCCCGTTGGACTCCAGTGTGTTTCCTTCTTCTGTTTTGGCTGCTTTCAGACTTGGAAGTTTCTTTACACCAATTTGTGGATCAAAGTTTTTGACTTCTGGCATTGGAGTAGCAGCTGCGTTGACTGCCAGCACCTCCTTTATAACATCAACTCCAAACACTTTCTCCAACAGTTTCTGGCAATATGGTACCTGATCGTCCAAGTTGTGGTTCTTTGTAGTGGGAAGGTCCGGCTGCCCGTTTGCTCCCCGATCTGTCATAGGAATGATGGTGGTAGACAAAAATATATCGATGAGTTACACAAGTAAATATTAATACCCAAACGGTGTAGGTCCGTTTGTCGCACAGTAAAGGGCTCATTTATCAGTGTTCAAGTTCAATTTTTTTTCCACAATTTAAACATTTTTTTGTGATAGAACTCAGAAATTCGAATTTCAAAAACTTGAAGTGAAACTTCGGCATCTAAAAGCTCACAAGTTCCTGTACAAGTCTATGGGAGTTATCCTAGGCAAAATGGATGGGAGAGTAAATGGTGAGTAGAATACGAATTCAAAACATGGTTTTATTTGATTCGTTCAAATTGTTCAATAAATAAGAAAACATTTGAGTTTATTCGCACTAAAAAAAGTCTAACTGTACAAATTTGAATTTTAATAAATTTGCCCCTGTGTGTCTAATTGCATCCAAACTCATGAAATACAATTTCGGCGAGGGGACTGTGTATGTTTTCCATTCTCACAGTGGCGTAACTAGATGTTAATGTGCCCGCAGCAAATTCCATTTAGGGCCCCAAAACATTGGTAAGTTGACCTATACTACCAGGATATATATTGGAATTGCCCCCTAATTAGGGCCGTATTGGGCCCCTCACACACCTGGGCCCCCCTACAGCTTACTCTGTAGTTCCGCCCCTGCCTTCTCAATGGGCGCTTCCCTGCACAAATAGGAACCTTATACTTTCTACATAAAACCTTTGGGCTAGTGGTTTTGATTCCAGAAAGAAAGGTAAATAGGAGGGAATATTGTAGCTATTGTTACCCTCTGTTATTTTAGGGGGGCTTGCTAGTTCCTTTTAAGCTTTTGGGGGCTTTACTTGCACTGTCAATTAGTTTAGGGGTTTCCATTTTTTCTTACCATATTTTTACAAACAGTGTTTGTTATTATTCTATGAAAACTCAGCCTGCAGCCTTGTGCCTTTATATGGGGGGCACAGAACCCCTCAGTGACTGCTAATATCCTTATCATTTACAGTAGGGGGTACATTATCCCTTATAATACATGAGTGATACTCAGAGTTCCCTGTATAACTCAGCCTGCAGCCTTGTGCCTTTATATGGGGGGCACAGAACCCCTCAGTGACTGCTAATATCCTTATCATTTACAGTAGGGGGTACATTATCCCTTATAATACATGAGTGATACTCAGAGTTCCCTGTATAACTCAGCCTGCAGCCTTGTGCCTTTATATGGGGGGCACAGAACCCCTCAGTGACTGCTAATATCCTTATCATTTACAGTAGGGGGTACATTATCCCTTATAATACATGAGTGATACTCAGAGTTCCCTGTATAACTCAGCCTGCAGCCTTGTGCCTTTATATGGGGGGCACAGAACCCCTCAGTGACTGCTAATATCCTTATCATTTACAGTAGGGGGTACATTATCCCTTATAATACATGAGTGATACTCAGAGTTCCCTGTATAACTCAGCCTGCAGCCTTGTGCCTTTATATGGGGGGCACAGAACCCCTCAGTGACTGCTAATATCCTTATCATTTACAGTAGGGGGTACATTATCCCTTATAATACATGAGTGATACTCAGAGTTCCCTGTATAACTCAGCCTGCAGCCTTGTGCCTTTATATGGGCACAGAACCCCTCAGTGACTGCTAATATCCTTATCATTTACAGTAGGGGGTACATTATCCCTTATAATACATGAGTGATACTCAGAGTTCCCTGTATAACTCAGCCTGCAGCCTTGTGCCTTTATATGGGCACAGAACCCCTCAGTGACTGCTAATATCCTTATCATTTACAGTAGGGGGTACATTATCCCTTATAATACATGAGTGATACTCAGAGTTCCCTGTATAACTCAGCCTGCAGCCTTGTGCCTTTATATGGGGGGCACAGGACCCCTCAGTGACTGCTAATATCCTTATCATTTACAGTAGGGGGTACATTATCCCTTATAATACATGAGTGATACTCAGAGTTCCCTGTATAACTCAGCCTGCAGCCTTGTGCCTTTATATGGGGGGCACAGAACCCCTCAGTGACTGCTAATATCCTTATCATTTACAGTAGGGGGTACATTATCCCTTATAATACATGAGTGATACTCAGAGTTCCCTGTATAACTCAGCCTGCAGCCTTGTGCCTTTATATGGGGGGCACAGAACCCCTCAGTGACTGCTAATATCCTTATCATTTACAGTAGGGGGTACATTATCCCTTATAATACATGAGTGATACTCAGAGTTCCCTGTATAACTCAGCCTGCAGCCTTGTGCCTTTATATGGACACAGAACCCAACTGGGTTTTTACCCAGTGCCCCAGTGGCCCAGTCCAACCCAAGTGACTAACCCAACTAATAACTAATAAAGAAATCTATGGGCAATGACACACGGTGCTACTTGCTACTTGTTGCGGCTACAAAACACCAGTCATTACCCTGCCGTAGACAATTCTGAGAAGTGTCTTTGCCGAAAGACCCAAAACGTTGCCCAGAGATACAAATGCAGGTATTTTTGGGCGGTTATGTGATTTGTTTGTTTTGTTGGCAACAATTGGCCTCCAATTTGCCTGAAAGAAGGAAAATTCCTCCCTGATTTCAGTTCAGCTTTATTAATATTATAGTCTCCTTTGCTGCTCAATAAAAATATTACATTTATTTCAATCCATTAAAAGTATTCACAGCCCCATATGGAGCCCAGACAACTATATAACTATTTCCAGGGGAAGGGGTTTGATGCCAGTCTCTATGTAATATATATATATATACAGGGCATTATTAGCCATAGCAACAGCTTCTGTAAAAGCCACTCACCCATTGGGGGTAAAATGAAGAGCAGGAGGCACGGGAGACCCAGTGATACCAGAACCGGACTCATTGTAAGGGAGAGAGAAGCCAAAGCTGCTGCTTGTGTTCCGACCCCTTGGCTCCGACTGAGCCCAAATGGTTCCTGACAATGGGAGGCAGTCCCTCAGCTGCATATTGTCTCTCCCTCTCCTCCTCTCTGTGCCCTTATGTCTCTCTCTCTGTGCCCTTATGTCTCCCTCTCTGTGCCCTCATGTCTCCCTCTCTGTGCCCTTATGTCTCCCTCTCTGTGCCCTTATGTCTCCCTCTCTGTGCCCTCATGTCTCCCTCTCTGTGCCCTCATGTCTCCCTCTCTGTGCCCTCATGTCTCCCTCTCTGTGCCCTCATGTCTCCCTCTCTGTGCCCTTATGTCTCCCTCTCTGTGCCCTCATGTCTCCCTCTCTGTGCCCTTATGTCTCCCTCTCTGTGCCCTCATGTCTCCCTCTCTGTGCCCTTATGTCTCCCTCTCTGTGCCCTTATGTCTCCCTCTCTGTGCCCTCATGTCTCCCTCTCTGTGCCCTTATGTCTCCCTCTCTGTGCCCTCATGTCTCCCTCTCTGTGCCCTCATGTCTCCCTCTCTGTGCCCTCATGTCTCCCTCTCTGTGCCCTCATGTCTCCCTCTCTGTGCCCTCATGTCTCCCTCTCTGTGCCCTCATATCTCCCACTCTGTGCCCTCATGTCTCCCTCTCTGTGCCCTTATGTCTCCCTCTCTGTGCCCTTATGTCTCCCTCTCTGTGCCCTCATGTCTCCCTCTCTGTGCCCTCATGTCTCCCTCTCTGTGCCCTTATGTCTCCCTCTCTGTGCCCTCATGTCTCCCTCTCTGTGCCCTTATGTCTCCCTCTCTGTGCCCTTATGTCTCTCTCTCTGTGCCCTTATGTCTCCCTCTCTGTGCCCTTATGTCTCCCTCTCTGTGCCCTTATGTCTCCCTCTCTGTGCCCTTATGTCTCCCTCTCTGTGCCCTCATGTCTCCCTCTCTGTGCCCTTATGTCTCCCTCTCTGTGCCCTTATGATCCCTCTCTGTGCCCTTATGTCTCCCTCTCTGTGCCCTTATGTCTCCCTCTCTGTGCCCTCATGTCTCCCTCTCTGTGCCCTTATGTCTCCCTCTCTGTGCCCTTATGATCCCTCTCTGTGCCCTTATGTCTCCCTCTCTGTGCCCTTATGTCTCCCTCTCTGTGCCCTCATGTCTCCCTCTGTGTGCCCTTATGTCTCCCTCTCTGTGCCCTCATGTCTCCCTCTCTGTGCCCTCATGTCTCCCTCTCTGTGCCCTCATGTCTCCCTCTCTGTGCCCTCATGTCTCCCTCTCTGTGCCCTTATGTCTCCCTCTCTGTGCCTTTATGTCTCCCTCTCTGTGCCCTTATGTCTCCCTCTCTGTGCCCTTATGTCTCCCTCTCTGTGCCCTTATGTCTCCCTCTCTGTGCCCTTATGTCTCCCTCTCTGTGCCCTTATGTCTCCCTCTCTGTGCCCTTATGTCTCCCTCTCTGTGCCCTTATGTCTCCCTCTCTGTGCCCTCATGTCTCCCTCTCTGTGCCCTTATGTCTCCCTCTCTGTGCCCTCATGTCTCCCTCTCTGTGCCCTTATGTCTCTGGCACCGGAATTATGTATTTATATGCAAAGATTGTGATTCATATTCATTTGCATGGTGTTAATTTATCTCTCATTAAGTTGCAGAGGAGACTTTTGCTTTCTTTGTGGTCATTGGGCAGAATCCTATCTTATCTAAATACTAATTAATGCCCAGGAACATAACTTTGTGCCCTGGGTACCCCTGGAACTATAGTGGGGTGACTGTTACCCCAATGTTTCTATATATCTGTAACCTTGTTATGGGCTAAGGGGGCCCAGCCTGAAGGCCAGTTAGGGGGGGATTTGGGGTGAGTGCTTATTTGTGCCCTGGGTACCCCTGGAACTATAGCGGGGTGACTGTTACCCCAATGTTTCTATATATCTGTAACCTTGTTATGGGCTAAGGGGGCCCAGCCTGAAGGCCAGTTAGGGGGGGATTTGGGGTGAGTGCTTATTTGTGCCCTGGGTACCCCTGGAACTATAGCAGGGTGACTGTTACCCCAATGTTTCTATATATCTGTAACCTTGTTATGGGCTAAGGGGGCCCAGCCTGAAGGCCAGTTAGGGGGGGATTTGGGGCGAGTGCTTATTTGTGCCCTGGGTACCCCTGGAACTATAGCGGGGTGGCTGTTACCCCAATGTTTCTATATATCTGTAACCTTGTTATGGGCTAAGGGGGCCCAGCCTGAAGGCCAGTTAGGGGGGATTTGGGGTGAGTGCTTATTTGTGCCCTGGGTACCCCTGGAACTATAGCAGGGTGACTGTTACCCCAATGTTTCTATATATCTGTAACCTTGTTATGGGCTAAGGGGGCCCAGCCTGAAGGCCAGTTAGGGGGGGATTTGGGGCGAGTGCTTATTTGTGCCCTGGGTACCCCTGGAACTATAGCGGGGTGGCTGTTACCCCAATGTTTCTATATATCTGTAACCTTGTTATGGGCTAAGGGGGCCCAGCCTGAAGGCCAGTTAGGGGGGGATTTGGGGTGAGTGCTTATTTGTGCCCTGGGTACCCCTGGAACTATAGCAGGGTGACTGTTACCCCAATGTTTCTATATATCTGTAACCTTGTTATGGGCTAAGGGGGCCCAGCCTGAAGGCCAGTTAGGGGGGGATTTGGGGCGAGTGCTTATTTGTGCCCTGGGTACCCCTGGAACTATAGCGGGGTGGCTGTTACCCCAATGTTTCTATATATCTGTAACCTTGTTATGGGCTAAGGGGGCCCAGCCTGAAGGCCAGTTAGGGGGGGATTTGGGGTGAGTGCTTATTTGTTTATTTATTTATAGCAGGGTGACTGTTACCCCAGTGACACAATACAGTATGATAAAACTATTCTACTGAATCAGTGCTTGAATCTGTTGATCTTGTTTTGTGAATTATCTTATTTTACATTAACTTTTATATTCCAAGGCATTAATGATCACATAAGTGGCCATATAGATGATCTAAGACCCAAAAATTGGTTGGAGAAAGGCGACTGCCAATAATTTACTGATAACATT
Organism: Xenopus tropicalis; assembly: GCF_000004195.4. Classification (NCBI taxonomy): domain Eukaryota; kingdom Metazoa; phylum Chordata; class Amphibia; order Anura; family Pipidae; genus Xenopus; species Xenopus tropicalis. Next base: position 151,652,968 of record NC_030682.2, on the reverse strand, counting down.
TGAATTAAATTGTTTTTAATGTCAAGTGCAACTTATCAACCAATAAGTTATTAAACCTCAGCCACAATTTTCTTCTGCCCGATCCCACCGTGCAAATGTTCTGCCATAGCAACCGGCCCGGCCCGCCCTTCCTAAAACTCCCATCAGGTAAGGGGTCCTGGTTTATTACTGGAGAGAAAAGACTAATCATTAAAAAATTGAAAATTGTTTGCAAAAATTGTACCCAATGGAAAACCTTCCTCTGGGTAATACGTCCCATTCCCATCATGTGTAAATATGGATTTGCTTTTTGTGTGTATTGATCAGTTTATAAGCTGAAGGCCAAACAGAAGTTACGCATCTTCTAAACTGGTAAATGTCACGACTTCCGGTTGGGGAACCTAGTGAGTATCTCTCAAATGAATGGGACATTGGTGGATAATAATAAGGGAGGTTTAACCTCTACTAAAATAGATCCAGTTCTATATACACATAGATAATTCGTCTCTCACTGGAAAGCCTTTTTTCGAAGGCCAAGAGACGGTAAATTAAGGGGTGATATATTGGAGGCAAAGTCCTTTACATGAAGTTGAATCGGCCTCCTATTGAAACAAACCATTCAACTATTTTTAGACATTTTAGACATCCCTCATGTTGGGTATCATTCCGATCGCCCACCTATGGATAACAGCAAGCCCCTATTTTCATTATAATATTGGGTACTGGCAAGTACCAATATTAAATTAAATAAAACTGTGTAGAAACCAACCACCACCTACAGGGGGTCATTAATGACATGGTCCTGGACACTCCCACCTCATGCATAAGGTGCATGAGGGTGAGGGGAGAATGTCTCAGCAGACCGTAAAAAGAGGGTGACACCTAGTCATGATAGCCTATAGCTGAGGGCCCAATTCTGTTGGGGGGCTATGTGCCCAGGTTTCCAACTCTCTCTGTGTTTTATTCCCATTTTATTTTATTTACTGTTTTGCATGTGTATGTCTCTTGTTTGTCTTCTTTGTAATATCAATTTTTTTATATATACACTGTTTACTTTTTGTAATATTAAATATAAAATGTAATTAATTTTGTCCTTTTGCTCTAAAAGAACTCATCGCCTGTATGAAAGCTTGTGCCTAAATATATTAGCTCTATGTGTGTGTGTCTATAGGGAAAGTTATCTGTGTAAATGCTAATTAACTAGCAGGAGAGGGTGTTTGACTGTGGTTTAACCCTTTGGCTGCTAGAGTACTTATTAAATTGGTATAAGCTAACCCTAATTACAGTGAGAGAGATACATTTGTGTATAGGGAGATATTACCTGTTGTAGAGAGAAGGGAAATATTCATATTAGCCTGGTTATGATAGGTGGGGGCTGGTATGTTTTGGGGCATCTGACTTCAGTATAACCTGTGTGTAATTTGACTGAGTGTAACCCCTTGTGGCCACGTCCCAGGGTCATTTACGTGACAGTAATCCTGTGCATGTTGGGTATCAAACTGTTCACAAGTGCCCTGGCGTTTATATCATCCCTGTGTTATCTTTGTACAGAACAACGTTTGAGAGATAAGAAGCTGTAAAGTGCAAGCTCTGAGGCAATATTTAGCAATTTCATAGAACTCTTGCAAAGATTTGTAGCTTTAAAGGAACAGTTCAATGTAAAAATAAAACTGAGTTATGCCCGGGACTGAAGCAATATTGGTCCGAAGTACTAGGTGCAATAAGCCAAATAACCGATTTTAATTTTACCATAGAGGAACCAGCTCCAATACTACTTAATATTTACCCTGGTAAAAATATTACAGTACCAGACCCACTCACCCTTCATTTATTACAATCAGCAAAGGCATTAATACCTAGGAAATGGAAATCCATGGAAGCCCCTACCTTCATAGAATGGTTAAACAATACAAACGAAGTAAGACAATTGGAAGAAATAACATTTTTAATCCATAATAAGAGTTCACAATACTGGAACATATGGACACCTTAATTGAATTATACAAACTCTTTATAACTTTCAGTATAATCTTTGCCATTTAAGTTAGCACGTTTATCTATTTACTACAGTTTCTGTACTCTTCTATATTTTTTTTTTATACTAACAATGACTTGTTGATAGCTGTTCCCTACATTTTATATTGTTAAGTAACGACATAATGTATAAGAGCACTGTTTCCCTCCCCCCCACCTTTTTCCTTTCTGTATTCCCTCCCATAATCGTCAAACCTAAAATAAAGAATTGAAAAAAAAAAAAAAAAAACAGACAGACTGCGCAAAGTAAAAAGTATTTGTAATTTTGTTAGTTGGGCACAAATGTCACCTATAAGGGCGGAACATAACATAATAGCCAGAGCACTACTTTCTGCTTTCAGCTCTGTAACCTCTTAGTTAGTCAATGACTTAAACTGTCAGTTTGTGAACACACAGGTCAGATTCAAATGTAAACTAACTGCCACGTTATGTCCCATGTGCCCCCCCCCCTCAAGTCACTGATTGTTTACTGACTGCTAACAGCTTAGAGAGCTGTAAAATATGAAGTAGTGTTCAGGCTATTATGTTAGACATGCACTCACTCCAGCCTCTTGATTGGTTACTGACAGCTAACAGCTTAGAGAGCTTTAAAGCAGGAAGTATTCTGGCTATTATGTTAGACATCTGCCCACTCCAGCCTTTATAGATGACATTACAAATATTTATTATTTTGAGCAGTCTGTCTGTTTTACCCAGTTTCATTTTTACACTGAACTATTCCTTTAAGCACAAAGATATATTTATCCATTTTAAAGGAGAAGGAAAGGTAAAACCTCAGTAAGCTTTATCAAAAAGGTCTATGTTAATACAGCCATAAGCACTCACAGAAATGCTGAGTCCTCTATCAAAAGAAACACAGGATATCCTGTATCCCTTTTTGTAAACATGTTCTTCAGTATCTGACCTCCTCTCTCAGAAAAAATCCTTCATTCCTGGGGCCAGAGTCTGTGCAGTTCTCTCCTCTCAACCCTCCCCTCCCATATGAATTTATAAAACTCACTCCCCCCTTCCTTAGGAATGTGTAATCTGAGCTACCAGCAGCCAGAGCTGCAGCAGGAAGCTATGAAGACCAAGCTAAAATGGCAGCTGCTATCTTAAACAGACAGAGGGAGCTGCTAGGGCTGTTACCCAGGCAGGTAAAGCTTTCTGCAGAATAAATACAGGGTTCTAGGTGGCACTAATGTTGCAAATACCTTTCCTTCCCCTTTAAATTTGCCAGAATGTGCACTTTCCTAATATATATGCTGTTAGGGGCATTTTGGCCTTGCAACCTATAGTATGTTTATTTTGGGGGCAATTCTTGCACATTAAATACAGTATAGTAATGTTGGGGGATGGTTAAACTATAAAGAACCAGAATGTACAAAACAATTCTGTGATTCTCTTTCCAGTTTAACGATAGACTTGTTTTCACCCAAATACACGAAGTTCCTTTACTCTTCTCCCGACTGATATATTCGTGGAAATGGACCTGATATGGCTAAGGCCCGCCCCTTCTGGCACAATATGAAAGTATAGCGTTGGGGGCGGAACCCAGGACTTTCTTTTGTTTCCCCTCCTGTATATGTTTCTGAAGATGGATGGGCCCCTGTCGGGCCGAGAGGGATGTGAGCAAACACTTGGCTATTGTTTTCTATTGGGCGGCTCCCAAGTTACTGTGCGGGAATATTTACACGCAAGTCGTTTGTTTTTAGCACTGACACTGCAGGGAATGGGTGCTGAGCACCTACAATGCCGTTATCATTAGATCATCCATAAATTTGTAGGCACTGGATAAATAGCAAATATGATTATTTATTTTAATTAAAATTAAATTACCGGCATTTCATCAAGCCAAACGATGTGGCATTGTGCAAAAACTGGAAACATATCCCTGTAGGGAAATGAGAGCAGGGCAGGCAGTAACCCTTCCAACACTTTCCCCTGTCTCTGCCCCTATATATTAGGTACCTACCTAGTGCTACCAACCCCTATTTCTGTAGGGAAATGAGAGCAGGGCAGGCAGTAACCCTTCCAACACTTTCCCCTGTCTCTGCCCCTATATATTAGGTACCTACCTAGTGCTACCAACCCCTATTTCTGTAGGGAAATGAGAGCAGGGCAGGCAGTAACCCTTCCAACACTTTCCCCTGTCTCTGCCCCTATATATTAGGTACCTACCTAGTGCTACCAACCCCTATTTCTGTAGGGAAATGAGAGCAGGGCAGGCAGTAACCCTTCCAACACTTATATATTAGGTACCTACCTAGTGCTACCAACCCCTATTTCTGTAGGGAAATGAGAGCAGGGCAGGCAGTAACCCTTCCAACACTTTCCCCTGTCTCTGTCCCTATATATTAGGTACCTACCTAGTGCTACCAACCCCTATTTCTGTAGGGAAATGAGAGCAGGGCAGGCAGTAACCCTTCCAACACTTTCCCCTGTCTCTGCCCCTATATATTAGGTACCTACCTAGTGCTACCAACCCCTATTTCTGTAGGGAAATGAGAGCAGAGCAGGCAGTAACCCTTCCAACACTTTCCCCTGTCTCTGCCCCTATATATTAGGTACCTACCTAGTGCTACCAACCCCTATTTCTGTAGGGAAATGAGAGCAGAGCAGGCAGTAACCCTTCCAACACTTTCCCCTGTCTCTGCCCCTATATATTAGGTACCTACCTAGTGCTACCAACCCCTATTTCTGTAGGGAAATGAGAGCAGGGCAGGCAGTAACCCTTCCAACACTTTCCCCTGTCTCTGCCCCTATATATTAGGTACCTACCTAGTGCTACCAATCCCTATTTCTGTAGGGAAATGAGAGCAGGGCAGGCAGTAACCCTTCCAACACTTTCCCCTGTCTCTACCCCTATATATTAGGTACCTACCTAGTGCTACCAACCCCTATTTCTGTAGGTAAATGAGAGCAGATTAGTTTCTGTCCATTATCGTCACTATATCGGTAGTTTCTCATTTGCTTTTTGTTCTCATTTTTGTTTTACATTCCCCCACACTCCGCTCCTCCCTATTGGGAATGTTTATTGACTAATGGTCTTTTTTTGAAATTTCAGTACATTAAGGGGTGGGTGGACTTTTTAGTTACCCATAAACAAGTCTACACCTCAAGCTACACAGCTGGTTCCCTTTGGGGGGCTGAATGCAAGAGCCATATAGACTTTGGGGCGAGTACCTATGTACTCCCCTGGATGCTCCTTCAGTCTCTGATAGGACAAGAGTAAGAATGATATGTTTATGTTGGTAGATATGTTGTTGAGTTAAGGGGGATTTGGAAACCCATAAAGGGGATGGTGGGGTTTAATTCCCAAAGAAAAACAAGACATGGTTTCAGCTCCCAATGATTCCCGATCATGTTAGTGTCTCTAAGAGCCACTCAGAGAGCAGTTACTGGGTTCCAAATGAATGATTCCTCTCTGGGCTGGAAACCCTCCAAGACTGGGGAAGAGATAGAACAGGTCAGACTCCTCCAGGGCAAATAATGTTCTGTCTCCAGTGGCTGCTCAGAGACAATATGCCCACAGCCCGATATCTCATTGTTACTTGTGATTCCTGACCCAGAGCCCTGCGGAGACGCCACCAACAACGCACTTCCAATTAATCCTTCTTCCAACATCACTCACGGTCCACGTGGAGGGAGTTCGTTTATACAGGAGACACGTGAACTGCTGCTTCGTGTTCTTCATACCCAAAGACATAAACGTAATATATAAGCTTTAAAAACAAAATTATAGTGGGGACAACCAAAAGAAAGATTCATAAATAAAACCAAAATAAATATTTACCCATCATTCCTATAGAAGCGTTATAGAGAAGAGTCGCTGTTTTAGTGGAATACAGCCCAAACCATCAACCAATTCAAGTTGTATCTTTCTCTCTCTGCAGCAGAATGAACGAGATGAAGCAATTAATTAGCCTCTAACGATGTTTATCTTTGGCATTGCAGTCATTGGGGTGCATGGTTTGTGGCTAGGGGTGCTACCTCTCTGGGGCCCTGGGCAGGGGGGGCGGGCCATGATGTCAGGGGGCGGGCTGTGACATCTCAGCCATAAAGCAGGGCAGGACTGCTGCTTACAATGGGGGGATCAGATAGGATCTGTGCCACTGTGACAGAATGCTCTGTTATACAGATAGCTAGAATCTCAGCCATAAAGCAGGGCAGGACTGCTGCTTACAATGGGGGGATCAGATAGGATCTGTGCCACTGTGACAGAATGCTCTGTTATACAGATAGCTAGAATCTCAGCCATAAAGCAGGGCAGGACTGCTGCTTACAATGGGGGGATCAGATAGGATCTGTGCCACTGTGACAGAATGCTCTGTTATACAGATAGCTAGAATCTCAGCCATAAAGCAGGGCAGGACTGCTGCTTACAATGGGGGGATCAGATAGGATCTGTGCCACTGTGACAGAATGCTCTGTTATACAGATAGCTAGAATCTCAGCCATAAAGCAGGGCAGGACTGCTGCTTACAATGGGGGGGGATCAGATAGGATCTGTGCCACTGTGACAGAATGCTCTGTTATACAGATAGCTAGAATCTCAGCCATAAAGCAGGGCAGGACTGCTGCTTACAATGGGGGGATCAGATAGGATCTGTGCCACTGTGACAGAATGCTCTGTTATACAGATAGCTAGAATCTCAGCCATAAAGCAGGGCAGGACTGCTGCTTACAATGGGGGGGGGATCAGATAGGATCTGTGCCACTGTGACAGAATGCTCTGTTATACAGATAGCTAGAATCTCAGCCATAAAGCAGGGCAGGACTGCTGCTTACAATGGGGGGGGGGGGTCAGATAGGATCTGTGCCACTGTGACAGAATGCTCTGTTATACAGATAGCTAGAATCTCAGCCATAAAGCAGGGCAGGACTGCTGCTTACAATGGGGGGATCAGATAGGATCTGTGCCACTGTGACAGAATGCTCTGTTATACAGATAGCTAGAATCTCAGCCATAAAGCAGGGCAGGACTGCTGCTTACAATGGGGGGGGGATCAGATAGGATCTGTGCCACTGTGACAGAATGCTCTGTTATACAGATAGCTAGAATCTCAGCCATAAAGCAGGGCAGGACTGCTGCTTACAATGGGGGGGGGGGGGTCAGATAGGATCTGTGCCACTGTGACAGAATGCTCTGTTATACAGATAGCTAGAATCTCAGCCATAAAGCAGGGCAGGACTGCTGCTTACAATGGGGGGATCAGATAGGATCTGTGCCACTGTGACAGAATGCTCTGTTATACAGATAGCTAGAATCTCAGCCATAAAGCAGGGCAGGACTGCTGCTTACAATGGGGGGGATCAGATAGGATCTGTGCCACTGTGACAGAATGCTCTGTTATACAGATAGCTAGAATCTCAGCCATAAAGCAGGGCAGGACTGCTGCTTACAATGGGGGGATCAGATAGGATCTGTGCCACTGTGACAGAATGCTCTGTTATACAGATAGCTAGAATCTCAGCCATAAAGCAGGGCAGGACTGCTGCTTACAATGGGGGGGATCAGATAGGATCTGTGCCACTGTGACAGATTGCTCTGTTATACAGATAGCTAGAATCTCAGCCATAAAGCAGGGCAGGACTGCTGCTTACAATGGGGGGGGGATCAGATAGGATCTGTGCCACTGTGACAGAATGCTCTGTTATACAGATAGCTAGAATCTCAGCCATAAAGCAGGGCAGGACTGCTGCTTACAATGGGGGGATCAGATAGGATCTGTGCCACTGTGACAGATTGCTCTGTTATACAGATAGCTAGAATCTCAGCCATAAAGCAGGGCAGGACTGCTGCTTACAATGGGGGGATCAGATAGGATCTGTGCCACTGTGACAGAATGCTCTGTTACACAGATAGCTAGAATCTCAGCCATAAAGCAGGGCAGGACTGCTGCTTACAATGGGGGGGATCAGATAGGATCTGTGCCACTGTGACAGAATGCTCTGTTATACAGATAGCTAGAATCTCAGCCATAAAGCAGGGCAGGACTGCTGCTTACAATGGGGGGATCAGATAGGATCTGTGCCACTGTGACAGAATGCTCTGTTATACAGATAGCTAGAATCTCAGCCATAAAGCAGGGCAGGACTGCTGCTTACAATGGGGGGGATCAGATAGGATCTGTGCCACTGTGACAGAATGCGGGGGGGGGTGTAATATTGGGAAATCTGCGCAGACAGAATGTGCAGGGGAAGTGTTTCCCATGGGTGGGTCTCACTGTATTTGCCCCATTAGCCAATGGCTGTGACTCTTGAGGAAATGTAAATAATCTCTGCTCCCCCCGGCCCTATAATTACAGACTGTTGCAGTTTCCCTTCCCCGGGGGGGGGGGGGGGGGGGGCAGCCCTGGGAAACTGCAGCTTTAGGGCATGGGAAGAGCTGAGAGGGGTGGGGGAGATGTGGGGGAGATGTGGGAGATATGGGGAGATGTGGGAGATATGGGGAGATGTGGGTGCAGGGAGGTTTTGCAACTGGATTGTATTAAATCTGCATTAGATTCTTGGGGATCTGATCTGATTCAGTGACTGGATTCTGTGTCACTGGGCACGCGATTCTCTGAGATACAAATTGCATTGTGTGTGATCTGCCCCCTAATCTCTTCTATCGCTATGGGATTCTGTGGGATCAGCCAGGAATCTGGGATTAACTGGGATCTGTGAGGCTTTATTCATTGGTGGAGCACTCTGGGATCAGCACTGAATCTGCACACAATTTGGACTGGATCTTGTTAGCGGATTTAGTACTTTCTGGATTGGATTTATTATCTTCCCATTCAGTTGCACAGTGTGTGGGTGAGACCTTTAGTACTGTACTGTCAGCTCTGTCTCTCCCATTCTGGGGCCCCTCTGTCTGTCTCTCCCATTCTGGGGCCCCTCTGTCTGTCTCTCCCATTCTGGGGCCCCTCTGTCTGTCTCTCCCATTCTGGGGCCATTCTGTCTGTTTCTCCCATTCTGGGGCCCCTGTGTCTGTCTCTCCCATTCTGGGGCCCCTCAGTCTGTCTCTCCCATTCTGGGGCCCCTCAGTCTGTCTCTCCCATTCTGGGGCCCCTCAGTCTGTCTCTCCCATTCTGGGGCCCCTCAGTCTGTCTCTCCCATTCTGGGGCCCCTGTGTCTGTCTCTCCCATTCTGGGGCCCCTCTGTCTGCCTCTCCCATTCTGGGGCCCCTCAGTCTGTCTCTCCCATTCTGGGGCCCCTCTGTCTGTCTCTCCCATTCTGGGGCCCCTCAGTCTGTCTCTCCCATTCTGGGGCCCCTGTGTCTGTCTCTCCCATTCTGGGGCCCCTCAGTCTGCCTCTCCCATTCTGGGGCCCCTGTGTCTGTCTCTCCCATTCTGGGGCCCCTCTGTCTGTCTCCCCCATTCTGGGGCCCCTCTGTCTGTCACTCTCATTCTGGGGCCCCTTTGTATGTCTTGCCCATTCTGGGGCCCCTCTGTCTGCCTCTCCCATTCTGGGGGCCCTCTGTCTGCCTCTCCCATTCTGGGGCCCCTCTGTCTGTCACTCTCATTCTGGGGCCCCTTTGTATGTCTTGCCCATTCTGGGGCCCCTCTGTCTGCCTCTCCCATTCTGGGGGCCCTCTGTCTGCCTCTCCCATTCTGGGGCCTTTCTGTCTGTCTCTCCCATTCTGGGGCCCCTCTGTCTGCCTCTCCCATTCTGGGGCCCCTCTGTCTGCCTCTCCCATTCTGGGGCCTTTCTGTCTGCCTCTCCCATTCTGGGGCCCCTCAGTCTGTCTCTCCCATTCTGGGGCCTTTCTGTCTGCCTCTCAAATTCTGGGGCCCCTCTGTCTGTCTCTCCCATTCTGGGGCCCCTCTGTCTGTCTCTCCCATTCTGGGGCCCCTCTGTCTGTCTCTCCCATTCTGGGGCCTTTCTGTCTGTCTCTCCCATTCTGGGGCCCCTCTGTCTGCCTCTCCCATTCTGGGGCCTTTCTGTCTGTCTCTCCCATTCTGGGGCCCCTCTGTCTGCCTCTCCCATTCTGGGGCCTTTCTGTCTGCCTCTCCCATTCTGGGGCCTTTCTGTCTGTCTCTCCCATTCTGGGGCCCCTCTGTCTGTCTCTCCCATTCTGGGGCCCCTCTGTCTGTCTCTCCCATTCTGGGGCCCCTCTGTCTGTCTCTCCCATTCTGGGGCCTTTCTGTCTGTCTCTCCCATTCTGGGGCCCCTCTGTCTGCCTCTCCCATTCTGGGGCCTTTCTGTCTGTCTCTCCCATTCTGGGGCCCCTCTGTCTGCCTCTCCCATTCTGGGGCCTTTCTGTCTGCCTCTCCCATTCTGGGGCCTTTCTGTCTGTCTCTCCCATTCTGGGGCCCCTCTGTCTGCCTCTCCCATTCTGGGGCCTTTCTGTCTGTCTCTCCCATTCTGGGGCCCCTCTGTCTGTCTCTCCCATTCTGGGGCCTTTCTGTCTGTCTCTCCCATTCTGGGGCCCCTCTGTCTGCCTCTCCCATTCTGGGGCCCCTCTGTCTGTCTCTCCCATTCTGGGGCCCCTCTGTCTGCCTCTCCCATTCTGGGGCCTTTCTGTCTGTCTCTCCCATTCTGGGGCCTTTCTGTCTGTCTCTCCCATTCTGGGGCCTTTCTGTCTGTCTCTCCCATTCTGGAGCCTTTCTGTCTGTCTCTCCCATTCTGGGGCCCCTCTGTCTGCCTCTCCCATTCTGGGGCCCCTCTGTCTGTCTCTCCCATTCTGGGGCCCCTCTGTCTGCCTCTCCCATTCTGGGGCCCCTCTGTCTGCCTCTCCCATTCTGGGGCCCCTCTGTCTGTCTCTCCCATTCTGGGGGCCCTCTGTCTGCCTCTCCCATTCTGGGGCCTTTCTGTCTGTCTCTCCCATTCTGGGGCCCCTCTGTCTGCCTCTCCCATTCTGGGGCCCCTCTGTCTGCCTCTCCCATTCTGGGGCCTTTCTGTCTGCCTCTCCCATTCTGGGGCCCCTCAGTCTGTCTCTCCCATTCTGGGGCCTTTCTGTCTGCCTCTCAAATTCTGGGGCCCCTCTGTCTGTCTCTCCCATTCTGGGGCCCCTCTGTCTGTCTCTCCCATTCTGGGGCCGTTCTGTCTGTCTCTCCCATTCTGGGGCCCCTCTGTCTGTCTCTCCCATTCTGGGGCCCCTCTGTCTGTCTCTCCCATTCTGGGGCCGTTCTGTCTGTCTCTCCCATTCTGGGGCCCCTCTGTCTGCCTCTCCCATTCTGGGGCCTTTCTGTCTGTCTCTCCCATTCTGGGGCCCCTCTGTCTGTCTCTCCCATTCTGGGGCCCCTCTGTCTGTCTCTCCCATTCTGGGGCCCCTCTGTCTGCCTCTCCCATTCTGGGGCCTTTCTGTCTGTCTCTCCCATTCTGGGGCCTTTCTGTCTGTCTCTCCCATTCTGGGGCCTTTCTGTCTGTCTCTCCCATTCTGGAGCCATTCTGTCTGTCTCTCCCATTCTGGGGCCCCTCTGTCTGCCTCTCCCATTCTGGGGCCCCTCTGTCTGTCTCTCCCATTCTGGGGCCCCTCTGTCTGCCTCTCCCATTCTGGGGCCCCTCTGTCTGTCTCTCCCATTCTGGGGCCCCCCCAAGCCTTGGGCTAATGCCATTGCTCAGGAGATGGTTCCCATTGCACTGGGACATGGAGGGACTTGTCGGAGGGATTCTCCACCCCAGGGGGGGGGGGTTGTTTATCTCACATTCTTGTCCCATTGTGTTGCCTGCAGGTAGGAAGGTGGGGAGGAGACGCTGCCGGAGACCCCTCGGCTCAGGGAACATCAAGTCTAAACATGAGGCTCAGTCTCACTCTATTTGTGCTGCTTCTTCTCACATGTTATGGCTCCCAGTCTGTGCCGGAGCAGCCGCCCCGTAATGCCGGGCCCTCAGTACCTGGCCCACATCAACCAGAACCAGGGAAATCTACTGTTCTGTCTGGGATCCGGCCGCCAACTCCTGGGCTAGGATTTAATCGTGGGGCCCAGCCACTCACTGCAACTGAACATGGCAACCAACCAAACTCAGGGGTAGCCCAGCAGGGCACAGGGGACCTGCCCCACGGAACTGTGGGTAATCCTGCTCTGAAAACTGCAAAGCCTCTAGGAGTCCAGGTGAGTCCGATTGCACTTAGAGAGAGATTCTAAGGTAAGTACCATTGCTGTTCTACTACAACTCCCAGAATGCAATAGTTCATAGGAGAATGGGGAGTGACTGTCCCTGTAACTACATGTTACTATATCCACTATACATTTTTCCCAGACATACTCCACTGCAAGAGCTAATAGGAGCTAATTCCAAGCAACTTTTTAATTGGTCTTCATTATTTATTTCTTATAGTTTTTTAATTATTTCCCTTCTTCTTCCGACTCTTTGCAGCTTTCAAATGGGGGTCACTGACCCCGGCAGCCAAACCCTATTGCTCTGTGAGGCTCCAGTTTTATTGTTATTGTTACTTATTGTAACTTTCTTTTCTATTCAGTCCCCTCTCCTAGTTATATTCGATTCTCTCATCCAAACCACTTTCTGGTTGCTAAGGTAACTTGGACCCTAGCAACCAAATAACTGCTGAAACTGAAGACCGATCGCAAATGATAATACTAAAGTTAAAACACCCTTTATCCCGTTTCCTATTGAATACACTGGGAAATGATCTGCTAGGTGGGCACCACTGGGGACCCCAAACTTTTCTGTGCCCACATATCACCCATGGTATGATTAATGAGCAGGGCATTCCCCTTGGTTTGTGTGCAGTATTTTGTATTAATAATTCAGCTAAAGAATAAGACTAATACCCCGGGGCAGAGGTTGCCAGACTCAGTTCAAGCACCTTGGGTCGGCCTTTGGCCAGGGTTCCGCTTAGGTCATGTTAGGGGTACAGATATAGGAAACTGTTCCTGTAGAATCAGTCCCACGAATATATGTGGGGGAGCAAATATATATCCACCCCTAATCTCACCCTAACTGGCCCTCAAGGTGGGGTTACTTTTGTAGCTAGGAGAGCAAATGGCCATGCCCCCCAAATCTCACCCTAACTGGCCCTCAAGGTGGGGTTACTTTTGTAACTAGGAGAGCAAATGACCATGCCCCCCAAATCTCACCCTAACTGGCCCTCAAGGTGGGGTTACTTTTGTAGCTAGCAGAGCAAATTGCCATGCCCCCCTAATCTCACCCTAACTGGCCCTCAAGGTGGGGTTACTTTTGTAGCTAGCAGAGCAAATGGCCATGCCCCCCTAATCTCACCCTAACTGGCCCTCAAGGTGGGGTTACTTTTGTAGCTAGGAGAGCAAATGACCATGCCCCCCAAATCTCACCCTAACTGACCCTCAAGGTGGGGTTACTTTTGTAACTAGGAGAGCAAATGGCCATGCCCCCCAAATCTCACCCTAACTGACCCTCAAGGTGGGGTTACTTTTGTAACTAGGAGAGCAAATGGCCATGCCCCCCAAATATCACCCTAACTGGCCCTCAAGGTGGGGTTACTTTTGTAACTAGGAGAGCAAATGACCATGCCCCCCAAATCTCACCCTAACTGACCCTCAAGGTGGGGTTACTTTTGTAACTAGGAGAGCAAATGGCCATGCCCCCCAAATATCACCCTAACTGGCCCTCAAGGTGGGGTTACTTTTGTAACTAGGAGAGCAAATGACCATGCCCCCCTAATCTCACCCTAACTGACCCTCAAGGTGGGGTTACTTTTGTAGCTAGGAGAGCAAATGACCATGCCCCCCTAATCTCACCCTAACTGACCCTCAAGGTGGGGTTACTTTTGTAGCTAGCAGAGCAAATGGCCATGCCCCCCAAATCTCACCTTAACTGACCCTCAAGGTGGGGTTTCTTTTGTAGCTAGGAGAGCAAATGACCATGCCCCCCTAATCTCACCCTAACTGGCCCTCAAGGTGGGGTTACTTTTGTAGCTAGCAGAGCAAATGGCCATGCCCCCCAAATCTCACCTTAACTGACCCTCAAGGTGGGGTTACTTTTGTAGCTAGGAGAGCAAATGACCATGCCCCCCTAATCTCACCCTAACTGACCCTCAAGGTGGGGTTACTTTTGTAGCTAGCAGAGCAAATGGCCATGCCCCCCAAATCTCACCCTAACTGACCCTCAAGGTGGGGTTACTTTTGTAGCTAGGAGAGCAAATGACCATGCCCCCCAAATCTCACTTTAACTGACCCTCAAGGTGGGGTTACTTTTGTAGCTAGGAGAGCAAATGGCCATGCCCCCCAAATCTCACCCTAACTGACCCTCAAGGTGGGGTTACTTTTGTAGCTAGGAGAGCAAATGGCCAAGGCCCCCAAATCTCACCCTAACTGGCCCTCAAGGTGGGGTTATTTTGTAACTAGGAGAGCAAATGACCATGCCCCCCAAATCTCACCCTAACTGACCCTCAAGGTGGGGTTACTTTTGTAGCTAGGAGAGCAAATGACCATGCCCCCCAAATCTCACCCTAACTGACCCTCAGGGTGGGGTTACTTTTGTAGCTAGGAGAGCAAATGACCATGCCCCCCTAATCTCACCCTAACTGACCCTCAAGGTGGGGTTACTTTTGTAACTAGGAGAGCAAATGACCATGCCCCCCAAATCTCACCCTAACTGACCCTCAGGGTGGGGTTACTTTTGTAGCTAGGAGAGCAAATGACCATGCCCCCCTAATCTCACCCTAACTGACCCTCAAGGTGGGGTTACTTTTGTAGCTAGGAGAGCAAATGACCATGCCCCCCTAATCTCACCCTAACTGACCCTCAAGGTGGGGTTACTTTTGTAGCTAGCAGAGCAAATGGCCATGCCCCCCAAATCTCACCTTAACTGACCCTCAAGGTGGGGTTTCTTTTGTAGCTAGGAGGGCAAATGACCATGCCCCCCTAATCTCACCCTAACTGACCCTCAAGGTGGGGTTACTTTTGTAGCTAGCAGAGCAAATGGCCATGCCCCCCAAATCTCACCTTAACTGACCCTCAAGGTGGGGTTACTTTTGTAGCTAGGAGAGCAAATGACCATGCCCCCCTAATCTCACCCTAACTGACCCTCAAGGTGGGGTTACTTTTGTAGCTAGCAGAGCAAATGGCCATGCCCCCCAAATCTCACCCTAACTGACCCTCAAGGTGGGGTTACTTTTGTAGCTAGGAGAGCAAATGGCCAAGGCCCCCAAATCTCACCTTAACTGACCCTCAAGGTGGGGTTACTTTTGTAACTAGGAGAGCAAATGGCCATGCCCCCCAAATATCACCCTAACTGGCCCTCAAGGTGGGGTTACTTTTGTAACTAGGAGAGCAAATGACCATGCCCCCCAAATCTCACCCTAACTGACCCTCAAGGTGGGGTTACTTTTGTAGCTAGGAGAGCAAATGACCATGCCCCCCTAATCTCACCCTAACTGACCCTCAAGGTGGGGTTACTTTTGTAGCTAGCAGAGCAAATGGCCATGCCCCCCAAATCTCACCTTAACTGACCCTCAAGGTGGGGTTTCTTTTGTAGCTAGGAGAGCAAATGACCATGCCCCCCTAATCTCACCCTAACTGACCCTCAAGGTGGGGTTACTTTTGTAGCTAGCAAAGCAAATGGCCATGCCCCCCAAATCTCACCTTAACTGACCCTTAAGGTGGGGTTACTTTTGTAGCTAGGAGAGCAAATGACCATGCCCCCCTAATCTCACCCTAACTGACCCTCAAGGTGGGGTTTCTTTTGTAGCAAGTAGAGTAAATGACCATGCCCCCCTAATCTCACCCTAACTGACCCTCAAGGTGGGGTTACTTTTGTAGCTAGGAGAGCAAATGGCCATGCCCCCCAAATCTCACTTTAACTGACCCTCAAGGTGGGGTTACTTTTGTAGCTAGGAGAGCAAATGGCCATGCCCCCCAAATCTCACTTTAACTGACCCTCAAGGTGGGGTTACTTTTGTAGCTAGGAGAGCAAATGGCCATGCCCCCCAAATCTCACTTTAACTGACCCTCAAGGTGGGGTTACTTTTGTAGCTAGCAGAGCAAATGGCCATGCCCCCCAAATCTCACCTTAACTGACCCTCAAGGTGGGGTTACTTTTGTAGCTAGGAGAGCAAATGACCATGCCCCCCTAATCTCACCCTAACTGACCCTCAAGGTGGGGTTACTTTTGTAGCTAGCAGAGCAAATGGCCCTGCCCCCCAAATCTCACTTTAACTGACCCTCAAGGTGGGGTTACTTTTGTAGCTAGGAGAGCAAATGGCCATGCCCCCCAAATCTCACCTTAACTGACCCTCAAGGTGGGGTTACTTTTGTAGCTAGGAGAGCAAATGGCCATGCCCCCCAAATCTCACTTTAACTGACCCTCAAGGTGGGGTTACTTTTGTAGCTAGGAGAGCAAATGGCCATGCCCCCCAAATCTCACTTTAACTGACCCTCAAGGTGGGGTTACTTTTGTAGCTAGGAGAGCAAATGGCCATGCCCCCCAAATCTCACTTTAACTGACCCTCAAGGTGGGGTTACTTTTGTAGCTAGGAGAGCAAATGGCCATGCCCCCAAAATCTCACCCTAACTGACCCTCAAGGTGGGGTTACTTTTGTAGCTAGCAGAGCAAATGACCATGCCCCCTAATCTCACCCTAACTGGCCCTCAAGGTGGGGTTACTTTTGTAGCTAGGAGAGCAAATGGCCATGCCCCCCAAATCTCACCTTAACTGACCCTCAAGGTGGGGTTACTTTTGTAGCTAGGAGAGCAAATGGCCATGCCCCCCAAATCTCACTTTAACTGACCCTCAAGGTGGGGTTACTTTTGTAGCTAGGAGAGCAAATGACCATGCCCCCCAAATCTCACCTTAACTGACCCTCAAGGTGGGGTTACTTTTGTAGCTAGGAGAGCAAATGGCCATGCCCCCCAAATCTCACTTTAACTGACCCTCAAGGTGGGGTTACTTTTGTAGCTAGGAGAGCAAATGGCCATGCCCCCCAAATCTCACCTTAACTGACCCTCAAGGTGGGGTTACTTTTGTAGCTAGGAGAGCAAATGGCCATGCCCCCCAAATCTCACTTTAACTGACCCTCAAGGTGGGGTTACTTTTGTAGCTAGGAGAGCAAATGACCATGCCCCCCAAATCTCACCTTAACTGACCCTCCAGGTGGGGTTACTTTTGTAGCTAGGAGAGCAAATGGCCATGCCCCCCAAATCTCACCCTAACTGACCCTCAAGGTGGGGTTACTTTTGTAGCTAGGAGAGCAAATGGCCATGCCCCCCAAATCTCACCTTAACTGACCCTCAAGGTGGGGTTACTTTTGTAGCTAGGAGAGCAAATGGCCATGCCCCCCAAATCTCACTTTAACTGACCCTCAAGGTGGGGTTACTTTTGTAGCTAGGAGAGCAAATGACCATGCCCCCCAAATCTCACCTTAACTGACCCTCAAGGTGGGGTTACTTTTGTAGCTAGGAGAGCAAATGACCATGCCCCCCAAATCTCACCCTAACTGACCCTCAAGGTGGGGTTACTTTTGTAGCTAGGAGAGCAAATGACCATGCCCCCCAAATCTCACCCTAACTGACCCTCAAGGTGGGGTTACTTTTGTAGCTAGGAGAGCAAATGGCCAAGGCCCCCAAATCTCACTTTAACTGACCCTCAAGGTGGGGTTACTTTTGTAGCTAGGAGAGCAAATGACCATGCCCCCCAAATCTCACCCTAACTGACCCTCAAGGTGGGGTTACTTTTGTAGCTAGGAGAGCAAATGACCATGATGCACAGCGGTGCCACCTCTCTGGGGGTTCTATGGCATGGATTAGCTTTGACCAATCTTATCGGGGGCTTGAGGGGAGTTCATTGGGGTGTGTGTGTATGATGGCAGTTTTGGGGGGCCCCAGTAGGTCATTAAGACTCTTTTATTTTCCAGACCTCGGGTGGCAAGGCTGATTCCAGCAGCTCCCCAAATTCAGGTAAGAAAAATGTCAAGTTACTTTTATATAATAAGAAAATCAAAATTCAGTGTTAAATGACATCATAGGGGACCAGGGATTGAGGGGAGGGGCTACAGGCCAAAGTAGATACAGGGGCCACAATCACTGTTAGTGAGACGAGCTTTACCCATTTGTTATTATCCCCCAGGGGCCGAGTGCAGCACTATATAAAGAAACCCCACGTGTTAGATTACTAGTTGTAGTAGATTGTGCCTTCTTGCCCCCAGTTAGAGAACCCGCCCCACGTGTCAGATTACTAGTTGTACTAGATTGTGCCTTCTTGCCCCCAGTTAGAGACCCCACCCCACGTGTCAGATTACTAGTTGTACTAGATTGTGCCTTCTTGCCCCCAGTTAGAGAACCCGCCCCACATGTCAGATTACTAGTTGTACTAGATTGTGCCTTCTTGCCCCCAGGTAGAGACCCCACCCCACGTGTCAGATTACTAGTTGTACTAGATTGTGCCTTCTTGCCCCCCGTTAGAGACCCCGCCCCATGTGTCAGATTACTAGTTGTACTAGATTGTGCCTTCTTGCCCCCCGTTAGAGAACCCGCCCCACGTGTCAGATTACTAGTTGTAGTAGATTGTGCCTTCTTGCCCCCAGTTAGAGACCCCGCCCCACGTGTCAGATTACTAGTTGTACTAGATTGTGCCTTCTTGCCCCCAGTTAGAGAACCCGCCCCACGTGTCAGATTACTAGTTGTACTAGATTGTGCCTTCTTGCCCCCAGTTAGAGAACCCGCCCCACGTGTCAGATTACTAGTTGTACTAGATTGTGCCTTCTTGCCCCCAGTTAGAGAACCCGCCCCACGTGTCAGATTACTAGTTGTACTAGATTGTGCCTTCTTGCCCCCAGTTAGAGACCCCGCCCCATGTGTCAGATTACTAGTTGTACTAGATTGTGCCTTCTTGCCCCCCGTTAGAGACCCCGCCCCACGTGTCAGATTACTAGTTGTACTAGATTGTGCCTTCTTGCCCCCAGTTAGAGACCCCACCCCACATGTCAGATTACTAGTTGTACTAGATTGTGTCTCTGTTTGTCCCAGTTATAGACCCCGCCCCACATGTCAGATTACTAGTTGTACTGGGTTTTCCCCCAGTTAGAGACCCCGCCCCACATGTCAGATTACTAGTTGTACTGGGTTTGCCCCCAGTTAGAGACCCCGCCCCACATGTTAGAAGTTGCAGGGGGAAGAGAACCCTGTGTGGGGGTGACTTCCTGCTGGAGATCCGTGGGTGTTGCTAGAACAGGACATGGTGACATACTCAGTCAGGTCAAGTTCTCATTGTCTGCACAAAGTAATAAAATTTGTAATGAAACCAGCCAAGAATATTAAAAATATGAAACGTCAGTTATGGAAATAAATCTCTCAGTAAAGGAATATTCATCACTGTGGCTGTGCCGGTGCCAGGCCTCAAGGAAAATATGTTGTAGTAGAAAGTAGCAACAACCAGAAGTCTTTCTCTAGTGATACCAGGGGTTTATGGGTGAGGGGACTATTGGGGTAAGTTTGCAGCTCTTAGATACCCACAGCAACCAATCGGCAAGGAGAATCTGCTAGTGGCCTGTTTAAAAGCAAACATCTCAAGGGTTGCTATGGGTTACTAGATCTATAATGATGGGCCCCATGGTGCAATCTGGGCAAGTGTTAATTTCTACCATTTGTTCAGTTGCAGATGTGGATGAATGTGCGGGTCCAGAGCCCCCCTGCGGGTTATACTCCAACTGCACCAACACTGTGGGTTCCTACCTGTGCCGCTGCCTCCGGGGCTTCCTTAGAGGTCCAAATGGGTGTGAGGGTAAAGAACATTATTGAATTTAGTAAATAATCCACTACAAGACTCACTTCTTTAGGCTCTTTTAAATTGGAATGGTATGGGTCACAGTATAAAGAGAATTTGGACTAGAACTCTAGAACATAGAACTCTATGGTCTTGATGTACATCGTGGCACTTTGCCTCCTCCTTCTCCCTAATGATCTATCTCCTCAAGTACCAAAACATTTCTCAATCCCACAAGCTCTATTGGTTCTGCAGGACTGTTAATTGGCCCCTTTAGAAGGCAGTTTCTCATTTGTGATGAAATATAAAATTGTCTGTGCCCACAGAGCCACCTACGTTCTAGGTCTAGCTACGCTGCTACATACAAAAATGGTTCTGACTTGTCCCATTATTTAGCAGGAATTGAACAGGGAACCATCAGAGGCCCCAGCTAGTGTTACTTTGGCAATGGCATATCTTCAATCCACCAGTAACACTACCTGGGTCCTTGGATGCTTCTCAAGACATTGACTCAGCCGACCCATGGTTCCTTGATCACCCCACTAATTCTACTTATGTTTCAACAATGAACAGGGAGCACCTATTGCCCATATGTCTTCTTCCTGCTTAGGTTGCACGTGTAGCACAGAGGGTGAATGAGGTGCAAGTAGGGAAGTGGTGGAGTCAGTAGAGTGAGGTGGTGGTCATAGGAGAGAAGGAAAGTCTAAATGACTATTGTTTGAAGATCCAAGTCTCTCTAACTGAGCGCCTCCTACGTTGGGTCCATAAAAGCCCTTATTATTATCTGCCACCGAGCTGGATCAGACCCAGATTGAGGTCTATACCTATGACTTTATTTAGCAATTTGCAAATTTATGCAGTAAAATGCCAAAATGACTTTCCTTCTCCTTCAAGTATTCCTGACTTCTCCTGGCCTCTTCTCACAAGGGGGGACCCTGTGCCTTCAGAATGGTTCTAAATATAAAGGGATATTTTTGAGACATCTCTTTATTGTTCTTGCATATATCTATACACATTTGTCAAATCTCATTGAAGGTTCCTTCTTCTACAAACAAGTCCATGTCTTCTTCAAATTCCAAGTCTTTTACTTCCATATAAGCTTGGTAGCCTTCCATGGCTATGTTGAAATTCTGGGCCCCAACGAGAGACCCATATTTGAAGAGTGGTCTAGAAAGAGATTGATACATGACTCGCCCCTCCCCACTGCCCTCGCCATTAGGAACTGATGATGTCTCTTGTGTCTGTTCCTCAGACGTAGATGAGTGCCAGTTGGCGGAGGCAACCGGCCTGCAGGCTTGCCCCCCACACTCCTCATGCAGAAACACCCTGGGCTCATTCGCTTGCTCCTGTGATCCGGGCTTTGTATTCGGACTGGATGGGAAGCGCTGTGTCGGTGAGTAGGAGACTGTGAAGGCCCTGAGGGGTCTCTCAGAAGATCCATATAAAGGGACTTGATGATGCTTCAGATGCATTGCTACTTCTGTCTCTTGCAACAATTTCACCAGTTCCAACAATGCTTCCTACTACACGTTGGTTACGCTGGCTTCTGTTCCATGTTGTAATGAGTCAGAACCAGCAGTGCAGGGAGAGGGCAGGCAGCTGTCTGTAGGACATTGTGACCCAATGTGGCAGGACCTTACCCTTCTGCCTGAGCCACGCCGTATGTAGGGACTCACGGATTCTCTTCGTTCCTGGCAGATATCGATGAGTGCGCCTTCGAGGAGAAATGTCGCCGTGAGTTGGGGAACCTGTGTGTCAATACAGAGGGGAGCTATCGCTGCCGCTGCCAGGCCGGATTTCGGGAGACAGGACAGGCCTGTGTAGGTGAGTGCTTTTGGGACATGTTTTACTTACCACTAGGGATGCACCGAACCCCCGAACCCACCCTGAGGGATTCGGCCGAATCCCGAACCGAATCCGAAACCACCGGGACCGCGGATTCAGGCGAAACCAAATCCTTCCAAAAAAGCCTGGATTCGGCACGAATTCCAAACCTCCCTACTTACCACTAATATTACTCATATTATATGTGGGGTGTTCATCCTAGCAACCCCCAACTCTGCCCCTCTTATTACACTACCAGTGCAACGGACCCAAGGGATTTTTGGGGTGAAAGTTTTTAGGTTGATCTTCCAAGGTTCCAGCAGAAGTGGACGGGAATTGCTTTGCAATGAGATTGACTTCCCCTTTAAAAACCCCCTTTGGGGTGTCCTACCTGTTGTCCCCTCTCTGGGGTCTCCTCCTAGACCCTCCTAGACCCTCCTAGACCTTGTCTGGCACAAACCCCTCTCACTTCTCTCCCCCATAGATATAGATGAATGTGCAGAGAATCCGTCTCTCTGCTCCGGCCTAGGGGTCTGTGAGAACTCGTTGGGGAGCTATGTCTGCGGGTGTCAGCCGGGCTTCCGAGGAAACGGAACTTACTGTGAAGGTAGGTGGCTTTGACCACGTCCAACAAATGATCGTTTCCAGAGGGTACAACATCCCAGCACCCCCTAGTGGCCAGGAATGGCTATTACTCATGGTTACAAGGTAATGTTTATATTTTTCCAAGGCTTTTTGAAGGCAAATTGGGCTCTGTGGTGGCACCAAGAGCATTAGGTGCCCGAGTCTTGGGCAGAGGATGGTTTGGAATAGAGGTTTAGTGAGGGGAATGATTCTATTTCTGGAGGCGGGGTATGTACAATGGTTTATGTTAATCTGATGTCAATTTGCTGCCTGCCTCTGATTGGCCCACAGATGAGAATGAATGCGCGTCGGGGGGACACGGCTGTGACTCCAACGCCCACTGTGGAAATATCATTGGATCCTACTTCTGCCAGTGTTACCAGGGGTTTAATGGAGATGGGCACAGCTGCTTTGGTGAGGGCGCACCTCGTTACCAAACCTCATCATCCTCCCCAATCTCTGTCCCATCAGCCTCCACTGCCTTCCATCCCTACCCCATGCCTCCCCAATAAGCACCTCCCACAGAACTGCCCCATGGTAGAGGGCAGGAATATTCACAGTGGCCCCAGGCTTCATGCTTTAAGGGGTCCATGGGTAAAAAAATAGTGACAAAGTCTTGGCCCTCCTCCTTTTTAAGTTGAGAGTTGCCCCACGCTACACACAACATCAGACTGGCACAGTCGGCACCTTTCAAAGCTTCAATGTTTGTACCCTAAACAGTAATAATGACCCACACTCACAAAACACAAAGTACCAGAAACCTGTCTGTTACTAAACAATATAAGGATAAAGGTAATAATATTATCTAGATGTTACCCCTGCAGTACTGCACTTAGCCAGAAGGTGTCACTCTCTGCAATGTAGGAAAGAGCAGAATCCTTGAGGGAAAGGCACAGAATCTTGGGTATAACAGGGGCACAAGCAGAGAATGTGCAGTTCAACTCGGCAGATGTATTTAGGAGCTGCCATAGCTCTTCCCTCCTCTCTGGTATTCTCCATAGACAGCCATAGAACAGCATCCCTAGTGGTCAAGTACAAAAGGTGCAGTTCTGTGTCTGCTGTGAGCGTTCCTGCATTCCCCACTCCTATCACATATGGAAATTGAATTTTTATTCTATATTATTTAAGATAATACGTCTTTTTTTAATATGGAACATTTTTACGTTATCTCCCCGTTTCTCAGACATCGACGAGTGCTCGGTGAATAACGGCGATTGCCCCCATTCGTGTGTGAATCAGGCGGGCAGCTATAGGTGCCAGTGCCGCCCGGGGTACCTACTGCAGGAAGATGCCAAGAACTGCACCGGTGAGCAGCCCTCAGAGACCTTGGTACCAGCTCTGTGTGAGCCGGAATGGGGCAGAGTTTGTACCCGGGGCAGCTCCCTATCCATGCCAGTGGCTACATACCCCCATTTACCCCTCCCTTGCAGATCTGAGATGCTGGTGAGAATGAGACCCAATTTTTGTCATTGCACCAACCATAACCCCCCTAGGGCCACAGTCTGGAGTTCCAGGGAGGCCCCAGCTAATATAGGCAGACTGAAGAAGGGAATTAATTAAGAATGTCCCACTAGCTGACTATGGTCTCCCAATACCCCATGATGGGCTGCAGGTTGGACCTCTCTCATAAACTATGTCCTTTGTTCTTAAATCTACCTCTGTCTTCTTAGGCCTCTCTGATCCTATAGCCCCAGGGCAAGTATCCTTTACTTCTGATACACTGGGCCCAATGTATCAGAAGGAACTCTGGTGCTTAGGGAATGTTCCAGATGTATCAGCAGAGAACTGCCCATATAGAAATGGAGGAACCCATTGCCCCCAATCGCTCCACTTTGGGTTTTGTTGACTAACAGGGGTACCAGTCAGCTCTAAATGATGTTTGCCCTGTCCCGACACAGATATCGATGAGTGTGAGACAGCCAATGGGGAATGTGCCCAAATTTGCGAGAATACGGACGGCTCGTACGGTTGCTCGTGCCGCAAAGGGTTCCAGCTCCATGTGGACCTCAAACAATGTATCGGTAAGGACTTGTGCATCGCAATGGTGATTTAGCTGTAAAGGTGCCATTCTTCTGTCTCCATCTTGCCCTACTGTCTCCATCTTGCCCTACTGTCCCCATCTTGCCCTACTGTCTCCATCTTGCCCTACTGTCCCCATCTTGCCCTACTGTCTCCATCTTGCCCTACTGTCTCCATCTTGCCCTACTGTCTCCATCTTGTCCTACTGCCTCCATCTTGCCCTACTGTCTCCATCTTGTCCTACTGCCTCCATCTTACATAGTTACATAGTTACATAGGGTTGAAAAAAGACCATTGTCCATCAAGTTCAACCCATCCGAGTAAACCCAGCACACAACCTATACTAACCAAACTATACACTCACATACATACACTATATATACAACCAGTAGTACTAACTGTAGGTATTAGTATCACAATAGCCTTGGATATTCTGCTTGTTCAAAAACTCATCCAGGCCCCTCTTAAAGGCATTAACAGAATCTGCCATTACCCCATCTCTAGGGGCATTCCCCAACCTCACTGCCCTCACCGTGAGGAACCCCCTACCCAACATCCCCCGGCAGGGCATTCCCCAACCTCACTGCCCTCACCGTGAGGAACCCCCTACCCAACATCCCCCGGCAGGGCATCCCCCAACCCCCTCACTGCCCTCACCATGAGGAACCCCCTACCCAACATCCCCCGGCAGGGCATTCCCCAACCCCCTCACTGCCCTCACCATGAGGAACCCCCTACCCAACACCCCCCGGCAGGGCATTCCCCAACCCCCTCACTGCCCTCACCGTGAGGAACCCCCTACCCAACATCCCCCGGCAGGGCATTCCCCAACCCCCTCACTGCCCTCACCGTGAGGAACCCCCTACCCAACACCCCCCGGCAGGGCATTCCCCAACCCCCTCACTGCCCTCACCGTGAGGAACCCCCTACCCAACATCCCCCGGCAGGGCATTCCCCAACCCCCTCACTGCCCTCACCGTGAGGAACCCCCTACCCAACATCCCCCGGCAGGGCATTCCCCAACCCCCTCACTGCCCTCACCGTGAGGAACCCCTTACCCAACATCCCCCGGCAGGGCATTCCCCAACCCCCTCACTGCCCTCACCGTGAGGAACCCCCTACCCAACATCCCCCGGCAGGGCATTCCCCAACCCCCTCACTGCCCTCACCGTGAGGAACCCCCTACCCAACATCCCCCGGCAGGGCATTCCCCAACCCCCTCACTGCCCTCACCGTGAGGAACCCCCTACCCAACATCCCCCGGCAGGGCATTCCCCAACCCCCTCACTGCCCTCACCGTGAGGATCCCCCTACCCAACACCCCCGGCAGGGCATTCCCCAACCCCCTCACTGCCCTCACCGTGAGGAACCCCCTACCCAACATCCCCCGGCAGGGCATTCCCCAACCCCCTCACTGCCCTCACCGTGAGGAACCCCCTACCCAACATCCCCCGGCAGGGCATTCCCCAACCCCCTCACTGCCCTCACCGTGAGGAACCCCCTACCCAACATCCCCCGGCAGGGCATTCCCCAACCCCCTCACTGCCCTCACCGTGAGGAACCCCCTACGCTGCTTCAAATGGAAGCTCCGTTCCTCTAATCTATAGGGGGGGGCCTCTGGTGCGCTGATTGTTTTTATGGGAAAAAAGAACATCCCCAACTGCCTATAATCCCCTCTAATGTACTTGTACAGAGTAATCATGTCCCCTCGCAAGCGCCTCTTTTCCAGAGAAAACAACCCCAACCTCGACAGTCTCACCTCATAGTTTAACCCTTCCATCCCCTTAACCAGTTTAGTTGCAGTCTCTGCACTCTCTCCAGCTCATTAATATCCTTCTTAAGGACTGGAGCCCAAAACTGCCCCCCCATACTCACTGTTACTGCCCCCCATACTCACTGTTACTGCCCCCCATACTCACTGTTACTGCCCCCATACTCACTGTTACTGCCCCCCATACTCACTGTTACTGCCCCCCATACTCACTGTTACTGCCCCCATACTCACTGTTACTGCCCCCATACTCACTGTTACTGCCCCCATACTCACTGTTACTGCCCCCCATACTCACTGTTACTGCCCCCCATACTCACTGTTACTGCCCCCCATACTCACTGTTACTGCCCCCCATACTCACTGTTACTGCCCCCCCATACTCACTGTTACTGCCCCCCATACTCACTGTTACTGCCCCCATACTCACTGTTACTGCCCCCATACTCACTGTTACTGCCCCCATACTCACTGTTACTGCCCCATACTCACTGTTACTGCCCCCATACTCACTGTTACTGCCCCCCATACTCACTGTTACTGCCCCCCATACTCACTGTTACTGCCCCCCATACTCACTGTTACTGCCCCCCCATACTCACTGTAACTGCCCCCCATACTCACTGTAACTGCCCCCATACTCACTGTTACTGCCCCCATACTCACTGTTACTGCCCCCCATACTCACTGTTACTGCCCCCATACTCACTGTTACTGCCCCCATACTCACTGTTACTGCCCCCCATACTCACTGTTACTGCCCCCATACTCACTGTTACTGCCCCCCATACTCACTGTTACTGCCCCCATACTCACTGTTACTGCCCCCATACTCACTGTTACTGCCCCCATACTCACTGTTACTGCCCCCATACTCACTGTTACTGCCCCCCATACTCACTGTTACTGCCCCCATACTCACTGTTACTGCCCCCCATACTCACTGTTACTGCCCCCCCATACTCACTGTCACTGCCCCCCATACTCACTGTTACTGCCCCCCATACTCACTGTCACTGCCCCCCCATACTCAAGGTGAGGCCTTACCAGGGACCTATAAAGGGGCAAAATTATGTCTCATCCCTTGAGTCAATGCCCTGTTTATACAAGACAGCACTTTATTTGCTTTAGTAGCCACAGAATGACACTGCCTGGAATTAGACAACTTGTTATCTACAAAACCCCCAGATCCTTCTCCATTAAGGATCCCCCCAACTCACTCCCATTCAGTAGATAGTTTGCGTTTATATTATTTCTACCAAAGTGCATAACTTTGCACTTATCAACATTGAACCTCATTTCCCAGTTTGCTGCCCAGTTATCTAATTTTGTCAAATCTCTCTGCAAAGCGGCACATCCTGCATGGAACTTATAGTTTTGCCCAATTTTGTGTCATCAGCAAAAACAAACAGTACTGTCTATGCCCCCCTCCAGGGCATTAATAAACAAGTTAAAAAGCAAAGGACCAAGGACTGACCCCTGCGGTACCCACTAACCACACTGGCCCAATTAGAAAATGTTCCATTTCCCCCACTCTGTGTAATCTATCCTTCAGCCAGTTCTCTATCCAATTACAAATATTATGTTTTACTGTCTCCATCTTGCCCTACTGTCTCCATCTTGCCCTACTGTCCCCATCTTGCCCTACTGTCTCCATCTTGTCCTACTGTCTCCATCTTGCCCTACTGTCCCCATCTTGCCCTACTGTCTCCATCTTGCCCTACTGTCCCCATCTTGCCCTACTGTCTCCATCTTGCCCTACTGTCTCCATCTTGCCCTACTGTCTCCATCTTCCCCTACTGTCTCCATCTTGCCCTACAGTCTCCATCTTGCCCTACTGTCTCCATCTTGCCCTACTGTCCCCATCTTGCCCTACTGTCTCCATCTTGCCCTACAGTCTCCATCTTGCCCTACTGTCTCCATCTTGCCCTACAGTCTCCATCTTGCCCTACTGTCTCCATCTTGCCCTACTGTCCCCATCTTGCCCTACTGTCTCCATCTTGCCCTACAGTCTCCATCTTGCCCTACTGTCTCCATCTTGCCCTACTGTCTCCATCTTGCCCTACTGTCTCCATCTTGCCCTATTGTCTCCATCTTGCCCCACTGTCTCCATCTTGCCCCACTGTCTCCATCTTGCCCCACTGTCTCCATCTTGCCCTACTGTCTCCATCTTGCCCCACTGTCTCCATCTTGCCCCACTGTCTCCATCTTGCCCTACTGTCTCCATCTTGCCCTACTGTCTCCATCTTGCCCCACTGTCTCCATCTTGCCCTACTGTCCCCATCTTGCCCTACTGTCTCCATCTTGCCCTATTGTCTCCATCTTGCCCCACTGTCTCCATCTTGCCCTACTGTCCCCATCTTGCCCTACTGTCTCCATCTTGCCCTACTGTCTCCATCTTGCCCCACTGTCTCCATCTTGCCCCACTGTCTCCATCTTGCCCTACTGTCTCCATCTTGCCCTACTGTCTCCATCTTGCCCTATTGTCTCCATCTTGCCCCACTGTCTCCATCTTGCCCTACTGTCCCCATCTTGCCCTACTGTCTCCATCTTGCCCTACTGTCTCCATCTTGCCCCACTGTCTCCATCTTGCCCCACTGTCTCCATCTTGCCCTACTGTCTCCATCTTGCCCTACTGTCTCCATCTTGCCCTATTGTCTCCATCTTGCCCCACTGTCTCCATCTTGCCCTACTGTCCCCATCTTGCCCTACTGTCTCCATCTTGCCCTACTGTCTCCATCTTGCCCCACTGTCTCCATCTTGCCCTACTGTCCCCATCTTGCCCTACTGTCTCCATTTTATACACTTATTTGAGTACTAGTTGATAATCACCATAACTGGTTTTATAGATTAGCTTCTAAATTCTACAAATTTTGCTTTATTAGCTGAAAACTGTTTATAATTCCCTGTGAGTGACGGGTCAGAATCATTTAGCATTTGGGGGATGTCCAATTCCGGATCATTACACTGATATAATTTAGGGGGGGCCTAATTGTGTGCATTTATTACACTAATCTGGTTTTCAGTTGTGTCGAGTGAGATCTAGGAAGGATTAATGCTATAGTTACTCCCAAGGGAGACCCTATGACTTAAGCTGGAGGGTCCCAGTTGGACATTTTTGACCCCCCCGACTTTCCATAGATGAATTGTGCTGAGCTTCGCTCTCCTGTGCTTTGCAGATATTGATGAGTGTAAGATTGACAATGGCGGCTGCGCTCACACGTGCAACAACACGGAGGGAGGGTTCCTGTGCCTGTGCCCCCCGCACCAAGCGCTGGCCAAGGACTCCAGGACCTGCATTAGTGAGTGGGGCAGGGGGGGGGTCCAATGTAAATCCAAGCACCAAGTAACGAAGCCTGGGGAATGGGCTGTACCTATGGGTTCTCCTGTGTCACTGAGCTCACAGAATGGAGATGAGTTGCGCCCCCTGCTGTGCATTCTTTTTATAGCCATGTAAATACCCCCTGTGCCCAAAACAAGCCCCGGGGCTAATACTGATATTGATACTGATATGTTCCAACTATTGGAGATGTTTCTGAAGTCGTCTGAAACTTGTCCATGCAGATTGTGCTTTCTGCTCTGTAGTGTGTCAGGGGGGTGGAGCTTCCTTTGTTGTACAGGATTCGTGCATTTAAAGTATTGGCACGCCCTGGTTTTACTGGCCCTTGTCATCTTCAGTCCACTGGGCCATGCCCAGGTATGTGCCCGGGGTTCCCCTGTCCTGCCCGGTACCAAGGTGACGTTATATACAAGCTCTGTTTTTATCCAATCAGATATCACGTCGTGCAGTACGAGGAACGGCGGTTGTGACCACGTGTGTAGCCAGAAGCAGGAGGGGGGCTTCGAATGCAGCTGTCGGGCCGGTTGGCTGCTCAGCAGTAATGGAAGGACCTGTGAAGGTGGGTGGCACGTGGCACATGATGGCATTTAGTCGTGTAACCAGTTAAAGGGAAACTACACCCCCAGAATGAATACATAACCAACAGACAGTTAATATCATATCAAGTGGCCTATTAAAGAATCTCCCCAAACTGGGATATATATATCAGTAAATATTGCCCTTTTACATCCTTTCCCTTGAGCCGCCATTTAGTGATGGGCTGTGTGTTCCCTCAGAGATCAGCTGACAGGAAGTGATGCAGCTCTAACTGTAACAGGAAGTAGTGTGGGAGCAAAAGGCAGAACTCTGTCCATTCATTGGCTGATGGGGCCTAGCATGTATGTGTGCCTTGGCTTGTTTGTGTGCACTGTGACTCCTATGACCCCAGGGGGCGGCAGATAGAGCTAATGGACCCTGTGTGAGGGGGCAATACTGATCCACACCTCTCCCAACCCTGTAAGTACTAATTAGTCATGTGCGGGACCTGTGGGCGGGGTTAATCTAGGCCAACCTTGGCATATCATTGGCAGCTCCTTTCCCCGCCCACAACCTTACACTGCCAGCTTGCGCTTACGGGTTTATAGATACATGCCTGCTATGCCCCGCCCCTTTTGTGACATCACATGGGGTGGGCAGGGGGTCTATAAATAAAGAGGAGAAGCCGGGTCAGATAGGGTTCGGGTTGGGAGTGGGCGGGTTAGGGTCGGTTGAGTTTTTCTGGACCCGCCCCTCACTGGTACTAACGGTCCCTCTGTGTTGCACCCAGATGTTGATGAATGCGCCGATTTCACTCGCGGGGGGTGCGAACAGCAATGTGAGAACCTGCCCGGAACGTTCCACTGCAGCTGCACCAAAGGCTTCACCCTGCGCTCCGACGAGCCCACCAAGTGCCAACGTAAGGAGCCCCGCCAGTTTGCTGGGCACATAGGGATTCCCCTGTACTAAGCACAATTCAGCAGGAACAGCCCCCTAAGTTTGCTCATAGCCTGTACAGAGAGATACCATAACACTATGGCACATAGGGATTCCCCTGTACTAAGCACAATTCAGCAGGAACAGCCCCCTAAGTTTGCTCATAGCCTGTACAGAGAGATACCATAAAACTATGGCACATAGGGATTCCCCTGTACTAAGCACAATTCAGCAGGAACAGCCCCCTAAGTTTGCTCATAGCCTGTACAGAGAGATACCATAAAACTATGGCACATAGGGATTCCCCTGTACTAAGCACAATTCAGCAGGAACAGCCCCCTAAGTTTGCCCATAGCCTGTACAGAGAGATACCATAAAACTATGGCACATAGGGATTCCCCTGTACTAAGCTTAATTCAGCAGGAACAGCCCCCTAAGTTTGCTCATAGCCTGTACAGAGAGATACCATAAAACTATGGCACATAGGGATTCCCCTGTACTAAGCACAATTCAGCAGGAACAGCCCCCTAAGTTTGGTCATAGCCTGTACAGAGAGATACCATAAAACTATGGCACATAGAGATTCCCCTGTACTAAGCACAATTCAGCAGGAACAGCCCCCTAAGTTTGCTCATAGTCTGTACAGAGAGATACCATAAAACTATGGCACATAGGGATTCCCCTGTACTAAGCACAATTCAGCAGGAACGGCCCAAAGTTTTCTGATATATTATTAAATTACTTTGTCTCTTTCATTTAATCCTAGCGGTGTGTAACCCCCCGTGTCAAAACTATGGGGTGTGTGTGGCTCCTGATACCTGTGACTGTCCTGCTGGATACCCCGGACCTGGTTGTTCAGGTAAGAGACCCATATCATCCATCCAATTATATTCCAGGAGGAAATGCAGCCAGTTGGGGTACAAGCACTGACTTTGCCCACTTGTTGCTATGGAGAGTGCTCAGCGGTGCCGTTTAGGACAAGTTCTCCTTAGTAAGTTTGCTTGTTGAAGCCCTAAATAAAAGAGAAAAAAACAAATATTTCATAATTGTGTTGGTACCTCTTTAAAGGGAAACTAGCCCCCAGAATGAATCCGTAACCAACAGACAGTTTATATGATGTTAAGTGGCCTATTAAAGAATCTCCCCAAACTGGAATATATATATATCAGTAAATATTGCCCTTTTACATCCTTTCCCTTGAGCCGCCATTTTGTGCTGGGCAGTGTGCCCCCTCAGAGATCAGCTGACAGGAAGTGATGCAGCTCTAACTGTAACAGGAAGTAGTGTAGGAGCAAAAGGCAGAACTCTGCCCATTCATTGGCTGATGGGGCCTAGCATGTATGTGTGCCTTGGCTTGTTTGTGTGCACTGTGACTCCTATGATCCCAGGGGGCGGGGCTTAGTACCTAAAATGGCAGTTTCCTATTTAGGATTACCCAATGGCACATACTGCTAATAAAGTATATTTTTATGAAAATGGTTTATTTAGATGAAGCAGGGTTTTACATATGAGCTGTATATGTGATATATTTATATAGAGACCTACATTGTTTGGGGGTGTAGTTTCCCTTTAAGTGGCTATAGTGCCCCAGTACAGTGACTGCTGGGGGGATTCCAGAATCCAAACACTGATCCAATGATGCCACTTACACCGGGTCTTCCCTCTCCCCTTATAGCCACATGCTCGCCACCCTGTGCCCACGGAGGAACCTGTATGAGACACAACATGTGCCAGTGCCCGACTGGATGGACAGGACCAGGCTGCCAGGCAGGTAATATGTAGCTATGTATCCATCAGGCTGCCAGGCAGGTAATATGTACCTATGTATCCATCAGGCTGCCAGGCAGGTAATATGTACCTATGTATTCATCAGGCTGCCAGGCAGGTAATATGTACCTGTGTATCAGGCTGCCAGGCAGGTAATATGTACCTATGTATCCATCAGGCTGCCAGGCAGGTAATATGTACCTATGTATCATCAGGCTGCCAGGCAGGTAATATGTACCTGTGTATCCATCAGGCTGCCAGGCAGGTAATATGTACCTATGTATTCATCAGGCTGCCGGGCAGGTAATATGTACCTATGTATCCATCAGGCTGCCAGGCAGGTAATATGTACCTATGTATCCATCAGGCTGCCAGGCAGGTAATATGTACCTATGTATCCATCAGGCTGCCAGGCAGGTAATATGTACCTATGTATCCATCAGGCTGCCAGGCAGGTAATATGTACCTATGTATCCATCAGGCTGCCAGGCAGGTAATATGTACCTGTGTATCAGGCTGCCAGGCAGGTAATATGTACCTATGTATCCATCAGGCTGCCAGGCAGGTAATATGTACCTAGGTATCATCAGGCTGCCAGGCAGGTAATATGTACCTGTGTATCCATCAGGCTGCCAGGCAGGTAATATGTACCTATGTATTCATCAGGCTGCCGGGCAGGTAATATGTACCTATGTATCCATCAGGCTGCCGGGCAGGTAATATGTACCTATGTATCCATCAGGCTGCCAGGCAGGTAATATGTACCTATGTATCCATCAGGCTGCCAGGCAGGTAATATGTACCTATGTATCATCAGGCTGCCAGGCAGGTAATATGTACCTATGTATCCATCAGGCTGCCAGGCAGGTAATATGTACCTATGTATCCATCAGGCTGCCAGGCAGGTAATATGTACCTATGTATCCATCAGGCTGCCAGGCAGGTAATATGTACCTGTGTATCCATCAGGCTGCCAGGCAGGTAATATGTACCTATGTATCCATCAGGCTGCCAGGCAGGTAATATGTACCTATGTATCATCAGGCTGCCGGGCAGGTAATATGTACCTATGTATCCATCAGGCTGCCAGGCAGGTAATATGTACCTATGTATCCATCAGGCTGCCGGGCAGGTAATATGTACCTATGTATCCATCAGGCTGCCAGGCAGGTAGTATGTACCTATGTATCATCAGGCTGCCAGGCAGGTAATATGTACCTATGTATCTATCAGGCTGCCAGGCAGGTAATATGTACCTATGTATCCATCAGGCTGCCAGGCAGGTAATATGTACCTATGTATCCATCAGGCTGCCAGGCAGGTAATATGTACCTATGTATCCATCAGGCTGCCAGGCAGGTAATATGTACCTGTGTTTCCATCAGGCTGCCAGGCAGGAACTGGGCCAATGGATCTAATGGAACTAATATGCACTTTAGCTCCTCCTCCTTTTCTCCTGCCTCTTTCCCCCGCCCATCCCAGATTCATCTCCCATATCCATCCATGTTGTAAGTGAGTTGTGTTCCTTCCCCAGCGGTGTGTGAGCTGCCCTGTGCCAATGGGGGGCGCTGTGTGGCCCCCGACAGCTGCCAGTGCACATTTGGATACAGCGGGGAGCAGTGTCTGACACGTGAGTTTCCCATTCTCCGTATTTCATTTCTGTATCTCAGTTGGTACTGATGGGCGAATCTGTCCCGTTTCACATCAACAAAAAATTCGCAAAATGGCGAAAAATTTACGAAACGCATTGAGGTCAATAGGTGACTTTTTACGCACAACAAATTTTTTTACTCACAACTTTTTTTCTTACCCCAAATGCATTAAAGTCAATGGATGTTTTTGTGTTTTTTTGTGCAACTTTTTTGTCTTGCCGACAAAAAAATTGCCAATGACGAAATGAAATTCGCTGTGAGTCCATCGCTGGACTTTTTTGTCTTAGTGACATTTTTTGTCATGGCGAATTTTTTGTCTCTACATTTTTGTTTTCGTGCTAAATTTTCGCAAAAAAAATCGCCAATGGCAAAATGCAGAATTTTGCTGCGAATCTGGTGAAAAAATTCGCTCATCGCTACTAATAAGTGACTTTGTACCCAAGTAA
This sequence comes from Xenopus tropicalis, assembly GCF_000004195.4. NCBI lineage: Eukaryota > Metazoa > Chordata > Amphibia > Anura > Pipidae > Xenopus > Xenopus tropicalis. The sequence continues at coordinate 151,618,450 of NC_030682.2, read as the reverse complement.
ATCCTGCTTGTTGCCCCCCTTACTTGCCCTCTATCTGCCCCCCCGTGGGTAAATTCCCCCCATAGTGCTGTATCTGTTACCCCCTAACCTGTATATTCCTATTCCCGCCCCCAGCGCTGTGCTCGCCCCCCTGTCTCAATGGAGGAAAGTGCATCGATGTGAACAAGTGTGTGTGCCCGGCCGGTTGGCTCGGGGCCCGGTGCCAGATCGGTGAGTCTCGCTGGTACCAAATATGGGAGAAAGGGAACCACAATGAATCACATGTACCTGACCCGGTCTCTCCTTCCAGAACCAGTCCGATGTGAGAAGGAGTGTCTCAATGGGGGCAAGTGTGTGGGGTACAACTCCTGCCGCTGCCCCGCCGGCTTCCTGGGGCCACAGTGCCAGACAGGTGAGAGGGTTACGGGGGGATTTCCCACCATGACATTTATTCCCTTTGCTTTCTCTTTCATAGGGACCTACATTTTTTAGTTTTTTTAGTAATAAAAGTGTTAAAAACCCTTGATAAAAAGTAAGAATTTCTCAGATTATAATAAAGAGTCTCTTTGTTGGTGATTGAATCCCCTTCCCTCAACTGACATGGGAAGAGCCAAAGAGTTAAGGGCTTTGTTAGAAAGAAGTTTCCACTGAGACCCACACTGACCTTGGTACATGGCAGCCATTAATCTTCTGCAAGGTCCTTTAGATTCCTATAATGATCCTATAATAAGGATTCTTGGCCAGCAGAGGGGATCCTGCTGTCCCTGTGCCTGGCCCCTATGGGACGCTATATGCCTAGCCTCTATGGGGCACTATATGCCCGGCCTCTATGGGGTGCTATATGCACAAACCCATCCCTTCTGTATTGCAGCTGTCATTGAGCCTTGCGTCCCACCCTGCAAACATGGAGCCACCTGTGTGCAGTTCAATAAGTGCCAGTGTGCGGAGGGGACCGCCGGGCATCGCTGTGAGAAGCTGTGAGTATGAGAATGGGCACGGGGGGCTGTAGGGGGAGGGAGAGACTATAGTGGCATAACATGTTACAGTGTAGGCTTTTATGATGGGAGCTGCCATATTGCCCACCTTTATCAGAGAGTCTGTAACTGAAGGACAGGGGACCCACCTAAGGCACCTTCTCCCTTTGCAGGACCTGCCCTATTGTGACCACCAAGCTGAGCACGGCGCGAGCCATCCGGCAGGGAGTACGGGAGAGCTACGTGGAGCGCTGTGGCCCCCTGGGAGTGCAGCTTTGTACCAAATACAGGTTTGTTTGTAGGAGAAAGTGAGAAATAGTGGATAAAGCCACAATAAGGTAAAATAAGATTATTTTATATGTGGAAATAGCTAGCAATATGCAGGGTCAGCCAGCAGGTGGCGATAAGTCTATCTGCAGAGATAGTGATGGACCCGCCCCTAACCCGCCCACTCCCAACCGGAACCCTACCCAACCCGGCTTCTCCCCTCTATCCATAGACCCGCCCCTAACCTGCCCACTCCCAACCGGAACCCTACCCAACCCAGCTTCTCCCCTCTATCCATAGACCCGCCCCTAACCTGCCCACTCCCAACCGGAAACCTACCAAACCCGGCTTCTCCCCTCTATCCATAGACCCGCCCCTAACCTGCCCACTCCCAACCGGAAACCTACCAAACCCGGCTTCTCCCCTCTATCCATAGACCCACCCCTAACCTGGCCACTCCCAACCGGAAACCTACCCAACCCGGCTTCTCCCCTCTAGCCATAGACCCGCCCCTAACCCGCCCACTCCCAACTGGAACCCTACCCAACCCGGCTTCTCCCCTCTATTTATAGAACCGCCCCTAACCCGCCCACTCCCAACCGGAACCCTACCCAATCCGGCTTCTCCCCTCTATCCATAGACCCGCCCCTAACCTGCCCACTCCGAACCCTACCCAACCCGGCTTCTCCCCTCTATTTATAGAACCGCCCCTAACCCGCCCACTCCCAACCGGAACCCTACCCAACCCGGCTTCTCCCCTCTATCCATAGACCCGCCCCTAACCTGCCCACTCCCAACCGGAAACCTACCAAACCCGGCTTCTCCCCTCTATCCATAGACCCACCCCTAACCTGGCCACTCCCAACCGGAACCCTACCCAACCCGGTTTCTCCCCTCTAGCCACAGACCTGCCCCTAACCTGCCCACTCCCAACCGGAACCCTACCAAACCCGGCTTCTCCCCTCTATCCATAGACCCGCCCCTAACCTGCCCACTCCCAACCGGAAACCTACCCAACCCGGCTTCTCCCCTCTAGCCATAGACCCGCCCCTAACCTGCCCACTCCCAACTGGAACCCTACCCAACCCGGCTTCTCCCCTCTATTTATAGAACCGCCCCTAACCCGCCCACTCCCAACCGGAACCCTACCCAATCCGGCTTCTCCCCTCTATCCATATACCCGCCCCTAACCTGCCCACTCCGAACCCTACCCAACCCGGCTTCTCCCCTCTATTTATAGAACCGCCCCTAACCCGCCCACTCCCAACCGGAACCCTACCCAACCCGGCTTCTCCCCTCTATCCATAGACCCGCCCCTAACCTGCCCACTCCGAACCCTACCCAACCCGGCTTCTCCCCTCTATTTATAGAACCGCCCCTAACCCACCCACTCCCAACCGGAACCCTACCCAACCCGGCTTCTCCCCTCTATCCATAGACCCACCCCTAACCCGCCCTCTCCCAACCGTAACCCTACCCAACCCGGCTTCTCCCCTCTATTTATAGAACCGCCCCTCCAATGACATCACAATAGAGGCGGGGGTGCCGAAAGCCACAACCTGGTCTCGGGCAAGGAGAGCTTGTGGAAGAGCTCAACCCGATCTGCCAATGCTGTACCCGGCCCGTCCATCAGTACTGCAGAGCCTGTATAAGGACTTGTCTTCCTGAGGCACTTACTCTATCAGCCTGATAAGATCTGCAGATGTCACTAAGTAGGAACCAGGTGGTTACCAGCCCCTGGCTAGGGTAGGTAGGGAAGCAGAAGGTGATAACCAGCTCGCTTTAGAAGCAACAGTTAGACAGGTTAGCTAGTAAGGGCAGCCTGGGTCCCCCACGAGGAGTCAGTATTTGGAGTAGAGCCCCAGAGACCATAGTACGCCAGACAGGGATTGTGAGTGTGTAGGATTGGAGTAGCGGCCTTGTAGAGGAGCTGTAGAGAGAGAGAGAGACAGCTCAAGGTGAAGTTTGGGAACTGTACAGAGAGACAGGGGTCCTGAGAGCTTCAAAGGAGTGTGTGACTCGAACTATATGTTTATTGGTTGATTTACTCCAGCCTGCAATAAAGTCGGTTTTGGTTTAAAGCACTTTGTTGTGGTTCTCAGCAAAGGCCTAAACTCGTCCCAGGGTAAGGGGGAGACAGTCCCGGGCACCAACTTGGGGAGACAGTCCCTGGCACCATCCTGGGGAGACAGTCCCGGGCACCAACTTGGGGAGACAGTCCCGGGCACCAACTTGGGGAGACAGTCCCGGGCACCAACTTGGGGAGACAGTCCCTGGCACCAACTTGGGGAGACAGTCCCGGGCACCAGCTTTATACCTACATTATATAAAGGGAGGGACCTCAACAAAATTACAAACTGAAGTTAAAATATTTGAGACTTTTGAGTCAGTGTTTGGGATCATCACATTTCTGTTTTAGTTGATGGACACAATTACAGCGGCTCTAGAGCTTGATCCACCCTGAGCGCTTCTCACACACACACACACTCGGGGGCCTCAGGGGCCACACACACACACTCGGGGGCCTCAGGGGCCACACACACACACTCGGGGGCCTCAGGGGCCACACACACACACTCGGGGGCCTCAGGGGCCACACACACATACTTGGGGGCCTCAGGGGCCACACACACATACTTGGGGGCCTCAGGGGCCACACACATATACTTGGGGGGCCTCAGGGGCCACACACACATACTTGGGGGCCTCAGGGGCCACACACACATACTTGGGGGCCTCACGGGCCACACACACATACTTGGGGGCCTCAGGAGTCACACACACACTTGGGGGCCTCAGGGGTCACACACACACACTCGGGGGCCTCAGGGGCCACACACACACACTCGGGGGCCTCAGGGGCCACACACACACACTCGGGGGGCCTCAGGGGTCACACACACTCTGGGGCCTCAGGGGCCACACGCACACACTTGGGGGCCTCAGGGGCCACACACACATACTTGGGGGCCTCAGGGGCCACACACACATACTTGGGGGCCTCAGGGGCCACACACACATATTTGGGGGCCTCAGGGGCCACACACACACACTCAGGGGCCACACACACTCAGGGGCCTCAGGGGCCACACACACACACTGGGGGGGCCTCAGGGGCCACACACACATAGAGTAATGATATTCATACAGATCTGCTAGAAACAATTCCTTGTTTGAATCTACCAGCCTGTGTGGGGCCAATGAAGGGACTGACGGTGCCTCGTTAACTGCCTAACGAGACTGTGCATAATTACCATTAATGTATATAAACAGAGAAACTGACAATCTAATCCAGGTTTAAATGGCTTTGTCCCCTTACAGAACCAACCAGGTGCGGGTGTACGTCCAGGCGTACGTGGTCGGCTACAGAATCCAGTGCCCCCCCAAACACAGGCAGTAGAGCTGAATATATTCCGCAACATCTGGGTCGGTTCTGCAGAACATCGTCTCTTTGGCTCCTCCCAGAGGTCCCACATTAATGGCTGAACCAATGTACTGTGCTCTTATATCAACACAATGACTCAACGTCTGGGGGCCACTGGGCCCCTGGGAACCGCTCCAGTCAGCCCCTTAATGTCTCTACCTTTGTTACTATCATTTCTCAATAAATCTGTTTTTTAAATAATGTATCATTTCTGCAGATCCCCGTGTAACGGTAATGAAGGTTTATAGGGGTAAATACCTTGATGCCAATATACACTATTACAGTATTACAGTTCCCTGGGGCCCCTCAGATCCAGGACCCACTCTCATCCCTGGCAGAGACTTTCCCTTTCTGCCTTTTCTTCTTGTGTTTCAGTAACCTTTATTATAGCAGTTATACCTCTCCTTTCCCTTTCTCCTTCCCTTCTTCCTTCACATTCTCTGCCCCTCCCCTCTTTCCTCATTTTCCATCCTCTTTGAGCCATTTTCTTGTCACATAAACACAGAAGGTAAAAATTTTCCTCCCTAATTTGCATATGCAAATTAGTATCCAGACTCGGTTAGGTATTCGGCTGAATCTTTTGCAAAGGATTCAGGGGTTCAGTAGGGCCCTAAAACAGTGGATTCAGTGCATTCCTAATCTAAAGATCTGAAAACATAGAAAGATTATCACTACAAGAGATTTACTGCCATACAGTTTGGGGAGACTCAATACAAGAGATTTACTGCCATACAGTTTGGGAAGACTCAATAAAAGGGATTTACTGCCATACAGTTTGGGGAGACTCAATACAAGAGATTTACTGCCATACAGTTTGGGGAGACTCAATACAAGGGATTTACTGCCATACAGTTTGGGGAGACTCAATAAAAGGGATTTACTGCCATACAGTTCGGGGAGACTCAATACAAGAGATTTACTGCCATACAGTTTGGGGAGACTCAATAAAAGGGATTTACTGCCATACAGTTTGGGGAGACTCAATAAAAGGGATTTACTGCCATACAGTTTGGGGAGACTCAATAAAAGGGATTTACTGCCATACAGTTCGGGGAGACTCAATACAAGGGATTTACTGCCATACAGTTTGGGGAGACTCAATAAAAGGGATTTACTGCCATACAGTTCGGGGAGACTCAATACAAGAGATTTACTGCCATACAGTTTGGGGAGACTCAATAAAAGGGATTTACTGCCATACAGTTTGGGGAGACTCAATAAAAGGGATTTACTGCCATACAGTTTGGGGAGACTCAATAAAAGGGATTTACTGCCATACAGTTTGGGGAGACTCAATAAAAGGGATTTACTGCCATACAGTTTGGGGAGACTCAATAAAAGGGATTTACTGCCATACAGTTCGGGGAGACTCAATACAAGAGATTTACTGCCATACAGTTTGGGGAGACTCAATACAAGAGATTTACTGCCATACAGTTTGGGGAGACTCAATAAAAGGGATTTACTGCCATACAGTTTGGGGAGACTCAATAAAAGAGATTTACTGCCATACAGTTTGGGGAGACTCAATAAAAGGGATTTACTGCCATACAGTTTGGGGAGACTCAATAAAAGGGATTTACTGCCATACAGTTTGGGGAGACTCAATAAAAGGGATTTACTGCCATACAGTTCGGGGAGACTCAATAAAAGGGATTTACTGCCATACAGTTTGGGGAGACTCAATAAAAGGGATTTACTGCCATACAGTTTGGGGAGACTCCAATTGTAGGAAGGCACAAGAGATAAATATAAAATAGGAGAAAGGAGATTTTACCATCAGCACTGGGGGGATCTGGAACAGGGAGGCACGAGGGGGGGCAGGCTGAATATTTCTCATAAAAAATATCAATTCTTGGGAAATATATAAGGGGTCATTTCCAACCTGGGGGGGCTGCTGTGGTACTAAAACGGCTGTAACAGTAGAGAGTGGGTGAATAAATATATAAAGACTCTGCTGAAATTCAAATTTTATAAACTGATTGAATATGAGAATTTTCCATTTTCGGAAACAATAAAAAAAGAAAGTTAAGGACAGAGACAAGGTTTTGGGTGAGAACACTCCTTTTTAGAAAGTATTTTTTATCTTTTATACCCCCCCACAATTCAAAAAATAATTTCTGTGTGAACACAAATGTGGTTTTTGAGCCACAAATGTAATTTTTGAATGCAAAATGAATTATAAATTTGTAGAAAAAAATGCATTCTGTAAATGCTAAAGTAATTTTGTAGACGGATTATCTTTAGTATTACGTGAGCACAAAATTAAACCTGTCAGCAAAAAACAGAAAACATACAATATTTTCATGGTCACAAAATCACTAAAGGATATACTGTACCGGTATTCATGACAACATATTAAGATTGTCTGCATCCCTGCAATATAGGTTTGTATTTTTTATATTATTCTCTTTTGTAAAGAAACATTTTGTCACTACAAATTGCGTTTTATTGACACAAAAACAATTTTGTAGTTACAAAATGAATTCTGTGAACAGAATTGATAACATTCATTATGGCACCACTAACTTTTTGTTACCTACATAATCAGTTTTGTATTCATTTTGTGTTCACATAATTTATTTAGTGCTTGCAAAACGTTTTTTAACTGCCTGATTATACTGGTGCTCACAAAAGGCCTTTTTCACTACAAAATTCAATATGTAACTACTAAGTAAATGTAGTGTTCATAGAATGCATTTTGGCCTTCCTATTTTTTTTCCTCCTGCTCTCTCTGAGAAAATTGTTTCCTGACCATTGGACCTCCCTGCCCTTTCCCCCTGAGCCCTCAACTTCTACCCCAGCAGCCACTCCCACTTCCCTCTCTGAGAAAACTGCTTCCTGGCCATGGGACCTCCCAGCCCTAGAGTTGCCACCTCTCCTGCCCGGAAGCTGCCATCACTGGGTGGGGCAGTGACATCAAGGGGGCAGGCCACTGATATCACAGGGAAGGGGCTATGACGTGGCGACTGGAAATTGCTTAATCTTGGGGAATCCTGCAGGTAATTGCCCTGGTCCATGGGAACCTGTATATGAAGCAGGGCTGGAACTAGGGGAAGGGCAGAAGAGGCACCTTCCTAGGGCACAACGATTGGGGGGGCGCCAGGCAGGAACCTTTCCTACCCCTAGTCTGCTCTCCCTTGTCATTGCCCCCACCGGTTTCACCTTGCCGGAAAATGCCCAAAACTTTGGAGAAATTTGCAAAATGGGGAAAAAATTGTTGCTCGCAACCTTTTTTTTTGTGTTGTAAATTTTTTACCCCCCCCTTGTGTGCCGGGGATCATTGCCCCCACCGTGTAATGACAACCGGCGGGGGCAATGATCCCCTGCACACAAGGGGGGAGTAAGGTCGGGATGAGATGGCCAACCGGGATGCCTAGTGCCTCCCCTGATATGAAGAACACCCTGTGACTTTCTGTCTATAACCATCTGAGGAGGAGGAGGAGGAGGAGACCAGTGAATGTTCCGTTGATTCAGGGCAGGTATCTGGATAAATTCTTGTTTCGTTCCATTAATCAAGGTGCCCATTAAGTATAATTACACAGTGGGGAATTTATATGTTGGATTTATGGCCTGGAACAATAGTGTTAATTAACATTGATCCTGATGGTTCTCTGGAGTGTTAGCTTCTTGCCCGACAGGTCTGCCAACCCAATAAACCTTATCCCGAGTGCCATAAACTTATATTATCTGCCAATTAACTGATTGGGCAACTCTCAAATTACTGCTTCAAAAATAGTCCCATAAAAGGTAAGTGACCAACTGCAGGAATATTTATTTCAACAAAACAATCCCAGGGTGTAACGCGCGCCTCGGTGAAATGGCGCCTCGTGTGTGTAATAAACCAGCCGCGTTACGTTGGCCGCTTCTATCCTTAGTAGTGATGAGCGGGGGGTTTCCACCGCAAGTATTGGCCACTGGCTGGGAAAATTAGCCAACAGCGATGAGCGAATCTTCCCATAAAATTCACTAAATGGCACGAAAATTTGCGAAACGGCGAAAAATTCACGAAACACATTTCTCACCCAATTTTTTTTGATGCCCGTGTTTTTTTGTTGCAACTGCGCCCAATTTTTACGCAAGCATGCCCCAATTTGACGTTACTGCAAATTTTTTTTGACGCACAACTTTTTCAGCGGTGAATTTTCACGGAAGTTTCGCAAAACAATTGGCCAATGGCGAAATGCAGAAATTTGATTCTGATCCATGGCTGGTGGAATAATTTGCTCATCACTATTAGCCACGCCCCAAAATTTCACCAAGCGGGAAAAGTCGCGGTTGCGTCAAAAAATTCACACAGTAGTTGCCTAGTGACGAGCGAATCTGTAGTGTTGGTTATATCATTGGGTCGGGCTGAACCCCCACAGACCGTTCTGCCACTTCGGCTGATTCTTCCGCTTCTTCTTCTTCTTAGCGCCCCCCGTTTTCTAAACGCTGCTCCTCCTACAGGTTTAGGGGTACAACACCCAGACTCCCCACACATCTTCGCCCTATAGCGGAGCAGGTTGCTTGTGCTTTTCTAAGCGATCCCGCCCCCTGTATTTTGGTGGCGCCGCTCCGAACCCCCCGATTTTCCCATTGACTTTGACAGGGAAGATTTTCAAACTGCTGCCGCACTTACAGCTTTGAAGCTGCACCCCCCAAACTTGAATAACATAATAATGGGGTCACCCCGAATGAAACAGTGACATTTGTTGGATGACCCCAAAGTGGGAGGGGCCAACAACAGCCAATCAAATTTCACTCATTGACTTTAATGGGGAAATAGAAACTGCTGCCGCACTTACAGCTTTGAGGCTACACTCCCCAAACTTGAATAACACAGTCATGGGCTCAGCTTGAATGACAATATGATGATTGTTGGATGCCCACAAGTGGGCGGAGCTGTGAACAGCCTATCAGATTTTACCTATTGAGGAAATCCAACCTGCTGCCAGTCTCACAGTAATAACCCCCGGGGTCCCCAGACTTTGCAGGGTTAGGCACCAGGTAAGGGAACTTTTCACAGTTGGTCACTAGGGTGCAGTTTTACTTTTTAAAAGTGGGCGGAGCCACCAACAACCAATCAGATTTCACTTATTGATTTTTATCGGTTTGTTGCCAGGGTTCCCTAACCAGTTACTGGGTGACTACGCAGTTAAGGTTTTTTTGTATTTTTTTTAAGTGGGTGGAGCCACCAACAGCCAATCAGATTTTACCTATTGACTTTTAATGGGGAAATCCAACCTGCTGCCAGTCTCACAGTAATAACCCCGGGGTCCCCAAACTTTTCACAGTTGGTCACTAGGGGACTGCAGTTTTAGTTTTGAAAAAGTGGGTGGAGCCACCAACAGCCAATCAGATTTCACCCATTGAATTTTATCTGTTACGTGCAAGGGGTTCCCAAACTTTGCACAGTCTGTGGGTCCAAAGTTAGAAAAACTGGGTGGAGCCAACAACAGCCAATCAGATTTCATGCAGTGACTTCACGTTTTTCAACCCAACATGAAGTTTGTTCTCAAACTTCCCTTTCTAGTTTTTTGCTGTTGCTGTGGGCCAGGGTAGTGCGAATGGGTCTCTAGTAGGTTCTGATGGTTTCATTGCTCCACCAGCTCAAGTCCGTATCAGTCCAAAAGTCTCGGTAGACATCAGGGTCAGTGATATGGGGATCTACTCTCTGTTGTGTCTGCAGTGTTGGCGCCAACGCATTCTTCCTTCCATAGGAACGTGTGGGTATCGCGTCTCTGTGTCCCAGAGGTGGAGAGTTTCACGCTGATAATTATATAGACGGAGATGGATAATTTAGTTGTCACTGTAATGAGAAACTGCACTGATTTATATTGTATTTATATTCCTGTATTCTGTGTCACTGACTGACATACAGCCCGGAACCCCAGCACCCCCTGCCCCAATGGCTGCACCGAGAGGGTTACGGGTTCCTCTTGTCTGTTTTCTCTGTCTGCTCTTCATTGCCGGGGTAAGTACCTAACTCTGAGTATCACTCCTGTATTATAAGGGATAATGTACCCCCTACTGTAAATGATAAGGATATTAGCAGTCACTGAGGGGTTCTGTGCCCCCCATATAAAGGCACAAGGCTGCAGGCTGAGTTATACAGGGAACTCTGAGTATCACTCCTGTATTATAAGGGATAATGTACCCCCTACTGTAAATGATAAGGATATTAGCAGTCACTGAGGGGTTCTGTGCCCCCCATATAAAGGCACAAGGCTGCAGGCTGAGTTATACAGGGAACTCTGAGTATCACTCATGTATTATAAGGGATAATGTACCCCCTACTGTAAATGATAAGGATATTAGCAGTCACTGAGGGGTCTGTGCCCCCCATATAAAGGCTGCAGGCTGCAGGCTGAGTTATACAGGGAACTCTGAGTATCACTCATGTATTATAAGGGATAATGTACCCCCTACTGTAAATGATAAGGATATTAGCAGTCACTGAGGGGTTCTGTGCCCCCCATATAAAGGCACAAGGCTGCAGGCTGAGTTATACAGGGAACTCTGAGTATCACTCATGTATTATAAGGGATAATGTACCCCCTACTGTAAATGATAAGGATATTAGCAGTCACTGAGGGGTTCTGTGCCCCCCATATAAAGGCACAAGGCTGCAGGCTGAGTTATACAGGGAACTCTGAGTATCACTCATGTATTATAAGGGATAATGTCCCCCTACTGTAAATGATAAGGATATTAGCAGTCACTGAGGGGTTCTGTGCCCCCCATATAAAGGCACAAGGCTGCAGGCTGAGTTATACAGGGAACTCTGAGTATCACTCATGTATTATAAGGGATAATGTACCCCCTACTGTAAATGATAAGGATATTAGCAGTCACTGAGGGGTTCTGTGCCCCCCATATAAAGGCACAAGGCTGCAGGCTGAGTTATACAGGGAACTCTGAGTATCACTCATGTATTATAAGGGATAATGTACCCCCTACTGTAAATGATAAGGATATTAGCAGTCACTGAGGGGTTCTGTGCCCCCCATATAAAGGCACAAGGCTGCAGGCACAGGGAACTCTGAGTATCATTATCCCAATAGTCAAAACTGACTTTTTGGCACTTAATGAAGCCAATAAAAGACAAAAATAATCATAATACAGTTTCTACATCTTCAGAATAAAATGCAACTTTAATTAAGGGAATTTTATCAGCAAAAAATCACTTCGCACAACTAGGTGCAAAAAAAACATTTTCAGAATACAGAATACTGAAAGACTTTGACTCTGTGTGGGGAATGAATATAATGGGGGGTCCTGTGTGGGTGTTGGGGGAATATAGAGCAGGGTGCCACGGCCAACTCTCTCACATAGCAATGGACTCCACAAAAAGATGGTATATTTAGGTTTAAAGGGAAACTACACCCCCAAACAATGTAGGTCTCTATATAAATATACTTATTTAGCAGTATGTGCCATTGGATAATCCTAAATAGGAAACTGCCATTTTAGGTACTAAGGGCCACCCCCTGGGATCATAGGAGTCACAGTGCACACAAACAAGCAAAGGCACCCATACATGCTAGGCCCCATCAGCCAATGAATGGGCAGAGTTCTGCCTTTTGCTACCACACTACTTCCTGTTACAGTTAGAGCTGCATCACTTCCTGTCAGCTGATCTCTGAGGGGGCACACAGCCCATCACTAAATGGCGGCTCAAGGGAAAGGATGTAAAAGGGCAATATTTACTGATATATATATATTCCAGTTTGGGGAGATTCTTTAATAGGCCACTTAACATAATATAAACTGTCTGTTGGTTACATATTCATTCTGGGGGTGTAGTTTCCCTTTAAGAGCAATGTTCAATTTTCAGTGATCTAATGCCCGTGTCTAATATTCTCCCCCCTAGTTTGCTTTCAGGTCCCTGTGGATGAAGATTCCCCCTACCCCCCAATGGCATTATTGGTTGCACACAGCCCCACATAATAATTCTTCCCCTGCTTCATTGGAGCAAGAAGTTCAGACCCTGATGAAGGTGATTGAGTGGCCGGCGCCTCCGGGCCCCACAGAGTATAATTTCTCCACCAGTCCATTGACCACAGAGTTCCAGCTGCTGTTCCCACGTGGCGCCTATTATGTTGGAGAATATGTAGAAGTTCTCATCACAGCGCGGGACCACGGGGGCCGACCAAAAGCCTACGGAGGGGATTACTTTCAGGCCAAACTGCACTCCCCAACGCTGAAAGCAGGAGTAACCGGCTCAGTCACAGACCATAGGAACGGCACCTACACGGCCTCCTTCCTGCTGCTCTGGCCGGGGCAAGTGGAGATCTCCATAAGGCTTGTCCATTCCAGTGAGGCCATAGCCGTCCTCAAAGACAAGAGGGAGACGCGTCCTGACAAGGTGAGTAGGACTTTTTGCAGTACCGGATCCTCCGCTTGGTGCTGCAGGTATGACACTGGGTCAGTATGGATGGGCAAGGTAAGTAGGTATTGGGGCTGAACAGGGTAGAAGGACATGGTTCCTCTACAGATAATTCCTTTCCGGATTGGGGACTGTATCTGATCGTTGATGCCCACCGGCCCCTAGGGCCAAACAATGACATTAGCCTGATATTGACCACCTTTAGGGGTGCACATTAGGGGAAGATCCGCTCGTTTGGCGACCTTTTACCTAACTGCCTAACCAAAATGCATGCTGTTTGATGGTGCAGCAATCCCTAGGGGCAGTTAAAGGTTCTCCATCTGCTGTAAGTCTATAGGCTAATGAATGTTAAAATACAATTTTGACCCCACCAGTAAGGGAAGGATCAATCATTCTCTGTCTGGCGGATCCAAATGGGCAACAGACTAAAACAGGGCGACCAGTGGAGAAGAACATTGTCCACAAACAGCCCCCTTAGATGTTCTGAGATGTTTTCTTAGAGCAATGTAGACTTACTCTCTATTTAATGTAATTAAGTTACTTTTTTCCATGTAATGGATCTTCTAGTGGAGGCTCGTTGGTGAGGACAGGAAAGCATCGTACAAAGTAGACCCCATACTGGTCCACAAAACAATATCTATGTGTAAATCTATTTCCATACATGTTACTGTTTCCACGCTTGAAAGTTCATCCCTTGGTCATGGTTCCCCTTAAGGTAAGAACCCACAGAGCGGTTGAGTCGCCCGACATAGATCTCTGTTATTGCAGGTGTCAAACTGCTCCAACAAGGCTAGTTGATGGTGGAAAGCCTTTACGGGGGGCTCAACCTCTCTGTGGGTCAAGATCCCTTTTTAGGTTAAAGACACACAGAGCTACTTAGTAGCAGCTACTTGTCACGGCTACTAAACACCAGAAAACCCCCTGCCATAGACACTACTGAGAATTGCCTCTGCTCAAACACACGTACGGACAATTATCAGTAAATAATCAGCTTAATTGGCTCCTGATGAAACTCGTTATTGTGTATGTAAATGTGATAGTGACTTTAGATTGTAAGCTCCTCTGGGACAGAAACTGATGTGAATGAGGTTTAAACTCTGTAAAGTGCTGCTTAAATATATCTATATAAATAAAGAATAAAAGTAACCCAGATATCATACTCATTGGCCTTCAGGTGCACCCCATTCCGTCAATCAGGGCATTAAGCTCCCATAAGTGTCAGTAAGGGCCAATAAGGAAGCTGGCACTGGGGAACAGGCAGATAGGGCAGAAGTCCAATGGGGAGGGTAGGCAATGGTTAATATAGCCAAAAACAGACCAGACCAAGAATTAGGGTGCACCCAGAAACCTTAGTAAGACCTTCAATCTATCATTAAACCTGGGTTGGACTGAGAATAAATATTGAAATATCATGGCAGTCTGGGGCACAGTAACTCCTCCCCACCACAATGTGCAATAGGGACCCCTTAGAGCTGGAACCTATAGTTAAGGCTCAGAATTATTGTACTTTTTTCAATACACCAATAATATGACAGTCAGGAACCCTTATTGTCTCATGGAACAGGTCTGCTTCTTCGGATACTTTGATGGAACCAATGAAACAATGGAATGTAATGTAGAACTGGCAGGATCTGATATCTGTGAATATCCTGACCCACAGACGGGAGAGTCATGGTTCTGCAAGAAGCCAAAACAGATTCCCTGCAACGCATATAAGGGACATTCATCAGGACCAACACGAAACGTTCTTACTCCAGAAGAAGCCTCATTGCTAGATACGTAAGTGTCCATAAAGATCCCAGTCTTCTGTCACTGATCTGATCTGGAACCTTGATCTTTATGGCTACAAAGTGGTTCGACCAATTCCTGGATCAACAATTATTGGTTCCAGAAATGCCAGAAGCCTTGTGTTTTCTCACCTATTGTATCTTCAACAGTGCAGTAGGTTTGTATGGGCAGTCATTGTTGACTTCTGAAATAATGGGAAAGCTTGGAAAATATTAAGGTAGTCAAGAGCCAATAAGGAGAAAGGTTTTGTCAACGAGTCAGTTCTAGAGTGGAATGGGTAATTCTAGTTTTCTAAAGGACAACTAAAGGGAATGTACCCTCTTATTACTTACAACTTCCCTTACCACATACAGATTATACAGACAGTACCCACCACCTTCACCGGTTAGGTCGGCTTACACACTATAATAAATATTCCCCTTGGGGTATAGCGGCTCTGACACTAAATACACACAGTAATGTAGATCTATTAGAAAATATTTATTTCCCACCGTTCTCATGTTCCATGACACCAAGCAAAGAACTAGAATCAACTCTCACTTCACTGTGTATTTGCTTTTCTAGGTCTGTAAAGGAGAAGCCGATTTCATCCAAAGTTGAAGCATTTATGGTGTTGCCCCCAAAAAACAACAACACGGGTAACAGATTAATTCTTGGTTCTGGGGTGTGTAGAGGGTGACCCCCATGTCTGTGTGCCACAAGTGCTTCAGGCTGATGTTCCATCAGGAGAGGTAGAATGGTGTAATTGGTTCCCAGTTAGAACCAAGAAGTTTAGATCTATCTGTTTATTGGACAGGGCACAGGGTAGTTATCTATGGGAGTTATTGGACTTGAGCAGTGTTGGACCTGATTCTTTTCAAGGAGGAAAACTTTAGATTCCAGAGACTGGAGAAGAGCTATCGGAAGATAATACAGGAGAGGGGGTTCCCATATTATTATTGGATGTACAAGAGCTGTCTATGAACCATATTGCTATGCCCAATGTAATATCAGGATTCTTTCAGATTATAGGGGAATTTGCTCCTCGGGGCTTCCAATCCCAGAGCCTTCTGGGTTCTATTACCAGGACTTGTGGCAGTCCCGTGTCTGCAGGAACAGAGCTTTCCCGACTCCTCCTGACGTTACTGACTGTCTATCCGGGAAGGTCATTTATATGTTTGGGGACTCAACGACTCATCAGTGGTGGGATTTTCTGTTGAGTTTTATTCCAAGTAAGTGTTTTGTCTACTTCAGGTCCTTCTGGTTGTCCAGTCTGTTAATCCGCTGGCCACTTTAACAGTTTGGATATTTTGTCAAATGACAGCTCTTCCTTGCCAAAGGAAATGAAAACCTGGGTGACTAGCCTGGGGTGGATATCTTAAGGTGGGCATATATGTAAAGCTTACCCCATTTATTCTGCCAGCAAACCACACAAACTCCCACCCAAATGTTGAGTTTCTGTGGTTTCCTTCTTCAGAGCATGGCACCAGTCTGCTTAGTTTGCACCTCTCTCCCTCCCTCTCCCATCAGAATTTGCTCCCTCTCCCATCAGAATTTGCTCCCCTTCCCATCTCTCCTCTCTCCTCCTCCCAACTGTGCTGTGTAATCTGAGCTACCAGCAGCCAGAGCTGCAGCACAGAAGCTACTGAGACCAAGCTAAAATGGCAGCTGCTATCTTAAACAAACAACGGGAGTTTCTAGGGCTGTTGACTGTTGACTGGTATGGTAAAGCTTTGTGCAGCATAAATATAGGGTTCTAGGTTCTAGTTTTGCTGAGATTTGACTTACTCCTTTTTACCCTACCCATAATGCCCATTCTTTTTCTCTTCTGCCTGCTCCAGCGCTACAGAGACAAGAGCTCCAAATGAAGCCCCCAGTTACACAGTTGGCCATAGACCCAACGCATACATTTGCAGTACAATGGCAGGTCCACCAGAAGCCAGTGACCATGCAGTATTCTGATAAGGAGCAGTTGCATTACATTGCCAATGAACTGGACAGGATAGGGGGCAGCAAAGAAGGGCTGGTGGTTGTTATAAATTGCTTGGCCCATTTTGTCTCGTCACCAATTCGATTTTATATCAGGAGACTCCGTACCATCCGGGAATCTGTGTTGCGGCTAATGAAACGGAATCCACTAGCCAAGGTCTTCATCAAGTCTGGTAACACGGGATACTTGTACACCCACGGCAGTGATTGGCTGTCCCTTCAGTTGGACACGGTAATGAGGGCCATGTTCTTCGGGCTGCCTGTTACTATACTGGACGCTTGGCAGATGACTTCCTGCCATTATGAGCCCCATTACCTGCACCCCGGACCAATCATTATAAAGAATGAGGTTGATTTAATGTTGTCTTTCATTTGTCCAAAATGAGACTCATTAGTGGCCAATAACATTTCTGTTCAGAGCCTCTGTAGCCAATGTAAGTGGCCAAAGCCCAAACCCTTGTGTTGTCAGGAGATTATCCGGTTACTCATTGGCTTCCGCGGTTATTTGTAATGAGCCAAACGCACATTTTCGCCGAATCACTTGGATGGAAAGAGCATTGACCTTAGTCGGGCAGTGAGGCTACTTAGCCAGTAAATAGTACTTTGGCCCAATGTAGCCACGGAACGGACTGGGGATCCCGTAAGGAGAATAAACCCAGAGCCATAAAGTCCCGACGATACCAGGAGATACAGAGGGAGCAAATTAACTACAAACAAGAGAATAAAGCGCTCTGATGCCCCATAACTGCTTCCCGCAATCTGAAATAAAGGCTGATTTGTTTCCATATTGTGACGTTGTGGTGAAGGCAACTTTGTGTGGGCCCCCAATTACGCTTTATTTCTGCAGGGGGGAATGCTGCATTGTGGGTAATCTGAATTTGTGTTCCGAAATTATTATTAAATGACTTTGTGTGGCTTGCGCTGAGCATTAAAGGGGCAGTATATCCCCCGTGCAACACAAGGGCAAAAATAGGGCTTGCACATTTTGCACACATTTTGCCTATTGTTAATTCTAGAGCTAAACAGGGCAAAAGGAAAACTGATCCCTTCCCCTGCATAATGTGCATCTGCTTACCTGTAACCCAAAACAACGAAGGGGTGAAGGGAGGAGGATGTTTATACAGAGCTCAATATCTCTATTCAACTAATTTAGCAGATTACAGGGAAGGAAGGAAGCGTGAAAGCAAAACAATTCTCTGTTACTGCTTTATTTTTTTTTAATTAAAAGAATAGCATTGTGTATGTAGTGTGGGAGGGGTGTGAGATAAACAACATGGAGGTGCATCCCATGCCCCAGGGGGGTTGCCATTGGCCCACAGCTGGTGATTGGAGTTCCTGTTCCCTAGTGAATATACCGGGGGGTGGAGCACAAATGTGAGAATCAGACAATATAACTGACACTGAACGCTCTCTAGAGTGTAAGCTTCTTGCCTAACGGGTCTGCCGGCCCAATAAACCGGATCCCAACTGCCGCGTGCCTTGTATTGGCGGCTTCTTCTTTAATCTACAAAATGCTAAATGATTTATTGGCATCATTTAAAGGAGAAGTAAACCAGGTAAGAGTTTATGGCTACAGCCACACGGGGCTGATTCTAGGCCTGTAAATAAACGCAGGCCAAGCGCAGCCCCTACTGTCCAATCAGCTGTCGGATGTTCCTGCACCCGGAGCCACTGGGGGTCATTTATAAACACTGGGCAAATTTGCACCTGGGCAGTAACTCATAGCAACCAATCTGTCATTAGATACTTCCAGCTGCAGGTAGAAAAATTGGATGCAAACGTCTGATTGGTTGCCGAGGGTGACTGCCCAATGTTTGCAGGCACAAGCTGTGTGTCAGTACAACTACACAGGGAGGCAGAAGGGTCTGAGAGCAGAAGAGCTAACGCTCCATGTGTCCTTGCCCTAAGGGGTTAATGTAATAAATAGCCTTAAGTTTACCAGTCATATTTATCAGCAGGTGGCATTTACAAGCATGGGGTTGTTGCTATGGGTTACTGGACGGAAGCAAACTTAATTAAGACCGTTGACTAACTCACCACATAAGTTCTAAACTGAAGAGCTGTTGGCGCCTGGGGTTTTCCAGATAAAGGGTCTTTCAGCTACTAAAGTCTATATACATTAGCAACGAGACTGGAATCACCGAGCTTTGCTTCGTTATCATTATTATGTTTATCATTGGAGGGAAAAAGCCAATCACTCAAACATAAATCAGTTTGTAATTGGCACCGCCTTATGTACCTACGTTACGTAGTTAATCAAAGTCCATCAAGTTTAACCCTTCAAACTGAACCCCAGTGTCTGTATATACATTATATACACCCTAACTGACCTATCTATATACTCATATATATACACACACTATATACACCCCAACCGACCTATCTATATACTCATATATATACACACACTATATACACCCTAACCAACCTATCCTTATCTGGAAACCCATTATCCAGAAAGCTCTGAATTACGGAAAGCCCGTCTCCCATAGACTCCATTTTAATCAAATAATTCAGAATTTTAAAACTGATTCCCTTTTCTCTGTAATAATAAAACAGTACCTGTACTTGATCCCAACTAAGATATAATTACCCCTTATTGGGGCAGAACAGCCCTATTGGGTTTATTTAATGGTTAAATGATTCCCTTTTCTCTGTAATACTAAAACAGTACCTGTACTTGATCCCAACTAAGATATAATTACCCCTTATTGGGGCAGAACAGCCCTATTGGGTTTATTTAATGGTTAAATGATTCCCTTTTCTCTGTAATAATAAAACAGTACCTGTACTTGATCCCAACTAAGATATAATTACCCCTTATTGGGGCAGAACAGCCCTATTGGGTTTATTTAATGGTTAAATGATTCCCTTTTCTCTGTAATAATAAAACAGTACCTGTACTTGATCCCAACTAAGATATAATTACCCCTTATTGGGGGCAGAACAGCCCTATTGGGTTTATTTAATGGTTAAATGATTCCCTTTTCTCTGTAATAATAAAACAGTACCTGTACTTGATCCCAACTAAGATATAATTACCCCTTATTGGGGCAGAACAGCCCTATTGGGTTTATTTAATGGTTAAATGATTCCCTTTTCTCTGTAATAATAAAACAGTACCTGTACTTGATCCCAACTAAGATATAATTACCCCTTATTGGGGCAGAACAGCCCTATTGGGTTTATTTAATGGTTAAATGATTCCCTTTTCTCTGTAATAATAAAACAGTACCTGTACTTGATCCCAACTAAGATATAATTACCCCTTATTGGGGCAGAACAGCCCTATTGGGTTTAATTAATGTTTTATTGATTTGTTAGTAGACTTAAGGTATCAAGATCCAAATTACAGAAAGACCCCCTTATCCGGTATAACCTTGGTCCCGAGCATTCTGGATAAAGGGTCCTATACCTGTACTCATATATACTGTATACACACACTATATACACCCTAACCGACCTATCTATATAGCTATAGACTGTATATACTGTATACACACACACACATTTAGCCTTTCTCTGGATCAGTATCAGTCAGTAGGCAGATTATATACAGTCATTCAGGTTGAACTTGATCGTGCCATATTGTCATTACTAGCCCCCGTTCTGTACACAAACTCCCTTTTGTATTTAAAGAAAATTTACTGCACATTGCAAAAATATTTGGGCTGGGGCAACAAGAATAAAGTAAGTGAAAGGCATATTTACATTTAATGTAGACATAGCAGGCATTATATATGTATAAAGGCATATGGGGAATATTGAGCTGTAGAAGGAAGTGTGTAGGTAATAAACTCACATAGAAACTGAGTTGAAATGTACATAGTTTAACTGCCCTAGGGTCTGTCACTATACTTACATGGTATTGGGGCAAATGGTAAGTGTGTCCTCCCCTGACTGGTAGTGAGGTGCTGTGAGATATTGGGGAGCAGTAAGGAAACACCCTGGGGCATTAGGCTGTGGGAGGAACATTACTGGATGAATTGGGGTTCACTGTTCCCCGATACATGACAGGACCATATTAGCCATAGAGCAGGAACTCTCAGCATCCAACCAAACACTGAGAAATGAAATATATAAGATTGGCTGGAGGGAAATGAACAAACCATTTTCATATAAATATACTTTTTTTAGCAGTATGTGCCATTGGGTAATTCTAAATAGGAAACTGCCATTTTAGGTACTAAGGGCCGCCCCCTGGGATCATAGGAGTCACAGTGCACACAAACAAGCCAAGGCACACATACATGCTAGGCCCCATCAGCCAATGAATGGGCAGCATTCTGCCTTTTGCTCCCACACTACTTCCTGTTACAGTTAGAGCTGCATCACTTCCTGTCAGCTGATCTCTGAGGGAGCACACAGCCCATCACTAAATGGCGGCTCAAGGGAAAGGGTGTAAAAGGGCAATATTTACTGATATATATATTCCAGTTTGGGGAGATTCTTTGATAGTTTATATTATGTTAAGTGACCTATCTGTTGGTTAATCTGTTGGGGGTGTAGTTTTCCTTTAAAGTAAGCAAAAGACATTTCTGATTACAAAATGAGAAGCTGGTTGCAACACAAAATACATGTAAAATGAAACTTCATGCACTGTATTTTGTGTTGACAAAAACCCTTTTTGTGAGCACAGTACATTTATTGATGGCAAAATTACGTAAACACAAAAAATATGTTTTGCTGTTAATATAATGTTATTTTCCATGGAAGTACAAACAGAACAGCAAAATGAATTCTGTAAAATTAACTACAAGCAAAAAAGAAATATCACAGCACAAAATCAGTTCTGTGAATAATTATAATTGAAATCGCCCTTTGTACTAAGAAATCAACGTGCGGTGACAAAATTGATGATGACTTCACAAATAATGATGAGCGAATAGTTTTGCCAGGAATGGATTCAGCATTTCCTGTGATAGAACCTGGTTCTGTTTCATGGATTTTATACCTTTGAGAGGCCTTTACACTAACAGAATGGATTTTGTGATGGGATAATATCCTTTTGTGCACAAACTTGATTTGTGTACATGGCCGCAATTGCTTATGTACTCTGAGAGAAATTATTTTTGTGCATGGAGGATATTTCCATATACAGAATGTATTTTTGTAGACAAAATGTACTTTGGATTGGAGGGGCTGCTGAGAGAATAATCACAGGTTAAATGGGATGTATTGTGTGAGAATCAAGAATGTGCCAGTGCACAGGCTGTGCAGGGGGGCTGGCGGCACTGTAGGATAGGAACCAATCAGCAGCTAGGCTGCCCTGATAGGGAACTGAAGCCTGTCTGTGCTTGTGTGACTGCAGGGCTGTGATTGGCTCTCCCCCTCCTATTGTGCTTCTGGCAGGGACCGTTGGGACACGCCCACCCCTCATTTGAACCACAGACAGGGACCTGAGAGGATCTATAGGGAACTTTTTTAAAGGTAATATTAACTTTTAGCCCAAAGTAAAACCAGCACCGTATATTATTCATACTTGCCTACAGTTATGTTTTATGTCTTCTTTAACTATTGCTGTGCTGGATTGTGCTCGGCAGGTGGAAGGGGCTTTGACCAAGAAATAGAGAATTCGTATGAGAAATAGCGCTGAGTTACATTTCCTCCTGTATCCTGGTCTCACTGACTGATGTTTGTACAGTAATAACTCCCATAATAACCAGCATTCCTGTATGGCAGGTTACAGTACGGAACTGGTGTCCCAGGGCTGCCTACCTACCTACCTACTAACCACAATGGGTACAGTGAGAAGGTTGCAGATGTCTCCTTTCTGGCTCTTCTGTCTGCTCTTCATTGCTGGGGTAAGTACCTACCATTTCTACCCCCTACTGTAAATGATAAGGATATTAGCAGTCACTGAGGGGTTCTGTGCCCCCCATATAAAGGCACAAGGCTGCAGGCTGAGTTATACAGGGAACTCTGAGTATCACTCATGTATTATAAGGGATAATGTACCCCCTACTGTAAATGATAAGGATATTAGCAGTCACTGAGGGGTTCTGTGCCCCCCATATAAAGGCACAAGGCTGCAGGCTGAGTTATACAGGGAACTCTGAGTATCACTCATGTATTATAAGGGATACTGTACCCCCTACTGTAAATGATAAGGATATTAGCAGTCACTGAGGGGTTCTGTGCCCATATAAAGGCACAAGGCTACAGGCTGAGTTATACAGGGAACTCTGAGTATCACTCATGTATTATAAGGGATAATGTACCCCCTACCGTAAATGATAAGGATATTAGCAGTCACTGAGGGATTCTGTGCCCATATAAAGGCACAAGGCTGCAGGCTGAGTTATACAGGGAACTCTGAGTATCACTCATGTATTATAAGGGATAATGTACCCCCCTACTGTAAATGATAAGGATATTAGCAGTCACTGAGGGGTTCTGTGCCCCCCATATAAAGGCACAAGGCTGCAGGCTGAGTTATACAGGGAACTCTGAGTATCACTCATGTATTATAAGGGATAATGTACCCCCTACTGTAAATGATAAGGATATTAGCAGTCACTGAGGGGTTCTGTGCCCCCCATATAAAGGCACAAGGCTGCAGGCTGAGTTATACAGGGAACTCTGAGTATCACTCATGTATTATACGGGATAATGTACCCCCTACTGTAAATGATAAGGATATTAGCAGTCACTGAGGGGTTCTGTGCCCCCCATATAAAGGCACAAGGCTGCAGGCTGAGTTATACAGGGAACTCTGAGTATCACTCATGTATTATAAGGGATAATGTACCCCCTACTGTAAATGATAAGGATTTTAGCAGTCACTGAGGGGTTCTGTGCCCCCCATATAAAGGCACAAGGCTGCAGGCTGAGTTATACAGGGAACTCTGAGTATCACTCATGTATTATAAGGGATAATGTACCCCCTACTGTAAATGATAAGGATATTAGCAGTCACTGAGGGGTTCTGTGCCCATATAAAGGCACAAAAAAAGCCCTGAGGGGCAGCAGGTATAGACAGGGGGGCAGCAGAGCAAATATCTTACTGGTTGGCCTGGGATACTGCACCTTTGCATTAAGAGCAATGTTCCAATTGAGGCAAGAGATTTTTCCTGTTCCTGCAAAAGTGTATTAAGGTCAATAATCTAATGCCCACGTCTAATGAATATTTCCCCCCCCCCTAGTTTGCTTTCAGGTTCCTGTGGATGAAGGTTCCACCTACCCCCCAATGGCATTATTGGTTGCACACAGCCCCACATATTAATTCTTCCCCTGCTTCAGTGGAGCAAGAACTTCAGACCCTGATGAAGGTGATTGAGTGGCCGGTGCCTCCGGGCCCCACAGAGTATAATTTCTCCACCAGTCCATTGACCACAGAGTTCCAGCTGCTGTTCCCACGTGGCGCCTATTATGTTGGAGAATATGTAGAAGTTCTCATCACAGCGCGGGACCACGGGGGCCGACCAAAAGCCTACGGAGGGGATTACTTTCAGGCCAAACTGCACTCCCCAACGCTGAAAGCAGGAGTAACTGGCTCAGTCACAGACCATAGGAACGGCACCTACACGGCCTCCTTCCTGCTGCTCTGGCCGGGGCAAGTGGAGATCTCCATAAGGCTTGTCCATTCCAGTGAGGCCATAGCCGTCCTCAAAGACAAGAGGGAGACGCGTCCTGACAAGGTGAGTAGGACTTTTTGCAGTACCGGATCCTCCGCTCGGTGCTGCAGGAATTACATTGGGTCAATATGGATAGACAAGCCAATCTAGGTACTGGGGTTGAACAAGGTAGAACGTCTTCTCTTCTGGTAACTTCTTCATTCTCAGTATCTCCAGGTCCATATCAGGATACTTTTCTGGTTTTAGGGGATACACTTTGCCCAAATAATTCTAGTTTTTAGCTCAGGAAAGTGGAAAAAGAGCTGCAGCTCAGCATTTCCTTCCATGCATCCGAGCCTTCCTAGAAGCCATCTAATGTATCTCCCGCTTTATGGGAGAAAATTACCAAGTCTCAGCTCTCACTGTAACAGGGACCCCCAACCAGTGCCTTGGGGCACCATGTTGCTCCCCAACCCCTTGGGTGTTGCTCCCAGTAGCCTCAAAGCAGGGGCTTATTTTTGAATTCCTGGCTTGGAGGCAAATTTTGGAGGCATAAAAACCAAGTATAATGCCAAACAGAGCCTTCTGTAGGCTGCCAGTCCCACATAGGGGCCATGAAAAACCAATTACAGCCCTCATTTGGTACCGTGGGTACATTTTTCATGCTTATGTTGCTCCCCAACTCATGGGTGAAAAAGGTTGGAGGTTCCAGCCTTAAGGATTGATCTTGAGTCATTTAGAACAGTAAATAAAGAGTCAGATAGTTTATTGTATGTTTCTCATCCATATTCATGTTTTAAGGGTTTCTTCTCCAGTTGGAACAACCCAAACCCGTTGGCTTATCTTTAGAGCTAAAATGCTCCTTTCCCTTTATTCAGTTTGCCGCCCCCTATGGGCCTTGTCATTTTTGTGCACTTTCTGACTCCTCAATACTGTTTTCTGTTTTTCTACACTATTTTACCATGCCTTTTATTTTAATATTAATGTCTGTAGTGTAGTGGGGATGATGTAGGACCTGTCCCATAATGCTGGTTTTCCTCCAACCCTAGGGACAACTAAAGGTTCTCCATCTGCTGTAAGGCTACAGGCTAGTGATTATTTTTAAATACAATATTGACCCCCACCAGTAAGGTAAGGATCAATCGTTCTCTGTCTGGTGGATCCAGATGGGCAACAGACTAAGGCAGGGCGACCAGCGGAGAAGAACATTGTCCACAAACAGCCCCTTAGATTTTCTTAGATGTATGTTTTAAGCAATGTAGATGTTACTACAGAAGCTACTTTTTCCATGTAATGGTTCTTCTAGTGGAGGCTTGTAGATGATGACAGGATAGCACTGCGCAATGTAGACCCCATACGTCTTAGTTACAAACCAATAATGCCAATAATGAGAAAAATATTTTCATGTGATTTCACACACCAGCCAGTGTCGGACTGGGAACCCAGGGGCCACCAGAAAACCTTAGACCCTATTCCCACTTTCCAAACAATTTTTCCTCCTTTCCTCACCCAACCTCTTTAATTCTCCTAGTCTCTTTAATTTGCATTCTAGCATCTATTCTTCCATCTGTTTCTCCTCTTTCTTTCCATACAGAAATAGAGAATGACCATGCAATTGGCCAAATAAAAGCAGGAGGGCCCACTGATACCTGGACCCACCAGGAGTTTTCCTGGTATCCTGGTGGGCCAGTCCGACACTGACACCGGGTATTTGTATCCTGTACATAAGTGTGTATCCTACAGTAGGAGGCTTGGTTCCCATAGCAGTGAGTGCCCCCCGCTCTACTGAATGGCGCCAACCTTTAGCCGTTGTGTAAGGAATCTCAGATAAGGCTCATTAATACCAACTAACTTGTAACTTGTAAAGGCAAACAGATATTTTTTATTTCCTGGTGTTACTGGGCTTGTAAAGGTAATAACGGTCAGACGATGGAAAGCAAACAAGTCCATTAGACAATATCTCTTGGGATGTTAAAATATTCAGCCAATTTAATCAGAAGGAGGAGTTGGGGAATATATTGAGAATATATTGAGCCGCTCTTGAATGTTTGTGGTTCCCCTTGAAGGTCCAACTTATGAAATGAGTACAGATTTAGGAAATATTTGTGTATTAGTCTTTTAGTCATAGTCTCAAGGATATCTAATACACAGGGTGGAACTACTACTGGGGGTGCGACTGCATTCGGGCCCACACTTCCTTGGTGCCCGTCGGTGGCGAAATGGCATCTCATTGTGGGCAAAACAGCAGAGATGGTTTTACACGTACAGAGGAGATTGGGCGCTTACAGAGGGGGCCCAGTGGGGGGGAAGTGGGGGCACATTTTGCACCTGGGCCAGGTCAATGGTAGTTACGATACGGCCAATACATATTCATCCCAAATCTCACCCGAACTCTCAGTTGTGCCCAGGGGGATCCATTGCTTTACAGTAGAGAATTTTTATGTAGAAAATAGTAAGTAGGACTAGTTAGCTGCCCGGCTGGAGAATGTACAGCTGGTAAGGACCAGTTGCCCAATATTTACCAAGGCTACAGGGAAAGACCTCTGTAACTGCATCTTGGGGGGGAGGGTATATTTTAGCCCAGTGTGGAAGACCCAGATATTTTATCTGTTGTGTCTAGAGAACATGATTTCAATTACTTTGAGGGAGGAGGCTGAGAGTGCATTGACATGGATACAGTGAGGGTAGAACCATAGCCCAGTAGTGTGGCTACTACAGTAAGTCTCGACGAAGAGACTTTAAAACAGGGGACATTGTTTGGGTATGTTGGGCATCTATCTATCTATGTATCTATGTATCATCTATCTATGTATCATCTATCTGTCTATCTATCTGTCTATCTATGAATCATCTATCTATCTATCTATCTATCTATCTACTGTATATATCAACAGTATATCTCTAAGTGTCATCTATATGTCTATCTAACTATCTATCTATCTATCTATCTAGGATAATAATAAATGTAACCCATATATCATGCTTATTGGCCTTTAGGCCTACCCTCAATCAGTGCATTAAGCTCCCATAAGTGTCAGTAAGGACCAATAAGGAAGGAAGTCCAATAAGGAAGAAGCCCAATGGTGACGTATACGAATGGTTGAACAAGTCTATAGTCTAAGTTTATGGTCAGGGTAGGCAGTGATAAGAATAGTGGAGAAGACAATAAACCAAATAGTGAAGAATCAGAGTACATCCAGGAACCTCAGTAAGACCTACAAGACCTACAATCTAAATTAAACCTGGGTTGTACTGAAAATAAACATTGAAATATGGTGCCAGTCTGGGGCAGAGTGACTCCATTCCACCGCAATGTCTACAACCTCACAATAGGGACTTTCACACCGTAGAGCTGGAACCTATGGTTAAGGCGCAGAATGATTATACTTTATTTCTATACATCAGTAGTACTACAGTCTGGAACCCTTATTGTCTCATGGAACAGGTCTACTTCAACGGATACTTTGATGGAACCAACGAAACAATGGAATGTAATGTAGAACTGGCAGGAACTGATATCTGTGAATATCCTGACCCACAGACGGGAGAGTCATGGTTCTGCAAGAAGCCAAAACAGATTCCCTGCAACGCATATAAGGGACATTCATCAGGACCATCACGAGACATTCTTACCCCAGAAGAAGCATCATTGCTAGATACGTAAGTGTCCATAAAGATCCCAGTCTTCTGTCACTGACATGATCTGGAGCCTAGAAAATAAGAAGAAATCTTTATGGTTGTTCTACCAGTTCCTGGATAAACCATAGTTATGGGTATTGTTGGGTTTCAGTAGGGACCCTTCCTGAAATGTATCTATTGTATCTGCCGGTGTAAGGAATCCTGGGAGAATATTGTTTACTGAATTGTGTACTGTTAAAGGCTACTCTTAAGAAAGGCAAAAATCTTGGCTTCTGGAGGATTAATGGTGGAAGCTTGGAAGATATTAAGGTCACTGAGAGCCAATTAGGGGGAAGGGTTTTTGTCAGCTCTAGAGGGGAATGAAATGATGAAATAATGTTCAAGCAGCATCGCTGTATTTATCTATCAAGCAAAGAACTAGAATCAACTCTCACTTCAATGTGTATTTGCTTTTCTAGGTCTGTAAAGGAGAAGCCGATTTCATCCAAAGTTGGAGCATTTATGGTGTTGCCCCCAAAAAACAACAACACGGGTAACAGATTAATTCTTGGTTCTGGGGTGTGTAGAGGGTGGCCCCCATGTCTGTGTGCCACAAGTACTGTACGCTAATGTCCAATCAGGAGAGGTCAATAAACACTCACCAGCACACCCTGGCCTTTCCACTCTGTTCCACCTGGTGCACAGAACTTTTAGAGACGTCGGTACTCTCCACCACGATCCAAAATTGCACAAAATACCGGCACAACAGGATTTGTTTTAGCGGGATAAACCCTGCTGATTTTAATAGTAGCAAACCATGTAACGTTTCGGGGGCACGCCCCTTCGTCAGACATAACGACCAGTGCAGCAGTGCAATATTTAAAGTGTAGCAGCAATGACATCACACATTTAATTAACTCATTTGTTCCCAATAAAATACATAAAAGCTCAGGGGTTAATTAGTCCATAGTCCAAAGTCCTTTACCCCTTGTGCTAATTTGAAACATATCATCTGTAAAAAAACAATGCAGTATTTGAACTATAGCAGTAATGATTTCACACATTTAATTAATTCATTTGTTCCTGATACAATGCATAGAAACTCATGGGTTAATTAATCCCTAGTCCAAAACCCATTGTCACTTGTGCTATGTGTGAAAGTTACCACCTAAGTGAATGGATACTGAAACCCAACAATGTTGCAAAAGGCAACTTTGAAAACTGTGACAAGTAACATTTACATGTAACCAAGGAGCTTAATAGGGAAGAAAGTAACTACTTTACCCTACATAACAGAAGATGTAGAATCTGTCCCTGGTATATTCAAAATTCATCTCTGCAAATAAATATAAATAATGAGTATAAGCACTATATCCAATCATACATGCGGTATGTAGATGATACCTTTTTCTTGTGGACAGGAACAACAGAACAGTTGCAAAGCTTTATGGAGTACCTTAATGATGTACATTCCACAATTAAATTTACAGTGGAAGTACATAAAACTTGTCTTCACTTTTTAGATGTTGATATTACCTATACAGAGTCAGGGTTTATCACATCAGTCTATAGTAAACCCACGGATAGAAATAATTTATTGAATGCTACCAGTTTACATCCACCTGGAACCTTTAAGGGTTTACCCAAAAGTCAATTTACCCGTATACGGCGCATTACATCTAATAATGATTTATATGACTTAGAGTCAAGTAAGATGGTTAAAAAATTTTTGGAAAAAGGTTACAAGGAGAGTGAACTCCTAAGGGCCAGAGATGAGGTAAAACTTATCCCCAGGGAAAGTTTATTAAAAAAGAATAGCAGAACAGCAGGAAAAGGATATCGTATCCCATTTGTTTCAACATATGATGTCAATTCAGGGTTGGTTAAAAGGGTAATGCTTAAATACTGGGGGATATTAAAATCTGACCTCAGATATGGGAAACTTTTTAGTGAACCCCCATTATTTTCCTATAGAAAGGCTAAAGCCATTGGTGACTTAATAAAATCAGAGACAAAGAAAACCAAAAGTAGACGAGAGGGGAGATTAAAAGGCACACATCCATGCTTAAATTGTGGCCACTGTAATGGCATCATTCCAGGGGATTTCGTGTCCCATCCCTTGAAGGGCTCTAAGCTACCGATTCGGGGGTATTCTACATGTAACAGTTCGGATGTAATATATTGTATTAAATGCCCTTGTGGGCTTGCCTATGTGGGCCAAACAGGCAGACCTATTAAAACACGTTTGAATGAACATAAATCTACTATTCGTAATTATTCACCACCAAAACAGGAGGAGATCACTAAAAATAGTTCAGGAGCGGATAATATTGATCAAAAAAATAATAAAAAAAGAAAGGAAACTACATTGGCAAAACATTTTTTTGACATGGGCCACAGGGTATCACAAGTAAGATGGCAGATATTGGAAAAGATTGAAGTTAATCCTGGACAGGATAGGAAAAGGGTTCTTTTGCAACGTGAATCATATTGGATTTGGGCTCTTCAAACTAGGGTCCCCCGGGGCCTAAATGAAGAGTTTAATTTGACTTGCTTCTTGTATAATTTTGTGTTATTTATAATTAACGTTATTTTATTTATTTGCAGAGATGAATTTTGAATATACCAGGGACAGATTCTACACCTTCTGTTATGTAGGGTAAAGTAGTTACTTTCTTCCCTATTAAGCTCCTTGGTTACATGTAAATGTTACTTGTCACAGTTTTCAAAGTTGCCTTTTGCAACATTGTTGGGTTTCAGTATCCATTCACTTAGGTGGTAACTTTCACACATAGCACAAGTGACAATGGGTTTTGGACTAGGGATTAATTAACCCATGAGTTTCTATGCATTGTATCAGGAACAAATGAATTAATTAAATGTGTGAAATCATTACTGCTATAGTTCAAATACTGCATTGTTTTTTTACAGATGATATGTTTCAAATTAGCACAAGGGGTAAAGGACTTTGGACTATGGACTAATTAACCCCTGAGCTTTTATGTATTTTATTGGGAACAAATGAGTTAATTAAATGTGTGATGTCATTGCTGCTACACTTTAAATATTGCACTGCTGCACTGGTCGTTATGTCTGACGAAGGGGCGTGCCCCCGAAACGTTACATGGTTTGCTACTATTAAAATCAGCAGGGTTTATCCCGCTAAAACAAATCCTGTTGTGCCGGTATTTTGTGCAATTTTCAATCAGGAGAGGTGGCATTATGTCAGAAGTTTAGATCTGTCTGTTTATTGGACAGGGCGCAGAGTATGGGGGGAGCCAATATGTTGGGCAGGAAATCCTCCTGTAAAGGTTGAGAGAAATGTAATGACCATATTATCAGTGCATTACCAGTTACTAAGCCCAATGGAGACTTATCCGCCCAAACAGGACTCATTATGATGGAGGTGAAGGAAAGCTCCCCAACACCATTCAGGGAAGTTCTTCCTGCCCCGATATCCCAGTTGCACCCAGTTTACTGTATAGTATTTATAGCAAGGTGCTCTGTGGAACAAGGGAGCCCAGCATTCCCAGGTCCCAGGCCACTAGAATAATAGGGGAGATCATTTGGAATACACGTGACATAGACTTCCCAGCCTCACTCTTTCAGGTCCAGTCTCCATACCTGGTTTGTGAGTATAACCACATTCTCTACTCCATCATTGGCTCATTTGCCCCCTTACAGGCTAAGAGTATTTTTTCTCAAACCCCACGCCCCTGTCTTGTGTTTTCCTGTATCACTGACTTTCTACACACCCATAATCTGTTGGACCCGCTGCAATTTGCCCCCGACCTGCGCCCCCTACTGAGACTGCATTGTGCGGAAGTTACAAATGATCATCAGGTGCCAAAGTCAAAGGTCACTTCTCTATCCCAATCCTCGTTGACCAATCAGCTGCCTTTGATTCAGCTGACCACTCCCTCCTTATTCTGCTCTTGCTTGGTATCAGTAATCAGGCTGCGTCCTGGATCTCTTCTTCCTTTTCTGACTGATCCGTCACTGTCTCTTATGGTAACAGAACCTCATCCCCAGTTCAACTTAATGTAGGGGCACCACATGGTTCTGTACTTGGTCCGTTGTTATTCTCCCTCTGCTCTCTGTCTTTGGGAGATCTCATGTGGTTGATGATATCCAAATATATGTATTATCCCTTCATTAACAGCTGAAACTGAGACTCAAATCTCTAACTGCCACCTAGCTATCTCCAACTGAATGAACCAGCATCACCTCAAACTGAACCTAACAAACACTGAACTGATTATCTACTAACCCCTCTCCTATCTCTATCGATGGCTCATCAACCCTGTCACCCCAGGCATGTTGTCTGGGGGTGATCTTTGACTCCTCTCTCTCCTTCTCTGACCATATTAACACCACTGTCATTTTTTCTTACACAATATTGCCCAAATCTGTCCCTTTCTCTCTACTGCAACAGCTAGGCTGCTCATGCATGCTCTCATCCTATCCCGACTGGGCTACTGTAACCTGCTACTAACCGGCCTCCCTAACTCCCATCTCTCCCCC
Source organism: Xenopus tropicalis (assembly GCF_000004195.4). Taxonomy (NCBI): domain Eukaryota; kingdom Metazoa; phylum Chordata; class Amphibia; order Anura; family Pipidae; genus Xenopus; species Xenopus tropicalis. Next base: position 151,585,981 of record NC_030682.2, on the reverse strand, counting down.
CTACAGTCTGTATTAAATACTGCTGCCAGACTCCTCCCCCTCTCATCCAAGAGAGTTCAGACCCCTCCCCTGTTAAAGTCCTTATCATGGCTTCCTATTAAACAAAGAATATCTTACAAACTCCTTCTCTTAACTTTCAAAGCCCTCCATCCCTCTGCTCCTCACTACATCTCTTCCCTTGTGTCTCCGTACGTTCCTGGCCGACTCCTCTGCTCCTCACTACATCTCTTCCCTTGTGTCTCCGTACGTTCCTGGCCGACTCCTCTGCTCCTCACTATATCTCTTCCCTTGTGTCTCCGTACGTTCCTGGCCGACTCCTCTGCTCCTCACTCCATCTCTTCCCTTGTGTCTCCGTACGTTCCTGGCCGACTCCTTCGTTTCTCACTCCATCTCTTCCCTTGTGTCTCCGTACGTTCCTGGCCGACTCCTCTGCTCCTCACTCCATCTCTTCCCTTGTGTCTCCGTATGTTCCTGGTCGACTCCTTCGTTTCTCACTCCATCTCTTCCCTTGTGTCTCCGTACGTTCCTGGCCGACTCCTTCATTCCTCACTACATCTCTTCCCTTGTGTCTCCGTACGTTCCTGGCCGACTCCTTCGTTTCTCACTACATCTCTTTCTTTGTGTCTCCGTACGTTCCTGGCCAACTCCTTCATTCCTCACAGACCAACCGCTTGGTTGTGCCCCCCACTACTACTGTCGTTTCCCACCTTAACCCTTTCTGCCTTGCTGCCCCTCACATTGGGAATGCCCTCCCTGATTTCCTCTGGAGAGAATCCTCCCTCAGTCTCTTCAGAGCTAAACTACCTGTAGTGACTGGACCCTCAGAACTTAAGTTATCTATGGCTAAATGTTGATGGATCTGACCAGTGTTGGACCTGATCCTTTTTAAGGAGGAAAACCTTAGATTTGATTCTCCAGACTGGAGAGTTGTGGGTGGAAGATAATACAGGAGAGGGGGTTCTGTCCCAGTATTATTATTGGATGTACAAGAGCTGTCTATGAACCATATTGCTATGATCAATGTAATATCAGGATTTTTTCAGATTATAGGGGAATTTGCTCCTCGGGGCTTCCAATCCCAGAGCCTTCTGGGTTCTATTACCAGGACTTGTGGCAGTCCCGTGTCTGCAGGAACAGAGCTTTCCCGACTCCTCCTGACGTTACTGACTGTCTATCCGGGAAGGTCATTTATATGTTTGGGGACTCAACGACTCAACAGTGGTGGAATTTTCTGTTGAGTTTTATTCCAAGTAAGTGTTTTGTCTACTTCAGGTCCTTCTGGTTGTCCAGTCTGTCTGCTGGCTTCTTCAGCATTTTGGATATGTTGCAGATTAAAATAAAGGGCTGGCCAAATCTGGGATATAATTTGGGCAAGTTATTGAAGATGAAGGTTTCTATTTATCAGGCGCAGTACCGGTTCACTCGAGGTTCTACTGCAGAACTTTACCATAAATGACTGATCTTCTTTGCCATAGAAATTTAAACCTGGGTCGTTAGCCTGAGAACCAGTATTAGAGATAGAAAATTTAAGCTGTGGCCACTCATGATGTGATAATCTTGCCCCTAGGTCAGTTCATAATGGGGGCCCAAGCAGACCCATGGGGAGAGGCATAAGCAGACTGATGTGGCCCTCACTGGGATACTTAACCTTCAGTTTTTGCCTATAGGCCAACTCCTAAAACACAATACAGTTCATCACCATAGAGATAAATGACTGAAAATGACATAAATGACAAGAATATGATTTCATGGAGGCCAGTTGTGCTACATCCCTGCCAACAATACATTCACTACATCTTATTGTATTTTTTCTTGTGACTTGGTGGGAATTCTTTGACCTGAGCATTTGCGGTGGGAAGGGGGTTACCTACTGAAACACAGTTCTTCTTTGTTCATTTAATCACACTGTTCCTATTCCATTAAATTATAAAGTTGTATTAATGGGGGTTAATGCAATGTAAGGCAATTGATAAAAGTTCTGTGGCTCTAAAGAAAATAAAGGGAAAGCTAAATAACTCCAATGTGTATCTGTAGAACTAGGATACAATGATTAACACTGAGATGTGACTTACTCCTTCTTACTGTACCCATAATGCCCATTCTTTCCTCTTCTTTCTGCCTGCTCCAGCGCTACAGAGACAAGAGCTCCACATGAAGCCTCCAGCCCCACAGTTGGCCATAGACCCAACACATACATTTGCAGTACAATGGCAGGCCCACCAGAAGCCACTGACCATGCAGTATTCTGATAAGGAGGAGTTGCATTACATTGCCAATGAACTGGACAGGATAGGGGGCAGCAAAGAAGGGCTGGTGGTTGTTATAAATTGCTTGGCCCATTTTGTCTCATTACCACTTCGATTTTATATCAGGAGACTCCGTACCATCCGGGAATCTGTGCTGCGGCTAATGAAACGGAATCCAATAGCCAAGGTCTTCATCAAGTCTGGTAACACGGGATACTTGTACACCCACGGCAGTGATTGGCTGTCCCTTCAGTTGGACACGGTAATGAGGGCCATGTTCTCCGGGCTGCCTGTTACTATACTGGACGCTTGGCAGATGACTTCCTGCCATTATGAGCCCCATTACCTGCACCCCGGACCGGTCATTGTAAAGAATGAGATTGATTTAATGTTGTCTTTCATTTGTCAAAAATGAGACTCATTAGTGGCCAATAACATTTCTGCTCAGAGCCTCTGTAGCCAATGTAAGTGGCGAAAGCCCAAACCCTTGTGTTGTCAGGGGATTATCCAGCTACTCATTGGCTTCCTTGGTTATTTCTGATAAGCCAAACGCTTTTCATTCATTTCTCCAAATCAACTGTTGGTTACAGAGGGTTCAAGCTTCCCTGATGTTTTCTCCAAATATTTTTACCCGTTTCTTCTCAGTGGAACCAAGGCACCAACTTCTCAATGAATTGGAGTTTTTACACCAGTCAAGACCCATGGTATTTTTAAGAGTTGCCCTTTCAAAATGGCAGCCATGGCAGGAATGTTATTGAGATTCTAGGGGAAACCCTGCCAAGCAGAATAAACCCATAACCTCCCTTGGTAACGTCTTGGTTACTGAACTTCAAGCTAGAGCCTGTACCAACATACGGGTACCAGCCATCTCATGAGCATCTCCATAACATGGGACTCTCTGCAGAAGTGGGTAGGGGTCATTCCCTTGTACAACACAACGGGGACCTTTCTACGTTCAATATTAACAAGCTTTTGTTGGACATTAAGACTGCCAACCAATAAACCCAACATGGACTCAACATCTACCCATACAATGATCTGGAGGTCTAATAAGAAGAACAGACACAAAACCACTGAGCAATCATAAAGTCCCAATCTGTTACTGCTTTATTATTATTTTTTTTTTAAGTAAAGAATACAAATTTTTACAGAATAAGTTCTATGTATTTTGTTATGTGTCTAGTGTAGGGGTGTGAGAGAGTCAACCATCCCACTTCGAGAGGGTGTATCCCATGCCCTGGGGGTCGGAGGTTTCCCTATTGGCCCAGGGATAGTGATTGTAGTTCTATAGTGTACATAAGGGGTGGAGCACATGGGGTAGGAAGCTTCATTATAAAGTCTAAGCCATAAGGTAACCAAAGTCAAGTGGGCGATAAGGGCCCCTGGGAAAGTAGCGGCAGGGGGGTTCTGTAATAGAACACTGGACTGGACAGTTTTAGATATAAACCCAGTAAGAGCAGCGTAGTGTGGGGTAGTTACATTAGAACTGAGTCCCAGTTGACAAAGTGGGGTGCTAATGGCAGCCCCCCTCTGCCTCTTTATTTCGCCAAATGAAACCTCGGCAGCAGCCAACAGTGACCTTCTCTAAGATGTTTCTGTGGATTCACATCAGGCATCAGAATGGATTCTCTCCTTCCTACTCAGTTCAGCCATTTTGTTTCATAAATCCAGGGGCCATTTTGTATCAGTGGGGATATCGTGGGGTATTAATTATACATCTGATTTATGTACTGGAAACAAACGAGTCACTAATGTCGCACACCCGAAAGTGTTGGCTATAAGTATCCTTGAGTGTGAGTGCTATTTGAGCTGTGTTGACTTGTGTAGGCCTCAAACTTGGCAATTCCCAGGACCTTTCTGCCCCCTTGGGTAAGTGCTGAGCAGGTTGCTGGTAATCTGCCTGGGGAGGAATTGACCAGGAGGCTTGAGATTGCTGATTAACCAAACGAACTTCTTTATTTATCCCAAACAGCATTCAGTTGTATTATATGCAGACTCAGGTATCTCTCCCTAATATCCAAATCAAGAGCTTCTCTTTCTCCAGATACTCTCCCCTCTTTGTGCCCTGAGCTAGCCACTCAATGTACCTGAACTACGGCCAGTAATGCCGGGAGCTGATAACCTCACTAATCTCCTCAGAGGGGCCTCAAGCAGCCCAACTATTGAACACTATATATCCTTTCACTATAAACCACCTAACTGAATTAACTAAACTGACACACACCATTAGGGCCACCCTTAGGTGTCCACATCCCAACAAAGACCACCCACTGGCATGCTTGTCTAAAGGGGAACCCAGGCAAAGAGGCCTAAATCTTAGGGTCCCTACACTCTCCCCCCACTTAGAAACATCAACGTCCCCGTTGATTATAGAACCATTACCATAAATCACTATAGATACAATGCAAGAATTGCTTTCACACTTCAACAACCTGAGGATTATCAAGGGCACAATGGCTTTCCTGTAAGAAAATGTAAAAAAATATATATTTTCTGTTAAACCCTTCAACCTATTAACTTTGTTATTGTTCTTTGATATACCATTTAGTCTTTGGTGAGAACGCAGCTGCTAAAACGTGGGATTCTCTCTATACCTCAGGATCTAGTCCCTGCACTTTACCACCATAGGGATTTAAATTTGGGTCCCAAAGTACACATGAATTCAACAGTCACTGCTCGGCTGGTGGCTGCCTTCACACACCCTTGACATTGCTGTAAGATAGGGAATATATTACTTTAGTTCACTCTCTCAGTAAAGAGTCTCAGTTCTCTTAAGAGAAGGGAAAGGGGGAAATAACTTGGAGAGGACAACTTTTTCCCTTGAAACAATGTTGACTCTATTAATAGAGCATTTTATCCCTCAATGAGGGAGTCTTTACTCCAGAGGTGCTACCTCGGGTGGCTCAGACCAAAGGGCTAGGAATGTTTCTTTACAAACGTCAAATTAAATAATTGAACTTTTGTACCTCACTAGAACAACGTTTGATAGGGGTCTCCACACAAAACAACAGAAAAGCCCCCCCCCTGGAAGTAGTAACAAGTCTGTCTTTACCACTTACACCATATAGGTGAACCTCACCTTGGTGTCCTCATAGTATGCATAATATTTGCGGTGCAACTTCTCCACTTTTGCTCCGCTGAAGTACCTTGGATTGGGGTTGTTGCGGCCGCAACTGTACACAGTATGGCGCAACACGGTACGCCCCCACCACCACTCTTTCTCAATGGACTGGACGAACTTCCAGCCCACCTTCCTCTTAGCCTGGTCAGGATGGGTGAGGGAATTTCCAATACTTTTTTCTTTACGGTGATCCCGTCTACCACCTAACCATCCACCGGGCTCTCCATCTTGTCATACACCCACAAGGGTGTGTAGGGCATGTAGTATCCCCACAGCCAGAACACCTTGAATATGGGACACCCTGCAGAATATATCTGGGTCTGCCTGGCCGGGCAACACCCAGAAGTCCTCCTCCTCGTGGGTTATCTTCTGAAGAGCCCAAAAGTTATTTGACAACTGGAACAGAGTGCTGACTGCTCCATCAGCTTCAGCCTTCGCTATGTCCTCCTCCCAGATGGGAGTGCTACCTCCTCTCCTTGTGTCACAATGGTCTCCACCATGGGGTGGGCTCCCTCCTTGAGGGCTTGTAGATAAGACGAAGGTGCTAATACCTCTGGTGGAAGCCTATCACAGTAAGCGGTGGTTGCGCCTCTTACTGCCTCCTCGTTAAGACCTTTCTTTCCACCATGTCTATCGCCGCCTCCCTGAGTCTCACCAGGTCAGCTCCTTGCAACGCGTTTGACCTCTCCTGAGCTTATCGCAGGTCACACACCTTCAGTGTTCTTACCCTCCATTTCCAGTGGGGTGACTTTCTTGGGCCCCTCAACTACAGGCTTTGTAAAGGTAGGGTGTTCCCCTCCAGTGGGTTCAGCTCAAGTGCTATCTCCTCCTCCGGAGCTACCACGCTGCCTTGATCAGGTACCAGGACTTGGGTCTCCACTGCCTCGGGTATCACAGGTGGGTAATAACCTTCGGAGGGAGCATATTTTTTTTCTTTGCTCCCCGTGGTCAGCACGGCCATCGCTGGGCTTGGCGTCCTGCTCATGCTCTCATCCTACTGTGGGCCCACCCAACACTTGATCACATTGTTGGCATTTTTGTGTAAGTATTATGGTCCAAGTACCACTCACCAAGGTGATAACAACATATCTTTATTGTGTGGAGTTACAAAGTACAAAGAGCCAGTCAAACATACCCATGACAGCTCACAGTGAATAATATTAATGCATATAAATATAATGTTTGAGTATATGTGTGTATGTTTCATATATATGTGTGTGTGTTTGTGCCTGGATGTGTGCCTGGGTGTGTGCCCATCTCTCAGGGAGAGACATCTGTCTGTCCCTCCTGGGAAGAGAGAGAGAGAACAACCTCATGCCCCAGAGTATATGCCGGGTGTCAGTATGTCCCTACCCCCCAAGTATCTATAAAAGGCAAGAACATATGTTAAAAGGCTCAGTCCTTTCCCAAATGAACTTACAAGTATGTGTGACTGGCAGCTGTACATTTCATTTGCTGTGGAATTATAATTCTTACATAACCCCCCTGAAATGGATCCCCCCTATTCATTCGACACATTATAATTTTATTTGGAACTCAGGGATGTAAAGTCCATGGGAAAAAATCCTCAGATCTTCAAACGTCTCTTGGAACCTGTGAAATGTCCATGATGTAAATATGATGTAATAACAATTCATTATCATGTGATGAGATGGGAAACAGGGATAGGGTATAAGCTCTAATCTAACTGCCCCTGAGCGTGTCTTGTCCAACTCAGATGGCCTTTATTTCCTTTTGGATTCAGCTACAGATGAAGCGCTCGCTATCCCAACACTAAACCAGTTACAAATTCGACAGCGTGTGTTATCTCATGTTATCTCGCGTTATCTCACGTTATCTCACGTTATCTCACGTTATCTCACGTCATCTCACGTCATCTCGCATCATCTCGCGTTATCTCGCGCTATCTCGCATTATCTCGCATTATCTCGCATTATCGCGCGTTATCTTACGTTATCTCGCGTTATCTTGCGTTATCTTGCGTTATCTTAGGTTATCTCGCGTTATCTTGCGTTATCTTGCGTTATCTTAGGTTATCTCGCGTTATCTTGCGTTATCTTGCGTTATCTTAGGTTATCTCGCGCTATCTTGCATTATCTTGCGTTATCTCGCATTATCACGCGTTATCTCACGTTATCTCACGTTATCTCACTTTATCGCACGTTATCTCACGTTATCTCACGTTATCTCACATTATCTCGCATTATTACGCGTTATCTCACGTTATCTCGAGTTATCTCGCGTTATCTCGCGTTATCTCACGCTATCTCACGTTATCTCGCGTTATCTCAGGTTATCTCGCGTTATCTCGCGTTATCTCGCGTTATCTCACGTTATCTCACGTTATCTCACGTTATCTCACGTTATCTCACATTATCTCAGGTAATCTCACATTATCTCACGTTATCTCACGTTATCTTGCTTTATCTCTCTGCAGTCACCAGGAAAAATATCCTCCTTTGCTTGTAATATTGCTTTTGGACAGCAGGGGGCGCCTGGAGGAATGTGAACTTGCACAGCAGGGGATTCGGCTTTTCTTTGATGGCTTCTTCTGCCTTATTTTTGGAATGTAGAAAGTGCTACATTTTGTCTTATGCTTGCAAAAACTGTATTTAAAGGAAAACTAAACCCCAAACAATATAGGTCTCTATACAAATATATTGCATAAACAACTCATATGTATATATGATATATATATAATATACTTTATTAGCAGTATGTGCCATTGGGTAATCCTAAATAGGAAACTGCCATTTTATGCACTAAGGGCCGCCCCCTGGGATCATAGGAGTCACAGTGCACACAAACAAGCCAAGGCACACATACATGCTAGGCCCCATCAGCCAATGAATGGGCAGAGTTCTGCCTTTTGCTCCCACACTACTTCCTGTTACAGTTAGAGCTGCATCACTTCCTATCAGCTGATCTCTGAGGGAGCACCCAGCCCATCACAAAATGGCGGCTCAAGGGAAAGGATGTAAAAGGGCAATATTTACTGATATATATATTCCAGTTTGGGGAGATTCTTTAATAGGCCACTTAACATAATTTAAGTAAGAAAAAAACATTTCAGATCACAAAATGAGAAACTGGTGGCAACGCCAAATACACTTCATGCACTGTATTTTGTGTTGACACAAACCCTTTTTGTGAGCACAGTACATTTATTGATGGCAAAAAATATGTTTTGATGTCAATATAATCATATTATTTTCTATGGAAATACAAACAGAACAGCAAAATTAATTCTGTAAAATTAACTACAAGCAAAAAAGAAATATCACAGCACAAAATCAGTTCTGTGAATAATTATATAAAATCTATGTGCGGTGACAAAATTGATGATGATTTGACAAATAGTGAAATAGTTTTGCGAATAGAGCGAATAGTTTTGCCAGGAATGGATTCAGCATTTCCTGTGATAGAACCTGGTTCTGTTTCATAGATTTTATACCTTTGAGAGGCATTTGCACTAACAAAATGGATTTTGTGATAGGATAATATCCTTTTGTGCACAAACCTGATTTGTGTATATGACCGCAAATAATTTATGTACCCCGAGAGAAATTCTTTTTGTGCATGGAGGATATTTTCATATACAGAATGTATTTTTGTTGACAAAATGTACTTAGGATTGGAGGGGCTGCTGAGAGAATAATCACAGGTTAAATGGGATGTATTGTGTGAGAATCAAGAATGTGCCAGTGCACAGGCTGTGCAGGGGGGCGGCAGCACTGTAGGATAGGAACCAATCAGCAGCTAGGCTGGCCTGATAGGGAACTGAAGCCTGTCTGTGCTTGTGTGACTGCAGGGCTGTGATTGGCTCTCCCCCTCCTATTGTGCTTCTGGCAGGGACCGTTAGGACACGCCCACCCCTCATGTGAAACCCAGACAGGGACCTGAGAGGATCTATAGGGAGCTCCAATAAAGGGGCCATTTATAAAGGTAATATTAACTTTTAGCCCAAAATAAAACCAGCACCATGTATGTATGTATGTATGTATGTATATCTTTATTTATAAAGTGCTACTTATGTACGCAGCGCTGTACAGTAGAATACATTAATACCATAATTACCTACAGGATTGGAGTGGTTTTTAATTATGTTTTATGTCTTCTTTAACTATTGCTGTGCTGGATTGTGCTCGGCAGATGGTGCTTTGATCAAGAAATAAAGAATTAATTTGTCACTGTAATGAGAAATAGCGCTGAGTTACATTTCCTCCTGTATCCTGGTCTCACTGACTGATGTTTGTACAGTAATAACTCACATAATAACCAGCATTCCTGTATGGCAGGTCACAGTACGGAACTGGTGTCCCAGGGCTGCCTACCTACCTACCTACCTGCCAACCTACCTACTAACCGCAATGGGTACAGTGAGAAGGTTGCAGATTTCTCCTTTCTGGCTCCTCTGTCTGCTCTTCATTGCTGGGGTAAGTACCTACCATTTCTACCCCCTACTGTAAATGATAAGGATATTAGCAGTCACTGAGGGGTTCTGTGCCCCCCATATAAAGGCACAAGGCTGCAGACTGAGTTATACAGGGAACTCTGAGTATCACTCATGTATTATAAGGGATAATGTACCCCCTACTGTAAATGATAAGGATATTAGCAGTCACTGAGGGGTTCTGTGCCCCCCATATAAAGGCACAAGGCTGCAGGCTGAGTTATACAGGGAACTCTGAGTATCACTCATGTATTATAAGGGATAATGTACCCCCTACTGTAAATGATAAGGATATTAGCAGTCACTGAGGGGTTCTGTGCCCCCCATATAAAGGCACAAGGCTGCAGGCTGAGTTATACAGGGAACTCTGAGTATCACTCATGTATTATAAGGGATAATGTACCCCCTACTGTAAATGATAAGGATATTAGCAGTCACTGAGGGGTTCTGTGCCCCCCATATAAAGGCACAAGGCTGCAGGCTGAGTTATACAGGGAACTCTGAGTATCACTCATGTATTATAAGGGATAATGTACCCCCTACTGTAAATGATAAGGATATTAGCAGTCACTGAGGGGTTCTGTGCCCCCCATATAAAGGCACAAGGCTGCAGGCTGAGTTATACAGGGAACTCTGAGTATCACTCATGTATTATAAGGGATAATGTACCCCCTACTGTAAATGATAAGGATATTAGCAGTCACTGAGGGGTTCTGTGCCCCCCATATAAAGGCACAAGGCTGCAGGCTGAGTTATACAGGGAACTCTGAGTATCACTCATGTATTATAAGGGATAATGTACCCCCTACTGTAAATGATAAGGATATTAGCAGTCACTGAGGGGTTCTGTGCCCCCCATATAAAGGCACAAGGCTGCAGGCTGAGTTATACAGGGAACTCTGAGTATCACTCATGTATTATAAGGGATAATGTACCCCCTACTGTAAATGATAAGGATATTAGCAGTCACTGAGGGGCTCTGTGCCCATATAAAGGCACAAGGCTGCAGGCTGAGTTATACAGGGAACTCTGAGTATCACTCATGTATTATAAGGGATAATGTACCCCCTACTGTAAATGATAAGGATATTAGCAGTCACTGAGGGGTTCTGTGCCCCCCATATAAAGGCACAAGGCTGCAGGCTGAGTTATACAGGGAACTCTGAGTATCACTCATGTATTATAAGGGATAATGTACCCCCTACTGTAAATGATAAGGATATTAGCAGTCACTGAGGGGTTCTGTGCCCCCCATATAAAGGCTGCAGGCTGCAGGCTGAGTTATACAGGGAACTCTGAGTATCACTCATGTATTATAAGGGATAATGTACCCCCTACTGTAAATGATAAGGATATTAGCAGTCACTGAGGGGTTCTGTGCCCCCCATATAAAGGCACAAAAAAAGCCCTCAGGGACAGTAGATAAAGTTGCAAGGGCAGCAGGTATAGACAGCGGGGCAGCAGGTATAGACAGGGGGGCAGCAGGTATAGACAGCGGGGCAGCAGGTATAGACAGGGGGGCAGCAGGTATAGACAGCGGGGCAGCAGGTATAGACAGCGGGGCAGCAGGTATAGACAGGGGGGCAGCAGGTATAGACAGCGGGGCAGCCGGTATAGACAGCGGGGCAGCAGGTATAGACAGGGGGGCAGCAGGTATAGACAGCGGGGCAGCAGGTATAGACAGCGGGGCAGCAGGTATAGACAGCGGGGCAGCAGGTATAGACAGGGGGGCAGCAGGTATAGACAGCGGGGCAGCCGGTATAGACAGCGGGGCAGCAGGTATAGACAGGGGGGCAGCAGGTATAGACAGCGGGGCAGCAGGTATAGACAGCGGGGCAGCAGGTATAGACAGGGGGGCAGCAGGTATAGACAGGGGGGCAGCAGGTATAGACAGGGGGGCAGCAGGTATAGACAGCGGGGCAGCAGGTATAGACAGCGGGGCAGCAGGTATAGACAGCGGGGCAGCAGGTATAGACAGCGGGGCAGCAGGTATAGACAGCGGGGCAGCAGGTATAGACAGCGGGGCAGCAGGTATAGACAGCGGGGCAGCAGGTATAGACAGCGGGGCAGCAGGTATAGACAGCGGGGGCAGCAGGTATAGACAGCGGGGCAGCAGGTATAGACAGCGGGGCAGCCGGTATAGACAGCGGGGCAGCAGGTATAGACAGGGGGGCAGCAGGTATAGACAGCGGGGCAGCAGGTATAGACAGCGGGGCAGCAGGTATAGACAGGGGGGCAGCAGGTATAGACAGCGGGGCAGCAGGTATAGACAGGGGGGCAGCAGGTATAGACAGCGGGGCAGCAGGTATAGACAGCGGGGCAGCAGGTATAGACAGGGGGGCAGCAGGTATAGACAGCGGGGCAGCAGGTATAGACAGCGGGGCAGCAGGTATAGACAGCGGGGCAGCAGGTATAGACAGCGGGGCAGCAGGTATAGACAGGGGGGCAGCAGGTATAGACAGGGGGGCAGCAGGTATAGACAGGGGGGCAGCAGGTATAGACAGGGGGGCAGCAGGTATAGACAGGGGGGCAGCAGGTATAGACAGCGGGGCAGCAGGTATAGACAGCGGGGCAGCAGGTATAGACAGGGGGGCAGCAGGTATAGACAGCGGGGCAGCAGGTATAGACAGCGGGGCAGCAGGTATAGACAGGGGGGCAGCAGGTATAGACAGCGGGGCAGCAGGTATAGACAGCGGGGCAGCAGGTATAGACAGGGGGGCAGCAGGTATAGACAGCGGGGCAGCAGGTATAGACAGGGGGGCAGCAGGTATAGACAGCGGGGCAGCAGGTATAGACAGCGGGGCAGCAGGTATAGACAGGGGGGCAGCAGGTATAGACAGCGGGGCAGCCGGTATAGACAGCGGGGCAGCAGGTATAGACAGGGGGGCAGCAGGTATAGACAGCGGGGCAGCAGGTATAGACAGGGGGGCAGCAGGTATAGACAGCGGGGCAGCCGGTATAGACAGCGGGGCAGCAGGTATAGACAGCGGGGCAGCAGGTATAGACAGCGGGGCAGCAGGTATAGACAGGGGGGCAGCAGGTATAGACAGCGGGGCAGCCGGTATAGACAGCGGGGCAGCAGGTATAGACAGGGGGGCAGCAGGTATAGACAGCGGGGCAGCAGGTATAGACAGCGGGGCAGCAGGTATAGACAGGGGGGCAGCAGGTATAGACAGGGGGGCAGCAGGTATAGACAGGGGGGCAGCAGGTATAGACAGCGGGGCAGCAGGTATAGACAGCGGGGCAGCAGGTATAGACAGCGGGGCAGCAGGTATAGACAGCGGGGCAGCAGGTATAGACAGCGGGGCAGCAGGTATAGACAGCGGGGCAGCAGGTATAGACAGCGGGGCAGCAGGTATAGACAGCGGGGCAGCAGGTATAGACAGCGGGGCAGCAGGTATAGACAGCGGGGCAGCAGGTATAGACAGCGGGGCAGCCGGTATAGACAGCGGGGCAGCAGGTATAGACAGGGGGGGCAGCAGGTATAGACAGCGGGGCAGCAGGTATAGACAGCGGGGCAGCAGGTATAGACAGGGGGGCAGCAGGTATAGACAGCGGGGCAGCAGGTATAGACAGGGGGGCAGCAGGTATAGACAGCGGGGCAGCAGGTATAGACAGCGGGGCAGCAGGTATAGACAGGGGGGCAGCAGGTATAGACAGCGGGGCAGCAGGTATAGACAGCGGGGCAGCAGGTATAGACAGCGGGGCAGCAGGTATAGACAGCGGGGCAGCAGGTATAGACAGGGGGGCAGCAGGTATAGACAGGGGGGCAGCAGGTATAGACAGGGGGGCAGCAGGTATAGACAGGGGGGCAGCAGGTATAGACAGGGGGGCAGCAGGTATAGACAGCGGGGCAGCAGGTATAGACAGCGGGCAAGCAGGTATAGACAGGGGGGCAGCAGGTATAGACAGCGGGGCAGCAGGTATAGACAGCGGGGCAGCAGGTATAGACAGGGGGGCAGCAGGTATAGACAGCGGGGCAGCAGGTATAGACAGGGGGGCAGCAGGTATAGACAGGGGGGCAGCAGGTATAGACAGCGGGGCAGCAGGTATAGACAGCGGGGCAGCAGGTATAGACAGCGGGGCAGCAGGCATAGACAGCGGGGCAGCAGGTATAGACAGCGGGGCAGCAGGTATAGACAGCGGGGCAGCAGGTATAGACAGGGGGGCAGCAGGTATGGACAGGGGGCAGCAGGTATAGACAGCGGGGCAGCAGGTATAGACAGCGGGGCAGCAGGTATAGACAGCGGGGCAGCAGGTATAGACAGCGGGGCAGCAGGTATAGACAGCGGGGCAGCAGGTATAGACAGGGGGGCAGCAGGTATAGACAGGGGGCAGCAGATATAGACAGGGGGGCAGCAGGTATAGACAGCGGGGGCAGCAGGTATAGACAGCGGGGCAGCAGGTATAGACAGCGGGGCAGCAGGTATAGACAGGGGGGCAGCAGGTATAGACAGCGGGGCAGCAGGTATAGACAGGGGGGCAGCAGGTATAGACAGCGGGGCAAGCAGGTATAGACAGGGGGCAGCAGGTATAGACAGGGGGGCAGCAGGTATAGACAGCGGGGCAGCAGGTATAGACAGCGGGGCAGCAGGTATAGACAGCGGGGCAGCAGGCATAGACAGCGGGGCAGCAGGTATAGACAGCGGGGCAGCAGGTATAGACAGCGGGGCAGCAGGTATAGACAGGGGGGCAGCAGGTATAGACAGGGGGGCAGCAGGTATAGACAGCGGGGCAGCAGGTATAGACAGCGGGGCAGCAGGTATAGACAGCGGGGCAGCAGGTATAGACAGCGGGGCAGCAGGTATAGACAGCGGGGCAGCAGGTATAGACAGGGGGGCAGCAGGTATAGACAGCGGGGCAGCAGGTATAGACAGCGGGGCAGCAGGTATAGACAGGGGGGCAGCAGGTATAGACAGCGGTCAGCAGGTATAGACAGCGGGGCAGCAGGTATAGACAGGGGGGCAGCAGGTATAGACAGCGGGGGCAGCAGGTATAGACAGCGGGGCAGCAGGTATAGACAGCGGGGCAGCAGGTATAGACAGCGGGGGCAGCAGGTATAGACAGCGGGGCAGCAGGTATAGACAGCGGGGCAGCAGGTATAGACAGGGGGGCAGCAGGTATAGACAGGGGGGCAGCAGGTATAGACAGGGGGCAGCAGGTATAGACAGGGGGGCAGCAGGTATAGACAGCGGGGGCAGCAGGTATAGACAGGGGGGCAGCAGGTATAGACAGGGGGCAGCAGGTATAGACAGGGGGGCAGCAGGTATAGACAGGGGGGCAGCAGGTATAGACAGCGGGGCAGCAGGTATAGACAGGGGGGCAGCAGGTATAGACAGCGGGGGCAGCAGGTATAGACAGGGGGGCAGCAGGTATAGACAGGGGGGCAGCAGGTATAGACAGGGGGGCATCAGGTATAGACAGCGGGGCAGCAGGTATAGACAGCGGGGCAGCAGGTATAGACAGCGGGGCAGCAGGTATAGACAGCGGGGCAGCAGGTATAGACAGCGGGGCAGCAGGTATAGACAGGGGGGCAGCAGGTATAGACAGCGGGGCAGCAGGTATAGACAGCGGGGCAGCAGGTATAGACAGGGGGGCAGCAGGTATAGACAGGGGGGCAGCAGGTATAGACAGGGGGGCAGCAGGTATAGACAGCGGGGCAGCAGGTATAGACAGCGGGGCAGCAGGGGTGCTACGAGCAACACTCTCACATAGCGATGGATTCCGTGACAGAATAGTGTGTTTGGGATTAAGAAATTGCAACTAAGGGGGTTATGTAATAACAGGTGCATAGTTTGCTACAGGTCTAATCACCAATACCAACCAATCAGCAGGCAACCTACTGGTCACGTGTTTAAAAGCAAATATCTTACTGGTTGGCCTGGGATACTGCACCTTTGCATTAAGAGCAATGTTCCAATTAAGGCAAGAGATTTCTCCTGTTCCTGCTTACAGGGTAACCCTTTTGAAATAAAAAATAACAAAAGTGGTATAAAGGTGATACCTTATTGGCTAACTAAGATACCCATAGCAAGCTTTCAGAACATTCTAGTTCCTTTTTCAAGCTGATTACCTGTTTCTACAAAAGTGTTTTTAGGGTCAGTAATCTAATGCCCACGTCTAATGAATATTCTCCCTCCCCAGTTTGCTTTCAGGTTCCTGTGGATGAAGGTTCCACATACCCCCCAATGGCATTATTGGTTGCACACAGCCCCCCATAATAATTCTTCCCCTGCTTCATTGGAGAAAGAACCTCAGACCCCAAACACCACCCAAGGCACTGGGTCTTCTTATCCCACCGCAGTGGAGCAAGAACTTCAGACCCTGATGAAGGTGATTGAGTGGCCCGCGCCTCCGGGCCCCACAGAGTATAATTTCTCCACCAGTCCATTGACCACAGAGTTCCAGCTGCTGTTCCCACGTGGCGCCTATTATGTTGGAGAATATTTAGAAGTTTTCATCACAGCGCGGGACCACGGGGGCCGACCAAAAGCCTACGGAGGGGATTACTTTCAGGCCAAACTGCACTCCCCAACGCTGAAAGCAGGAGTAACCGGCTCAGTCACAGACCATAGGAACGGCACCTACACGGCCTCCTTCCTGCTGCTCTGGCCGGGGCAAGTGGAGATCTCCATAAGGCTTGTCCATTCCAGTGAGGCCATAGCCGTCCTCAAAGACAAGAGGGAGACGCGTCCTGACAAGGTGAGTAGGACTTTTTGCAGTACCGGATCCTCCGCTCGGTGCTGCAGGAATTACATTGGGTCAATATGGATAGACAAGCCAATCTAGGTACTGGGGTTGAACAAGGTAGAAAGTCTTCTCTTCTGGTAACTTCTTTGTTCTTAGTACCTCCAGGTCCATATCAGGATACTCTTCTGGTTTTACAGTATACACCTTGCCCAAATAATTCTAGTTTTTAGCTCAAGAAAGTGGAAAAAGAGCTGCAGCTCACACCGTAGCGCTGGAACCTATAGTTAAGGCACAGAATGATTAAACTTTATTTCTATACATCAGTAGTACTACAGTCAGGAACCCTTATTGTCTCATGGAACAGGTCTACTTCAACGGATACTTTGATGGAACCAACGAAACAATGGAATGTAATGTAGAACTGGCAGGAACTGATATCTGTGAATATCCTGACCCACAGACGGGAGAGTCATGGTTCTGCAAGAAGCCAAAACAGATTCCCTGCAATGCATATAAGGGACATTCATTAGGACCATCACGAGACATTCTTACTCCAGAAGAAGCCTCATTGCTAGATACGTAAGTGTCCATAAAGATCCCAGTCTTCTGTCACTGACATGATCTGGAGCCTAGAAAATAAGAAGAAATCTTGGTTCTACCAGTTCCTGGATAAACCATAGTTATGGGTATTGTTGGGTTTCAGTAAGGACCCTTCCTGAAATGTATCTATTGTATCTGCCGGTGTAAGGAATCCTGGGAGAATATTGTTTACTGAATTGTGTACTGTTAAAGGCTACACTATTGAAAGGCAAAAATCTTGGCTTCTGGAGGATTAATGGTGGAAGCTTGGAAGATATTAAGGTCACTAAGAGCCAATTAGGGGGAAGGGTTTTTGTCAGCTCTAGAGGGGAATGAAATGATGAAATAATGTTCAAGCAGCATCGCTGTATTTATCTATCAAGCAAAGAACTAGAATCAACTCTCACTTCAATGTGTATTTGCTTTTCTAGGTCTGTAAAGGAGAAGCCGATTTCATCCAAAGTTGGAGCATTTATGGTGTTGGCCCCAGAAAATAACAACACGGGTAACAGATTATTTCTTGGTTTTGGGGTGTGTAGAGGGTGACCCCCATGTCTATGTGCCACAAATACTGTACGCTAATGTCCAATCAGGAGAGGTAGAATTAAGTCAGCTCTTTTATCTTTGGTTCCCAGTAAGAACCAAGAAGTTTAGATCTGTCTGTTTATTGGACAGGGCACAGAGTATGGGGGGAGCCAATATGTTGGGCAGGAAATCCTCCACTAGAATAATAGGGGAGAACAAAAGGAGATCATTTGGAATATACTTGCCATAGACCTCCCAGCCTTAGCTCACTCTTTCAGGTCCACATGGAACATGTGTGGGGGGAACACTGTGCCGCTGAGCTTGCACTCCACATCTATAATTCATCTCTGACTTCTGGAACTTTCCCCTCTCTGTTCAAACAGGCCTGTGTCAACCCATTCTTAGAAAGACCATGCTTGACCCATCCTTTCTCATTAATTACCATCCTGTCTCGCTCCTACCACTTACTTCTAAAATAATAGAACGTATTGTGTTTTCCTGTATCACTGACTTTCTACACACCCATAATCTGTTGGACCCGCTGCAATCTCCCCCCGACCTGCGCCCCCTACTGAGACTGCATTGTGTGGAAGTTACAAATGATCAGCGCCGGATTTGTGACGCGGGCACCCTGAGGCCACCCCCTCCGGCCTCCCCCTGTGCGCATGCGTTTATCGCCAACCCCGCCCCCCCACACAGTGAGCGCATGCGCGAACCCGCCCTCCGCATCAGCTGCGCATGCGCATACATTTCATCTCCCATACGGAGCAGTGGGGAGAGGTCCCCATTGCTCCGTATAGGAGCAAAATTTAAAAATTTAATTGCGGCGGGCGGCATGCCGCCCCTAAACTTTTGCCACCCTAGGCCCGGGCCTTTGTGGCCTCTCCACAAATCTGGGCCTGCAAATGATCATCTGGTGCCAAAGCCAAAGATCACTTCTCTATCCCAGGTTCTGTACTTGGTCCGTTGCACAGTGCTATATAAATGAACATATAGAAACATACAGACATAAAAGCATGATGGGAATATTGTATCTTACTCACTATGTTCTATTTACCTTTAGTGACTGGACCCCCAGAACTTAAGTTATCTATGGGTAAATGTTAATAGATCTGACCAGTGTTGGACCTGATCCTTTTTAAGGAGGAAAACTTTAGATCTGATTCCCCAGAGACTGGAGAGTTGTGGGTGGAAGATAATTCAGGAGAGGGGGTCCAGTATTATTATTGGATGTACAAGAGCTGTCTATGAACCATATTGCTATGTCCAATGTTATATTGGGATTCTTTCAGATTATAGGGGAATTTGCTTTTCGGGGCTTCCAATCCCAGAGCCTTCTGGGTTCTATTACCAGGACTTGTGGCAGTCCCGTGTCTGCAGGAACAGAGCTTTCCCGACTCCTCCTGACGTTACTGACTGTCTATCCGGGAAGGTCATTTATATGTTTGGGGACTCAACGACTCTACAGTGGTGGGATTTTCTGTTGAGTTTTATTCCAAGTAAGTGTTTTGTCTACTTCAAGTCCTTCTGGTTGTCCATTCAGCTGGCTTTTTCAGCATTTTGGATATGTTGAATTATTTGACCTGAGCATTTGCGGTGGGAAGGGGGTTACCTACTGAAACACAGTTCTTCTTTGTTCGTTTAATCACACTGTTCCTAAATGTTCTGTGGCTCTAAAGAAAATAAAGGGAAAGCTAAATATAACACCAATGTGTATCTGTAGAACTAGGATACAATGATTAACACTGAGATGTGACTTACTCCTTCTTACTGTACCCATAATGCCCATTCTTTTCTCTTCTTTCTGCCTGCTCCAGCGCTACAGAGACAAGAGCTCCACATGAAGCTTCCAGCCCCACAGTTGGCCATAGACCCAACGCATACATTTGCAGTACAATGGCAGGCCCACCAGAAGCCAGTGAGCATGTTATATGCTGATAAGGAGGAGTTGCATTACATTGCCAATGAACTGGACAGGATAGGGGGCAGCAAAGAAGGGCTGGTGGTTGTTATAAATTGCTTGGCCCATTATATCTCGCTACCACTTAGATTTTATATCAGGAGACTCCGTACCATCCGGGAATCTGTGCTGCGGCTAATGAAACGGAATCCACTAGCCAAGGTCTTCATCAAGTCTGGTAACACGGGATACTTGTACACCCACGGCAGTGATTGGCTGTCCCTTCAGTTGGACACGGTAATGAGGGCCATGTTCTCCGGGCTGCCTGTTACTATACTGGACAACTGGCAGATGACTTCTTGCCATTATGAGCCCCATTACCTGCACCCCGGAGAAGTCGTTGTAAAGAATGAGATTGATTTAATGCTGTCGTTCATTTGTCCAAAATGAGACTCATTAGTGGCCAATAATATTTCTGCTCAGAGCCTCTGTAGCCAATGTAAGTGGAGATTATCCAGCTACTCATTGGCTTCCGCGGTTATTTCTGATAAGCCAAACGTTTTTCATCCATTTCACCAAATCAACTGTTGGTTACAGAGGGTTCAAGCTTCCTTGATGTTTTCTTCAAACTATTTAAATCGCCTATTACCTGTTTCTTCTCAGTGGAACCAAAGCACCAACTTCTCAATGAAGTCAAGACCCATGGTATTTTTAAGAGTTGCCCTTTCAAAATGGCAGCCATGGTAGCCATGTTATTGAGATTCAAGGGGAATCCCTGCTGTAAAGCAGAATAAACCCATAACCTCCCTTGGTAACGTCTTGGTTACTGAACTTCAAGCTAGAACCTGTACCAACATACGGGTACCAGCCACCTCATGAGCATCTCCATAACATGGGACTCTCTGCAGAAGTGGGTAGGGGTCATTCCCTTGTACAACACAACGGGGACCTTTCTAGGTTCAATATTAACAAGCTTTTGTTGGACATTAAGACTGCCAACCAATAAACCCAACATGGACCCAACATCTACCCATACAATGATCTGGAGGTCTAATAAGAAGAACAGACACAAAACCACTGAGCAATCATAAAGTCCCAAACTGTTACTGTTTTATTATTATTTATTAAGTAAAGAATACAAATTTTTACAGAATAAGTTCTATGTATTTTGTTATGTGTCTAGTGTAGGGGTGTGAGAGAGTCAACCATCCCACTTCCCATGCCCTGGGGGTCAGAGGTTTCCCTATTGGCCCAGGGGTAGTGATTGTAGTTCCCTAGTGTATATAAGGGGTGGAGCACAAGGTTCTTGGACCCATTCCATTGGATGATGTTAGTGCTGATGGAGAGTCTGGGGTAGGAAGCTTCATTATAAAGTCTAAGTTGTAAGGTAACCAAAGTGAAGTGGGTGATGAGGGCCCCTGGGAAAGTAGCGGCAGGGGGGTTCTGTAATAGAACACTGGACTGGACAGTTTTATATATAAACCCAGTTAAGGCAGCATAGTGTGGGGCAGTTACATTAGAACTGAGTCCCAGTTGACAAAGTGGGGTGCTTATGGCAGCCCCCCCTCCTCTTTATTTCGCCAAATGAAACCTCGGCAGCAGCCAACAGGGACCTTCTCTAAGATGTTTCTGTGGATTCACATCAGGCATCAGAATGGATTCTCTCCTTCCATTTTGTTCCATAAACCTAGGAGCCCATTTTGTATCAGTGGGGACATCGTGGGGTGTTTATTGATTTATGTACTGGATACAAATGACTCATTTTCCCGGCACAAATGTGAGACTCTAACAATATAACTGACACTGAACGCTCTCTAGAGTGTAAGCTTCTTGCCTGACAGGTCTGCCGGCCCAATAAACCGGATCCCAACTGCCACTCATTTACATTTTATGCCAATTAATCTGTCAGGCAATTAAGCAGCTCATGAATTATTACTTCCAAAATATCTCCTGGAAGGAAAGGTATGTGAGCAACTACATTAACCTGTCTGTCAGCCAAATAATCCCAGGGTGTAACTTACTGTACATGTTGGTTTAACAGCATCACGTGTCTGTAATAAATCATTAGCTTTACACACGGCTTCTATCATATATGGAACGTCCAGAGAAAAGGGAATCATTTAACCATGAAATAAACCCAATAGGGCTGTTCTGCCCCAATAAGGGGTAATTATATCTTAGTTGGGATCAAGTACAGGTACTGTTTTATTATTACAGAGAAAAGGGAATCATTTAACCATGAAATAAACCCAATAGGGCTGTTCTGCCCCAATAAGGGGTAATTATATCTTAGTTGGGATCAAGTACAGGTACTGTTTTATTATTACAGAGAAAAGGGAATCATTTAACCATGAAATAAACCCAATAGGGCTGTTCTGCCCCCAATAAGGGGTAATTATATCTTAGTTGGGATCAAGTACAGGTACTGTTTTATTATTACAGAGAAAAGGGAATCATTTAACCATTAAATAAACCCAATAGGGCTGTTCTGCCCCCAATAAGGGGTAATTATATCTTAGTTGGGATCAAGTACAGGTACTGTTTTATTATTACAGAGAAAAGGGAATCATTTAACCATGAAATAAACCCAATAGGGCTGTTCTGCCCCAATAAGGGGTAATTATATCTTAGTTGGGATCAAGTACAGGTACTGTTTTATTATTACAGAGAAAAGGGAATCATTTAACCATGAAATAAACCCAATAGGGCTGTTCTGCCCCAATAAGGGGTAATTATATCTTAGTTGGGATCAAGTACAGGTACTGTTTTATTATTACAGAGAAAAGGGAATCATTTAACCATTAAATAAACCCAATAGGGCTGTTCTGCCCCAATAAGGGGTAATTATATCTTAGTTGGGATCAAGTACAGGTACTGTTTTATTATTACAGAGAAAAGGGAATCATTTAACCATGAAATAAACCCAATAGGGCTGTTCTGCCCCCAATAAGGGGTAATTATATCTTAGTTGGGATCAAGTACAGGTACTGTTTTATTATTACAGAGAAAAATGAAACCATTTTTAAAAATGTGAATTATTTGATGAAAATAGAGTCTATGGGAGATGGCTTTTCCGTAATTCAGAACTTTCTGGATAATGGGTTTCCGGATACCTGTACTTTTTATAACTTATCTTTCTATTCAGCCCCTCCCCTATTCTTGTATCGTTTACAAAAAGTAACAGTAACAATAAAACTGGAGCCTCACAGAGCAATAGGGTTTGGCTGCCGGGGTCAGTGACCCCATTTGAAAGCTGCAAAGAGTTGGAAGAGGAAGGCAAATAATTACAAAATATATACAAATTTAGTAAAGAAGACCAACTGAAAATTTGGTTAGAACTGACCATTTCATGGATTATATGAATCAATGTCTGTAGAACCAAGTTGTATCCGGCAGAGGGAACGTCACATTCTAATGACAAAAATATAAAAAAGGCAAAATTTTACCAACTGTGTCACCGAGGAAGTGACATAAGAGCCGGAGGGGGGAGGGGAAGACAAAATGGAAGAAATGGTCCCTCACTGATCGATGCTACACAACTGCTCATTGGCCAGATGGATACACTTCCTGCCTTACCCAGGGGGCCGAGGGGCATGGGAGCTACAACCTTTACCCTCCATTTCCCAAAGTCCTTCTTGCTCGGAAAACCGCGAACTCCAGGATTTTCGGTTCAAGGTCCCCTTTAAAGTCAAAAATGTATTCAAGTCCCTTTCCCTACAAAGTTACAGAGACACGGCGGCCGTAGCAGCCAATCATCTCCAGCCCCAGGAATATCTAGGCCAGAAAATACGTTTTCACCCAAGTCATATTCAAACTGACCTTTAAAGGGGAACTAAACCCTAAAACTGAATATGACTAAAATGCCACCTTGTATGTAGTGAACTCACTGCCCCAGCCTCAAGTTTCAGCATCTCAGTAGCAAGTTTGCACTGGGTCTTGTAACCCATGGCAACAAGGCATCTGAGTGACACTCATTATAAAAGTCTCACACCTCAGGGGTCCAATGAATTAGATTTAGGGGGAAATTCATCAATGTTCGAGTTTGTTTTTTTTTTTTTTTAAGTCTTTATTAGGTATTTAGGTATTTATTAAGTGCAAATAACCCAAAAACTCAAATGTTTGTGGGTTTCTATAGAAGTCAATGGGAGTTATAGGCAAAGTTTTTGTGTTTTAAGTCTTTATTAGGTATTTAGGTATTTATTAAGTGCAAATAACCCAAAAACTCAAATGTTTGTGGGTTTCTATAGAAGTCAACGGGAGTTATAGGCAAAGTCACGCAGTGTTTTTAACTTGAGATATTGACGTTTTTGTGTTTTATTCAAGTTTATAAACTGAAAAATTCAATGTATTTATGTTTCTTTATTCAAACAAGTTTTCCTTATTGATAAATAACCGAGTATTCGATATGTGAGTTCATTCCAATTAGAGAAACATGTGGGAAACTGATAAATTAGCCCATTAATATCAGACAATTCAGTTCCCCTATGGGCTCATTTATCCATTTACGAGTTTGTGAATTCGAGTTTTCCCAAATTGATTAATCTCATGTATCAATGAGTTGCCCATAGCAACCAATCAGCCATTTTGAACAGTCATCTACAAGTTAGAAAACAAAAGCAAAGATGTGATTGGTTGCTATGGGCAACTTCCCCGGTGATGTTGTGAAGAAGAAACTACTGGAGACCTTCTGGGAATGTTCTGTGGATTCGGGTCAGGTGACTGATTCTCCCTCCGACCTGGATAAACTATTTGCTTCTATAAATAAAGGGGCCCAGTAACTGGGTTTATAGTGGGTGTTTATAGTGGGTGTTTATGCCCTGGGTACATTCCAGTCACAAAAAATAGATTTAATTGGCATTGTAACTCCTCAGGGTCGAAGTGTCAGCTTCTCGCCCAACAGGTCTGTCGGCTCAATAAACCCTATCCCAACAGACACGAATTTATATTTTCCCAAAGGAACCAGTTGGACCAGAGATTCTTAAATGTATGAGTCGTGACCCAACAGTCGGTAACCAATCAGCTTCTGTGATTCCCCTAAATAATGTGAAATCCTCTACTGAACTTAAAACAAGGCAAATATATGGCTGTAAAGGAAGTTGTGGGTCTCACATTCTGCTACATAATTCCAGTCCCCTGAGAAATAAGAACCACTATGTCAGAGCCAGTGCCTAGTTACTAGGGTAGTTACTAGGGTAGTTACCAGATTAGTCCCAAACTTAAACAACAGGTATTGGTTCTATTACCCAGAATGATTGGCACCCGGCTAAGGGGAACTATTGTTGTGAAAGGGGAACTGTTGTTCATTTTTTTTTCACTATTAAAATATCTTTCATTGAAAGTCAACAAAGAGTGAAGGGGTTTGTTTATACAGAGGTCAATATCTCTTATCGCAGGGAAGATGGTAAAAGTGAAAGTAAAATCATTCTTCATCCAATATATTTATATTAATATTCCTCAAAATCTATCAGGCACCATGTAAGATATAATGATGAACACTGGTTTGGGCCCCTCGGGGAGTGTCTCTGGGCAGATCCCAGCTTACACTCCTGATCCCTAAAGGTGCCCATACACAGCAGGTTTCAGGTGTTTATTCGGGTCCTTTAGACCAGTGCTGTCCAACTGGCGGCCCGCAACCCCCTCTGAGTGGCCCCCCACCTGTCTGTACTGAGATTAACTGGCCCCCTGCATGATTCCACCTCAGGCTCAGGCTGTAACTTGAGATTTTCTTGAAAACTGATAAATTAGCCCATTAATATCAGGCGATTCAGTTCCCCTATGGGCTCATTTATCCATTTACGAGTTTGTGAATTCGAGTTTTCCCAAATTGATTAATCTCATGTATCGATGAGTTGCCCATAGCAACCAATCAGCCATTTTGAACGGTCGCCTACAAGTTAGGAAACAAAAGCAAAGATCTGATTGGTTGCTATGGGCAACTTCCCCGGTGATGTTGTCTTTCCTTTGTCCAATAGATGAAGAAACAACTGGAGACTTTCTGGGAATGTTCTGTGGATTCTCCCTCCGACCTGAATAAACTATTTGCTTCTATAAATAAAAGGGGCCCAGTAACTGTAACTGGGTTTATAGTGGGTGTTTATAGAGATTATTTATGCCCTGGGTACATTCCAGTCACAAAAAATAGATTTAATTGGCATTGTAACTCCTCAGGGTCGAAGTGTCAGCTTCTCGCCCAACAGGTCTGTCGGCTCAATAAACCGTATCCCAACAGACACGAATTTATATTTTCCCAAAGGAACCAGTTGGACCAGAGATTCTTAAATGTATGAGTCGTGACCCAACAGTCTGTAACCAATCAGCTTCTGTGATTCCCCTAAATAATGTGAAATCCTCTACTGAACTTAAAACAAGGCAAATACAGGTATCGGACCCCTTATCCGTAAACCCATTATACAGAAAGCTCTGAAGTACGGAAAGCCCGTCTCCCATAGTTACCCCTTATTGGGTGCAGAACAATCCTATTGGGTTTATTTCATGGTTAAATGATTCCCTTTTCTCTGTAATAATAAAACAGTACCTGTACTTGATCCCAACTAAGATATAATTACCCCTTATTGGGGCAGAACAGCCCTATTGGGTTTATTTCATGGTTAAATGATTCCCTTTTCTCTGTAATAATAAAACAGTACCTGTACTTGATCCCAACTAAGATATAATTACCCCTTATTGGGGCAGAACAGCCCTATTGGGTTTATTTCATGGTTAAATGATTCCCTTTTCTCTGTAATAATAAAACAGTACCTGTACTTGATCCCAACTAAGATATAATTACCCCTTATTGGGGGCAGAACAGCCCTATTGGGTTTATTTAATGGTTAAATGATTCCCTTTTCTCTGTAATAATAAAACAGTACCTGTACTTGATCCCAACTAAGATATAATTACCCCTTATTGGGGGCAGAACAGCCCTATTGGGTTTATTTAATGGTTAAATGATTCCCTTTTCTCTGTAATAATAAAACAGTACCTGTACTTGATCCCAACTAAGATATAATTACCCCTTATTGGGGCAGAACAGCCCTATTGGGTTTATTTAATGGTTAAATGATTTCCTTTTCTCTGTAATAATAAAACAGTACCTGTACTTGATCCCAACTAAGATATAATTACCCCTTATTGGGGCAGAACAGCCCTATTGGGTTTATTTAATGGTTAAATGATTCCCTTTTCTCTGTAATAATAAAACAGTACCTGTACTTGATCCCAACTAAGATATAATTACCCCTTATTGGGGGCAGAACAGCCCTATTGGGTTTATTTAATGGTTAAATGATTCCCTTTTCTCTGTAATAATAAAACAGTACCTGTACTTGATCCCAACTAAGATATAATTACCCCTTATTGGGGCAGAACAGCCCTATTTGGTTTATTTCATGGCTAAACGATTCCCTTTTCCTTTTGTTTTCACAATTAAAATATCTTTCATTGAATGTCAACAAAGGGTGAAGGGGGTTTGTTTATACAGAGGTCAATATCTCTTTTTAGGCTAATTAAGCTGATTGCAGGGAAGGTAGTAATATAGTTGTCATCCATTGTATTTATATTAATATTCCTCAAAATCCATCAGGCACCATGTAAGATATAATAATGATGGATTCCACTATCTCCTGCTCCTAAATATAGGATCTTACTGTCATGTGACTTATCCTCAGGTATGGATCCCCCTTCCCTGGGTTGGGCTCTGTCTGAAGCTCCTACCCCCAGGGCACATATCACTGGGGTCTACCCCCACCCAACCCACCCAGCTACCCCAGGCTTTGGAATCACCTCCTCTTGTTTTATCCTCTGCCCAAACTTCCAGCTAAGTCCCCACCCCATGGAAACACCATCCTGGCAGGTAGGTTCCCTCTCGCAGCTAAGGCAGCAGGAATGAAGGAAGAATCTTACAGTAAATGAGTCATTAATCATCACAGAAGCGTAAATAATTGGGTCGAGGGAGGATTCTGGGGACACCCAACAGGTTCTGAGGGCAGAGGAGGAATCACGGATCAGTCTGCTGAAGGGACAATAGAGATTTCAGCTTATTCTGCTCCAGGTGAGTGTTTGGGGGTTTCCTACCCACGTGCGACTATAACAATTTGGATCTCAGCCGGCGCTGCTACAGGGGGCATTAAAGGGAAACTAACATTTTCTTTCACAGGAAATGACTGTATTAATAAAGAGTTATGGTCCTGCAAGGCCACCGTCAGCCCAGTGGGACCTGGGGGTGAATAAGCAGGGGGCTGGGGCTGGGGGGGGCTTGGGGCAGGGTGATCCCCCCCATAGGCTACTTACAAATAAACACAGTACCCCCAGCCTATAGAAAGATGGCGCCACCTCCGGCCCAGCCTGACTGGCACAACTGCTCAGGTAAGTACCACTGGGCTGGGGGTGCCACGGGGGGACTATTGGCTCAATGGATTCTCATGTTACAGCTCTTTAGTACCTCTGACACATTCCTATTGGCTGTTACAGGAACCTGTCTCTATCCCTTTAAGAACTAAATGTGTTTGTCTGGGAGCCATCACTGTTAATGCCATGGAATGGGATCCTGACCCATAGGAGCCCCCACCCCTAATGGGCTTTTCACATTTAAGTTAACTTTCAGTACGTTATAGAATGGGCAATTCTAATCAACTTTTCAATTAGTCTTTTTTATTTATTTGTTGTAGTTTTTAAATTATTTCCCTTCTTCATCTGACTTTTTCCAGCTTTCAAATGGAGGTCACTGACCCCGGCAGCCAAACCCTATTGCTCTGTGAGGCTCCAGTTTTATTGTTATTGTTACTTTTTATTCCTTATCTTTCTATTCAGCCCCTCCCCTATTCATATACCCGTCTCTCATCCAAACTGATTCCTGGTTGCTAAGGTAATTTGGACCCTAGCAACCAGATAGATGCTTAAACTCCAAACTGCAGAGCTGCTGAACAAAAAGTGAAATAACTAAAAAACTACAAATAATAAAAAATGAAGACCAATTGCAAATTGTCTGCAGAATATTACTCTCTACATCAGGCTAAAAGTTATTTTAAAAGTAAACAACCCCTTTAATGTGCAATGTAGAGAATGCTATTTTGCTACAATTTGCAATTGGTCTTAGTTTTTTATTATTTGCCGTTTTTTTAATAATTCCACTTTTTGCTCAGCAGCTCTGCAGTTTGGAGTGTAAGCCGCTATCTGGTTGCTAGGATCCAATTTAACCTAGCAACCAGGCAGTCATTTGAAAGACAGTAATATGAAAAGAGGAGGGGCCTAAATAAAAAGATAGGGAGCGAGTTTATCTGTAGTATAAATACTCTCTGAGATGCCCCATAATCCCCAGGGAGTTTTGCTGTAAATGTTTCATTGTTAATGGGGTACTAGAAAGGCGGGGGGGTTACTCATACCCCAATCTGATCCCCATTATGTCTAATTATTGCATCGTATCACAGAAATGTGAGAATCCCCTTTAATATTCCATTTCAGGCTGGTAGCCGCACTACCCAGGAGCCGGCCCGCCCTGCATGAGAAGAGACACTGGCGCTTTATCCCCGGGGTGTCGGCCATGTTGGGAATAGGAGGAAGGCCCCATATTTCCTCTATATTTGCCTGCTGCTTATTCTTTGTATTTGGGGTAAGTATCAGTGTGATATATTCTCTCTGTCTGTGTGTAACCAACTGCCCTACAGGGGGCGCCGCCACCGACTCTTAGGGGCTGTCCACCTTTACATTAACCTTTCAGTATGTTATAGAATAGCCTATGCTTAGCAACTTTTCAATTGGTCTTCATTATTTATTTATTATAGTTTTTGAGTTATTTGCCTTCTTCTGCCTCTTTCCAGCTTTCAAATGGGGGTCACTGACCCCGGCAGCCAAACCCTATTGCTCTGTGAGGCTCCAGTTTTATTGTTATTGTTACTTTTTATTCCTTATCTTTCTATTCAGCCCCTCCCCTATTCATGTACCTGTCTCTCTTTCAAAGCACTGCCTGGTTGCTAGGTTAAACTGGACCCTAGCAACCAGATAGCGGCTGAAATTCCAAACTGCAGAGCTGCTGGACAAAATTAATTCAAAAAACACAAATAATAAAAAATGAAGACCAATTGCAAATTGTATCAGAATATGACTCTCTACATCAGGCTAAAAGTGTGTCGGCCAAACAGATCAACCCAAGAGCAGATAATTGGTTATGAAGTAGATTAGGGATGCACCAAACCCACTTTTTTCGGTTCCGCTAGACATGGGCAAAAGGGGCAATAGGAGGGGCAGGATTTATATTAACAACATGTGGGTTCCTAGTATCTAATTATCCAACAGCCATTGTTTGTGCTCCGTCTCTATTCCAGTACATCTATAGGGGTCTGTGGACCAACCCTTTGGAGATGTTTTCTCCTCTGGCCCCCAAAGGGCATTTTTCGGTCCAAAGCAATCGGGTTTCTTCTACAGAACTGGAACAAGAACTTCAGACCCTGATGAAGGTGATTGAGTGGCCGGCGCCTCCGGGCCCCACAGAGTATAATTTCTCCACCAGTCCATTGACCACAGAGTTCCAGCTGCTGTTCCCACGTGGCGCCTATTATGTTGGAGAATATGTAGAAGTTCTCATCACAGCGCGGGACCACGGGGGCCGACCAAAAGCCTACGGAGGGGATTACTTTCAGGCCAAACTGCACTCCCCAACGCTGAAAGCAGGAGTAACCGGCTCAGTCACAGACCATAGGAACGGCACCTACACGGCCTCCTTCCTGCTGCTCTGGCCGGGGCAAGTGGAGATCTCCATAATTCTTGTCCATTCAAGTGAGGCCATAGCCGTCCTCAAAGACAAGAGGGAGACGCGTCCTGACAAGGTGAGACCCTGATGCCTTATTGTACATATAAACAAAAAACAAAGAAAAGATCTGCCCATACACACACTTTTTGGGGTAGTTGCATTAAAGGAAATGTAATAAAGTCTCCTTGGTCAGGGCACTCTGCTAAGCACTTTTGCATTTTTTTTCTAGTTTTCAAAATAGTAGCAGTTTTTAAATTGCTACTATAAGTAATTTGAAACAACAGCACCACCCGCTGGTCTTTTAATTAATTTACATAGAAAAGGTGATGTTGCTTTGAAAATGAAGTTAGTGAACAGAGAAGAGTCATCTTACATTGACATGGTGGTGTTGCTTAGAAAATGAAGTTAGTGAACAGAGAAGAGTCTTCTTACATTGACATGGTGGTATTGCTTAGAAAATGAAGTTAGTGAACAAAGAAGAGTCTTCTTACATTGACATGGTGGTGTTGCTTAGAAAATGAAGTTAGTGAACAGAGAAGAGTCATCTTACATTGACATGGTGGTGTTGCTTAGAAAATGAAGTTAGTGAACAGAGAAGAGTCTTCTTACATTGACATGGTGGTATTGCTTAGAAAATGAAGTTAGTGAACAAAGAAGAGTCTTCTTACATTGACATGGTGGTGTTGCTTAGAAAATGAAGTTAGTGAACAGAGAAGAGTCTTCTTACATTGACATGGTGGTATTGCTTAGAAAATGAAGTTAGTGAACAAAGAAGAGTCTTCTTACATTGACATGGTGGTGTTGCTTAGAAAATGAAGTTAGTGAACAGAGAAGAGTCTTCTTACATTGACATGGTGGTGTTGCTTAGAAAATGAAGTTAGTGAACAGAGAAGAGTCATCTTACATTGACATGGTGGTGTTGCTTAGAAAATGAAGTTAGTGAACAGAGAAGAGTCTTCTTACATTGACATGGTGGTAT
Source organism: Xenopus tropicalis (assembly GCF_000004195.4). Classification (NCBI taxonomy): domain Eukaryota; kingdom Metazoa; phylum Chordata; class Amphibia; order Anura; family Pipidae; genus Xenopus; species Xenopus tropicalis. The sequence goes on along the minus strand of NC_030682.2, from coordinate 151,554,741 downwards.
TGCTTAGAAAATGAAGTTAGTGAACAAAGAAGAGTCTTCTTACATTGACATGGTGGTGTTGCTTAGAAAATGAAGTTAGTGAACAGAGAAGAGTCTTCTTACATTGACATGGTGGTGTTGCTTAGAAAATGAAGTTAGTGAACAGAGAAGAGTCGTCTTACATTGACAAGGTGATGTTGCTTAGAAAATGAAGTTAGTAAACAGAGAAGGGTCATCTTACATTTCTCTCGGCAGCTCTGTCATCAACAGACGTTGCTTTTCTGACTAAATTCATAAATAGCCAAGTGTAATAACCAGCAGGTGGCACTGTTGTCTTGAATTCATTATAGAAGCAGCTTAAAAACCGCTAATATCTTGAAAACTAAAAGTAAGATAATTAATGTCAATTGGAAAAGTACTTAGAAGAGCGCTCTGAGCAATTTTACCTTATATTGAGGGTTTATTTTTCCTTTAAAGTGACTGACGCTCACCAGAAATGATGGTGCAAAGTGTTCACAGGTGTCAGATTCGCTCAAAGGGTCAGATTCACTCAAACCTCAGAATTTGTTCTCCAAGGTTTGAGGAACCTAAATGCTGTACTGAAACAGGTCTACTTCTATGGATACTTCCATGGGACTGGAGAAGTGATGGAGTGTAACGTGAACCCCCCGGCAAGAAATGTGTGTGAGTATCATGATCCGTATACAGGAGAATCGTGGTTCTGCAATCACCCTGAGCAAGTTCCCTGCAGCGCTTACAAGGGCCACGCCGCAGGAGGAAGCCGGGAGATTCTCACTCCAGAAGAAGCAAGGTTCCTAGACAAGTAAGTATCAGCTGGGAAACATCATTAGTGGTTCTGCTCCAAGTATTACTAAGAACCTCTGGAATAACGTTCCTTGGTTCCTCCATTCCATTGACTTACTTGGAATGTATTTCATATATCAAGTGTTACCATTGGCATTGTGCATTCAGGTAGGTAGTATCTCCTGGCCCTCCTGACTTTCTCATCAGAATGTCAGATGGTGACATATATATTCCCCCCCCAAGGTGACGCATTCCTTTGTAATAGCAATGTGATGTGAGGTTTGTTTGCCCCCCCCTCCATATGGATAGTTATGGATGCTGAGATTGTTTCTGCAGATAGTTTGGAACTCAACGGTGGGTTGAGGACATGTTGTTCTTTAATAGTTAGACTAAAAATAAGTCCTGATGCTTTTGGCCCCATATATATATATGTGGGGGTGTTTGTGTGGGTGTTTTACCATTTCCCAAAATAAGACCCATATTTGAGATGAGGCCTAACCATGTAAATCAATAAGGGTATGTTGGGGTATCTTTGCATATGTTACATATTAGTAGGGAGGTGGATGTGTTAGAGGACCTGAGGTGGTGGAAGCTCTCAGTAGCCAAGACCAAGTTCTAGACTAAGGTCTCCTTAGAGAATTTGGCAATAGAGGGACCCTGTGAACACGAATAAGCAGTGAGGGATAACTCTTCCCCCAGTTGATACTCGCCTTAGTGTAGGGACCACAAAGAGACTTAGGTTATACTTATCCCTGAGAGTCTTTCACTGGAGGAGATCCTACAACGCTCTAGTGCCCCCCCTGCTGGAGAGACTGCACCTTCTATGCAATTTCTCTAACTCCCTGAGCATAAACGCCTGAGTACAACCATCTGCCTGCCGTTTTGTCTTACCCCATGTATTTGCCTCACAAATACTGTACCGCGACACTAGTTGGTTTTCTGTTAGGAATGACAAGCTGGGGGGGTGGAGCCAACACCCGATGAAGCAAGACATCTCCTACAGAGCTCTGTGCAGTGGAAGCTCAATAATTAACAGGTGGAACCTTAAAAAACAGGCAATACGACCCAAATCAACTTAGCTCAAGCCAACATCATGGGTAAGACCAAAAAAAAAAGCATCGCCGATAAAAATGACCCCAAAACAAGCTCCCAAGCACGGATTCTGCCACATGGAAAACCAGAGCTATTACTGATAGAGCCCATTGCACGCAACTAAAACGCACACCCGGGCGCACCCAGAGGGGTCATTGTAAGAATGGACCTTTTTGTGAAAGAACTAATAATTTACGCTTTCTACAATAAACAAGAAATACCAGAAAGGTGTTCAACGCTCCAGTGCTCCCCAGATCACAATGGAAAAGGGCAAAGACCGAGCAGCAGTAACAGCAAAGCTGAGAGGAGCAGAGACACCGCACAGATGGCTATTCCCAGTGAAACTCAGAATCATATACAAAGACACACCATACGTCAAGGAATCAACACAACAAGGAGGCCAACTACTAAAACAATGGCCGTTATTGCCCCCACAGCATACACCACAAAAGAAACCAACTAAAATGCACAAACTCCAACAAGAATGGCAGCAAAAATAACCGACGGAAATGACGGAAAACTACAAACACAAAAACAACACAAGAACAACAACCAATGACATCATTGTATATTATATTGTAGTGTCACCCACTGTGACCTACAGCACTTATATTTGCCTATTTGTATCTGTAAGTTACCCTCCCATATAGATTGTAAGCTCTACGGGGCAGGGACCTCCATCCTCTTGTGTCCTCGACTCTTAACTTATTGCAGCTGTATTTATCTGTATTTATTGTTATACTTTGTATTTATCTATTATTATCTTATTAACCCCCTGTTTGTATTAATGTATCTACTGTGCAGCGCTGCGCACATAAGTAGTGCTCTATAAATAAACATATACATACATACATACATACATACCTGAAACGCACCTTGTTGGCTACCAAACAAGCATATGAAGCCAAAACGGGCAATACCCCACTCGAAAAAAAAAACCGTTATACCGATAAACTACCCCCTACTCAAGACTCAGCGATTAAACACTAGGGGGCATATTTACTAATCCCCGAATGTCCGAAAGCGGCCGAATGCGTTTTTCTCGTAATGATCGGTATTTTGCAATTTTTTCGTCGTCGCCGCGATTGTTTCGTACTTTTTCGCCGCCATTATGACTTTATCGTATATTTTTTGTGACTTTTTCGGCGCCATCATGAAGCATTCGGATTGTTTTTTTCCACTGTTTACTATAGCGCAATATGAAAAAATTGCAACGGCAACGAAATAATCGTGCAAAATACGATAAAGTCGCGGCGGCGCCGGAAAAGTCGCGACAAATACGAAACAATCGTGGCGGCGATGAAAAAAAAAATCGCAAAATTTTTGTTTCCAATCCGTTTTTTTTCCAGTCAGGATTCGGATTCGGGAAACTGGAAAAATGCAAACCCCTATATATATATCCTGGCTGAATGGCTGCAGTTAAAACTAGAAAGGGAGGTTTGAGAACAAACTTCATGTTGGTTTGAAAAACGTCACTGAATGAAATCTGATTGGCTGTTGTTGGCTCCGCCCACTTTTTCTAACCTTGGACCCACAGTTATATAGTAAAAACCACTGTGCAAAGTTTGGGGACCCTGGTTTTAACCCCCACTGAAAGTCAACGAGTGACAGCTGATTGGCGGTTGGTTGCCCCGCCCACTTTTTCTAACCTGGAACTGCAGTTACCCAGTGACTAACTCTGCAAAGTTTGGGGACCCTGGGATTAATAGTTAAAGAAGAGCAGCAGTTTAAATTGAAACCAATAAAAGTCAATAGGTGAATTGTGATTGGTGGTTGGTGGCTCCGCCCACTTTTTCTAACCTTGAGTGGAAGTCACCCAGTGACAAACAGTGGGCACCCTGACATAAACAATGTGAGAAAGGCAGCATTTTAAATTTAAACCAATAGAAATTCAATGGATGAAATCTGATTGGCTGTTAGTGGCCCAACCCACTTTTCCTATTTTTAAACTACAGTCCCCCAGTGACCAACAAAGTTTGGTTGCAGTAGGCAGTATTTTACACTTTACCATTAAAGTAAATAGGTAAAATGTGATTGGCTGTGGGTGGCTCCGCCCACTTTTTTCTAACTTTGAACCGCAGATACCCAGTGACTAACTTTGATTTTAGTGTTTTTTGGGGGGGATTTTAGCAATTTTATTGCATTTCACATTGTTCTTTGTTACTTGTCTTTGCACATGGACATTTTGTCTGCTGCATTTCAATTTGGCTTCCTCTGTACCCCACATAGTATGGTAAATCTATTCATATTGGGCATCAAACTGTTCAGTAGACCCCTGGCGTTCATATTTAGGGTGTTTTATTTTGATATGTTACAAACTGTGGGGTACATAATGGGGTAAAATTCAAGCTTTTTGACGATTTTCAGAAATGTTATAAAAAACATTCTGTTTAGCATAGCTTTGTAGTTTGGTAGTTTGCAGTAGAAAGATGTATTTACCCATTTTTGTTTTTTCAGAATGTATATTTTCCAAAAATATCTAGTTTTCTAGGGTCTCGGTACTGTTAGGGGGTCTTATGGCACATAATACACATACCGGGTGCGAAAACTGTACGAGCCGCAGCGTCATTTGTGAAAATTCATATGCACTATTTTTATTTGGGTGCCCTTGTACCCCACATAGTTTGGTAAATCTATGCATATTGGGCATCAAACTGTTCAGTAGACCCCTGGTGTTCATATTTAGGGTGTATTATGTTGATACGTTACAAAATATGGGGGTACATAATGGAGTAAAATGCAAGTTTTGTGACGATTTTCAGAAATGTCATAAAAACCGTTCTGTTTGGCACAGCTTTGTAGTTTGGTAGTTTGCAGTAGAAAGATGTATTTACCCATTTTTGTTTTGTCAGAATGTGTACTTTCGGAAAATGTATGGTTTTCTAGGGTCTCCGTACTGTTAGGGGGTCTTATGGCACATAATACACATACCGGGTGCAATAATTGCACGAGCCAGAGCGTCATATGTGAAAATTCATATGCACTATTTTCATTTGGGTGCCCCTGTACTCCACATAGTTTGGTAAATCTATGCATATTGGGCATCAAACTGTTCAGTAGGCCCCTGGCGTTCATATTTGGGGTGACTTGCCTTTGTACACAAGAAATTGTGTGAGATAAATGCGGCAAATTGCAACATTTTTAGGCGATTTTCTGAAATGTCATAGAAACCACTAACTTTAGGAAAGCTTTGCAGATTGGTACTTTGGTGTAGAAAGGACTCTTTACCCATGTTGGATTTGTCTGAATGTGTACTTTCCAAAAATATATGGTTTTTAGGGGTCACCCTAAGTGCCATGTGCTTTGATAAATCTATGTACAGTGGGCATCAAACTGCTCACTAGGCCTCTGGGGTTCATATTTAGGGTGTTTTATCTTGGTACCTAATGACCTGTAGAAAATAAGATGCTGCATATTGGAAGTTTTGGGGTGATTTGTGGAAATCAGGAAACTTAGGAAAGCTTTGCGGCTTGGTACTTTGGAGTAGAAAGACATGGGTACCCATTTTGAATTCGGGGGAATGTGTACTTTATAAAAATATATGGCTTTCTGGGGTGAGTGTACTTTTTGTAGCTTTATCCCACATATAATGATGTAAATGTGTTGATTTTGCTGGAGCTGAAATTACAGAAATCATAGATCATATGGGGGTATGTTCCCATTGGGGCCCCTACATGCCACATACTTAGGTAAACCTATACATATTGGGCATCAAACTGTTCAGTGGACCCCTGGCTTTCGAATTCAGGGTGTTTTATCTTGGTACCTAATGATACATGGGAGATTAGATGCTGCAAACTGGAAGCTTTGAGAGTATTTTTGGAAATGTTATCAAAATTGACAAATTTAGGAAAGCTTTGTGGCTTGCTACTTTGGAGTGGAAAGACATGTGTACCCATTTTAGATTCGGGGGGATGTGTACTTTCCAAAAATATATGGCTTTCTGGGATGAGTGTACTTTTTACTAGCTTTATCCCACACAAAATGATGTAAATGTGTTGATTTTGCAGAAGCTGACATGACAAAAATGATAGATCATATGGGGGTATGTTCACATTGGGGCCCCTACATGCCACATACTTAGGTAAACCTATACATATTGGGCATCAATCTGTTCAGGGGACCCCTGGCTTTCAAATTCAGGGTGTTTTATCTTGGTACCTAATGATACATGGGAGATTAGATGCTACAAACTGGAAGCTTTGAGAGGATTTTTAAAAAATTTCACAACTTTTGATAAAAACCAATAATTATAAGAAAGCATTGCAACTAGTTTGGAGTAGACAGACGGTTCTACCTATTCTGGATTCCCCAGAATCTATTCTTTCTAAAAATGTATAATTTTCTGGGATAAACCTTCTGTTAGTGGAATTTTTGGCCTTGAAATCTAAAGTATGCAGCTTTCTGGAGCAGTGCTTTGGAAATTTGGTAGGGTACTGCTGGGAGTTTTTGACCTATACAAGTTAGAAATCACCATAAAACTATATATATTTGGTATTGGCACTTTCAGAAGACATGGGACTTTCCAAATCAGTTGAATTTTCATGCATAAAATAATGTTTGTTTCTGGTGTATGTGTTTATATTATGGAAAATGTGATTTGTTTTAATTTTTTAGACATTTAGAAGCCTATATCTTGTTACAGAACTGGAATTACATGAAAATTTTACTATATTTTGAAAGATTAGGTTGTCCTGAAAAAAATGATATATTGTTTTCCTGGGTAAACTAATAGTCCCCCGAGGAAAAGCCCTAAAGTGAAACAGTGAAAATCTCGTTTGAAAAAAAGAATGACAAGCTAACATTTACTAATTATGGTGGATCACTCAGGCTGTAATATATTGCTTTTAGTCATTAATCAAAGTTTATCACTATTAGCTGGTCTGTTTCAGGGTCTTATATTTTTATTTATGTAACATTTGGTAATGGCCCTGGTTTCAACTGTAGGGACCCATAGGGTTAACAGCTCCTATGGTTTAATCCGTAAACTTTTTAGTTTCTTATGTTACCAGGCGGAAGTCTATGTTGCTATGTTTCTATTAGCATATGTGTGATTATTGGCCCCAGGCTTGATGACCACTTCCTGCCTGCTGAACTATAGTGTTTAGCTCCTCTTTGGCCTCATTCAGTCTGGTTGGCTGATGTTCCAGGGAGCCTGGGATCAACAAGGTTCAGAAGGGTTTTGCCCTAGAGGTGACCATCAATCTCTAGTGAAGTTGGGGAGCAGGGACCCACATAGTTGTACTACACCCCCAATACACTCTTCCAACTAGCGAAGGCCCATCCTGTAGGGTTTAATGTAACCTGTGCTCTGACCAACCTAGAGGATCAGTGATGTTGGGGGGCACATTTAGGGATTGGAAACAAGTGGCCAAACCCAAGTCTCACTTATCGCTGTGTATTTGGATTTGTAGGTCTGTGAAGGAGAAACTCATTTCATCCAAAGTTGAACCATTTGTCGTCTTATCTCCAGCAATCAGTGTAGGTGGGTTATGTATCCAGGTAGGTCTGTCTCATTCACTTGGGAGGGAGTTGTGTGTGTGCGCCGTATTATAAGCGCCCCTGGGGCATCTTCTAATTATAGAGAAAATTAAAGGGGAAGTAGCAAGAGGGGAATGGGGAATATAGTAAGCAACTGCAGTGGGAAACTGCAACAGTGTCATATACCCCCCCTTGTAAATTTGCCCCAGAGAGTTTAGGCCAAAGGCAATGGTGTAACTAGGGTGCACCGGACGCCCCTGCAAAAAGATGTTTGGAAGGGCCTGGCACACACCTCTTCTTACTTCTCCCTGGCCACAGGTAGGAAAGTAGCTGTGGATGGGGGGGTTTCAATTCTATAGAGGAAGCAGACCCCATGGACCCCCCCCCCGGGCCCTCCTTCAACTGCGAGGTCTGCTTCCTCTATAGTTACGCCAAAAGATGTGATCTGAGAGGAAGGAACGGTACCAAGAGGTGTCGCTCAGGGACCTGTTCTAGATCCTGTCCTGCTCAGGGGCCTGTTCTAGATCCTGTCCTGCTCAAGGGCCTGTTCTAGATCTTGTCCTCTAGTGTAAACCAAATGCAAAATAATGTATGGCTTTTAGAGGAAAGGAGGGCGGTTGGGGACTGCCATGCACCTTGGGTGCCTACTACATGCCCCGGCTCTGGCAGAAAGAATGGGGTTATACCGTCACTTCATAGGACATTAGTGAGACTTTACCTTAAATATTGTGTTGAGTTTGGGTAGATCAGTCTGCAGATAGATATTAATAACACAAAGACTGTCCAGATAGGACAACAAAGATGGTTCATGTTCCACAGAGTATCAGGGAAGGTTCTGACACCTTGGCATTTATAGTTTATGCAAAGGAAAATGTTATAAATGTGCAATAATGAGAGTCAACAAAAGCCAACATGGGGGACTGTGCCCACCATGAGTTGTACTGAATGACCAAGTCTTCTCTACTCAGATTCTAGGCCCCAGTGTACTCCTGGCCTTCCCAATCCAGAACCATCAGGGTTCTACTACCAAGACATCTGGTATTCGCGTGTGTGCAAGAACAGGGCTTTCCCTCATCCGGCCAATGTTACCGAGTGTCTGACAGGAAAGATCATGTATATATTTGGGGACTCGACAACTAAACAGTGGTGGGAAACTCTGTTGCGTTTTGTACCATGTAAGTATTGTAGTCCATTGTGCGATATTTGCTGGATCCAACTAGTCTCGTCATTGAATGAGATGCCGTCAACAATTCATAGTAACATCCCCCAACGTGATTATTCTAGAATATCCAATCAGAAAAGGCTTCCAGCTGTCCTTCTGCATAGCTAACTGGAGTCACATTGGGCAGCCATGTTCCTGTCAGTTGGTCAAACATCAAATCATCATCATGGTGTGCTCCAGTGCCCAGCAGTTTTACCACTTTGCAGTTGGCCTTTGAAATAAATCCCAATGAGAATATAGAACATCTTAGGGTTTGTAGGGTGATTGTGGCCTTGATCTCATCCCCACCTTCTCCTTGATGTTGTCTCCAGCTCTACAGCGACAAGACCTCCATGCACAGTTCCCGGCCCCCCAACTGGCCGTAGACATGAGCAACAAGTTTGCGATTCAGTGGCAGATGCACGAGAAGCCTCTGTACATAATGTATAGCGACAAACAAAATGTCCATTATGTTGCCAGCGAGCTGGAGAGGATCGGGGGCAACAAAGAGGGGCTGCTGGTTGTTATAAACTGCATGGCCCATTTTGTAACTTACCCTGTGAAGGTTTATGCCCGACGGCTCCGGGGCATCCGTGATTCTGTAGTGCGGCTAATGAAGCGCAACCCACTAGCCAAGGTCTTCATCAAGTCTGGAAACACTGGCTACGTGTACATCCATGGCAGTGATTGGCTGTCCCTTCAGCTGGACCTGATAATGAGGGCCATGTTCTCTGGGCTGCCTGTTACTATACTGGACGCTTGGCAGATGACCTCCTGCCATTACCTACCCCGAGACATCCATCCTGGCCCAGTTATTGTCAAGAACCAGATTGACTTATTGTTGTCTTTCGTCTGCCCAATGTGAGACACATTAGTGACTGGTGGCAAATTGATAAAAAAAAGGACCACAAATCCACCAAATAAAACTTAATTTCAACATTCAGGGTCATAACAACTAGAGCCCTCCCTACATTTCAGCTCTGATTCTATTGTACCCTCCTTCCTGCCCCATGCCCTCTTTCTCTGACATCCCATCTCTTCTTCTTCCATCGCTTCTCCCCATTCCCAACTGTGAGACTTCTCCTGAGCTTCTTCCCTTCACTGACCTTTCTGTCCTGGCCTATCTGAGTCTCCATCTCTTCAAATGCCCCTACAGAACCTCCTTTTGGAACACACTGAATTTTCAACACTGAATTCAACAAGTCATTGTGTCAATCACTCCCCATGCCTTTAGATTGTAAGCTCTTTTGAGCAGGGCCTTCTAAATTCTGCTGTTGTATTCATTAACCCCTTGTGTGATTATGGACTGTACAACCCATGTCTGTTATAACATTACTGTACACAGCTGTGCGCTCTAAAGTATATGATGATGCAAAGGAAAGAGGAAAAAATAAAAGGTTATGAAAGGTCACTAATAAACCATTTATGTGGCAAAATACATATTTGTGAGACAGATTTGCTAAACACAATCCTATGAGGTACAGAAGGACCCAGTAGGGAACCAGGTATTACAGAATGAGGTATAACAGGATTCAGCAATACAAGTGATGTTAAAGCAGATTAAGCAGTTGAAGTTTGGTGTCTTCTGGTTTATCCCTTCTCATCAAGAGGTTGGGCAGGGTAAGGCAACCAACAGAGTGACAGGAGGCAAGTCCAATGGTTTATCCCGTCTCATCAAGAGGTTGGGCAGGGTAAGGCAACCAACAGAGTGACAGGAGGCAAGTCCAATGGTTTATCCCTTCTCATCAAGAGGTTGGGCAGGGTAAGGCAACCAACAGAGTGACAGGAGGCAAGTCCAATGGTTTATCCCGTCTCATCAAGAGGTTGGGCAGGGTAAGGCAACCAACAGAGTGACAGGAGGCAAGTCCAATGGTTTATCCCTTCTCATCAAGAGGTTGGGCAGGGTAAGGCAACCAACAGAGTGACAGGAGGCAAGTCCAATGGTTTATCCCTTCTCATCAAGAGGTTGGGCAGGGTAAGGCAACCAACAGAGTGACAGGAGGCAAGTCCAATGGTTTATCCCTTCTCATCAAGAGGTTGGGCAGGGTAAGGCAACCAACAGAGTGACAGGAGGCAAGTCCAATGGTTTATCCCGTCTCATCAAGAGGTTGGGCAGGGTAAGGCAACCAACAGAGTGACAGGAGGCAAGTCCAATGGTTTATCCCTTCTCATCAAGAGGTTGGGCAGGGTAAGGCAACCAACAGAGTGACAGGAGGCAAGTCCAATGGTTTATCCCTTCTCATCAAGAGGTTGGGCAGGGTAAGGCAACCAACAGAGTGACAGGAGGCAAGTCCAATGGTTTATCATTTCTCATCAAGAGGTTGGGCAGGGTAAGGCAACCAACAGAGTGACAGGAGGCAAGTCCAATGGTTTATCCCTTCTCATTAAGAGGTTGGGCAGGGTAAGGCAACCAACAGAGTGACAGGAGGCAAGTCCAATGGTTTATCCCTTCTCATCAAGAGGTTGGGCAGGGTAAGGCAACCCACAGAACATATTAATTTATAAAGTCCAAAACCAATGTCCATTTAAATTTCTAGGCCACCATTAAAATTAATTCCAGGTTCTTCATACTCTGTACTGATGTCCATTGAAGATTAACAATGTCCTTATTTGCTATCAGCCCATTAGTTAATGGACTTGTTATATCCATGATAAACATCTATGGAACAAAAGATCAAGGCAACATCAGTTCTTAACAATGAAGATCTGTTTGTCAACGTTGGTATTATTTTGTCAAGAATCTTTTATGTCACTGTCATTGGCTTTAGATGAGTTTTTTGCCTTAAGGTCCCCATACATGGGGCCGATTGTAGCTGCTGATATGGGTCCCTTGGACTGATGTGGCAGCTTATCGGCCCGTGTAGGGGCAGAACCGAGGGGCCTGACCAACCGATATCTGGCCTGAAATTGGCCAGATATCGATCGCCCAGGTTAGAAAATCCAGTTGGATTGGGGACCGCAGTGGCTCATTGATGTGCCCCATTGCCGCGTGTAGAATTTGATTGTTTGGCCCCAGAGCCAAACGATCGAATTCGCCTCCATGCCTCCCCGATATTGCCCACCCGTAGGTGGGGATATCATGTGAAGATCCACTCACTTGGCGACTTCGTCAAGCGAGCGGATCTGCCCGTGTATGGCCAGCTTTACTCTGGATCTACTAGAATTTAAAGTCCCCATACACGTTAAGATTTGTTCACTTGGCGAGAACACCAAGCGAGCAAATCTTCACCCGATATCCCCACCTACGCGCGGGCGATATCGGGGAGCGTGTAGGCTAACTCCATCATTTGGCCCTGGGCCAAACGATCAAATTATATTGCCTGCAATGGGGCAGTCGGTTCGGGGACCGCATCAACGAGCCATTTTTTAACCCGCCCAATCGATATCTGGTAGATTTCAGGCCAGATATTGGTCGGGCAAGCCCGTTGGTAGTGCCCCTACATGGGCCGAATCAAGGGACCCATATCTGCAACTATTGGCCTGTGTATGGGGACCTTTAGGCATTGTGGTTGAACGTGATGGACGTATGTCTTTTTTCAATCTAACTTACTATGTTACTATGTATGTTACATTTAAGTCATTGTCACAATTAAGACAAGACAAACCATATAAACACATAACAACATGCATGTGGGCCCACACACTCTCAGAAACATACAACAAAAAGTGTTAAAAACTTTCAAGTTTCATGGTTAATTGTCGTACCACAGTTCTTTAAAAACTGTTTAAAAAAACAGACATGTCTTAAGGCTAGTGATGGGTTAAATGTTTTGCCAGGCATGGATTTGCATTGAATTTCCGCTTTTCACTATTACATAGTTACATAGTTACATAGGGTTGAAAAAAGACCTGTGTCCATCAAGTTCAACCCATCCAAGTAAACCCAGCACACCTAACCCACACCTACCAATCTATACACTCACATACATAAACTATATATACACCCACTAGTACTAACTGTAGATATTAGTATCACAATAGCCTTGGGTATTCTGATTGATCAAGAACTCATCCAGGCCCCTCTTAAAGGCATTAACAGAATCTGCCATTACCACATCACTAGGAAGGGCATTCCCCAACCCCCTCACTGCCCTCACCGTGAGGAACCCCCTACCCAACACCCCCCGGCAGGGCATTCCCCAACCCCCTCACTGCCCTCACCGTGAGGAACCCCCTACCCAACATCCCCCGGCAGGGCATTCCCCAACCCCCTCACTGCCCTCACCGTGAGGAACCCCCTACCCAACATCCCCCGGCAGGGCATTCCCCAACCCCCTCACTGCCCTCACCGTGAGGAACCCCCTACCCAACATCCCCCGGCAGGGCATTCCCCAACCCCCTCACTGCCCTCACCGTGAGGAACCCCCTACCCAACATCCCCCGGCAGGGCATTCCCCAACCCCCTCACTGCCCTCACCGTGAGGAACCCCCTACCCAACATCCCCCGGCAGGGCATTCCCCAACCCCCTCACTGCCCTCACCGTGAGGAACCCCCTACCCAACACCCCCCGGCAGGGCATTCCCCAACCCCCTCACTGCCCTCACCGTGAGGAACCCCCTACCCAACATCCCCCGGCAGGGCATTCCCCAACCCCCTCACTGCCCTCACCGTGAGGAACCCCCTACCCAACATCCCCCGGCAGGGCATTCCCCAACCCCCTCACTGCCCTCACCGTGAGGAACCCCCTACCCAACATCCCCCGGCAGGGCATTCCCCAACCCCCTCACTGCCCTCACCGTGAGGAACCCCCTACCCAACATCCCCCAGCAGGGCATTCCCCAACCCCCTCACTGCCCCCACCGTGAGGAACCCCCTACCCAACATCCCCCGGCAGGGCATTCCCCAACCCCCTCACTGCCCTCACCGTGAGGAACCCCCTACCCAACATCCCCCGGCAGGGCATTCCCCAACCCCCTCACTGCCCTCACCGTGAGGAACCCCCTACCCAACATCCCCCGGCAGGGCATTCCCCAACCCCCTCACTGCCCTCACCGTGAGGAACCCCCTACCCAACACCCCCCGGCAGGGCATTCCCCAACCCCCTCACTGCCCTCACCGTGAAAAACCACCTACGCTGCTTCAAATGGAAACTCCTTTCCTCTAATCTAAAGGGGTGACCTCTGGTGCGTTGATTGTTTTTATGGGAAAAAAGAACATCCCCCAACTGCCTATAATCCCCTCTAATGTACTTGTACAGAGTAATCATGTCCCCTCGCAAGCGCCTCTTTTCCAGAGAAAACAACCCCAACCCTGACAGTCTCACCTCATAGTTTAACCCTTCCATCCCCTTAACCAGTTTAGTTGCAGTCTCTGCACTCTCTCCAGCTCATTAATATCCTTCTTAAGGACTGGAGCCCAAAACTGCACTGCATACTCAAGGTGAGGCCTTACCAGGGACCTATAAAGGGGCAAAATTATGTTCTCATCCCTTGAGTCAATGCCCTTTTTTATACAAGACAGCACTTTATTTGCTTTAGTAGCCACAGAATGACACTGCCTGGCATTAGACAACTTGTTATCTACACAAACCCCTAGATCCTTCTCCATTAAGGATCCCCCAACACACTCCCATTCAGTAGATAGTTTGCGTTTATATTATTTCTACCAAAGTGCATAACTTTGCACTTATCAACATTGAACCTCATTTCCCAGTTTGCTGCCCAGTTATCTAATTTTGTCAAATCTCTCTGCAAAGCGGCACATCCTGCATGGAACTTATAGTTTTGCACAATTTAGTGTCATCAGCAAAAATAGAAACAGTACTGTCTATGCCCCACTCCAGGTCATTAATAAACAAGTTAAACAGCAAAGGCCCAAGGACTGACCCCTGCGGTACCCACTAACCACACTGGCCCAATTAGAAAATGTTCCATTTCCCCCCACTCTTTGTACTCTATCCTTCAGCCAGTTCTCTATCCAATTACAAATATTATGTTCTAGGCCAATATTCCTCAATTTGATCATTAACCTTCTGTGAGGTACTGTATCAAACGCTTTAGCAAAGTCCAAGTAGATCCCATCCACTGCCATTCCAGCATCAAGGTTCCTGCTCACCTCCTCATAAAAGGCAACTAAATTAGTCTGGCAAGATCTGTTACGCATAAAACCATGTGGCACAAACTAATAGTATTGTGAACTGCAATGTATTCAAGTACCCTATCCCTTATTACCCCTTCCAAAAGCTTTCCTACTACTGATGTCAGACTAACAGGCCTATAGTTTTCAGGCTGAGAACGGGATCCCTGTTTAAATAACGGCACCACATTAGCAATCCGCCAGTCTCTCGGCACCATGCCAGACCTCAATGAATCCTGAAAAATTAAGTGAAGAGGTTTGGCAATCACAGCGCTCAGCTCATTTAATACCCTGGGATGAATCCCATCCGGCCCTGGACCTTTGTTTACCTTTACATGTTCAAGTCTCTTTTGAATTCCCCCCTGAGTGACCCACACGTCAGTAGCTAAATTACTAGAACTGGGCATATTACAAGGGAAGCCTTCATTATCTGGCTCCTCAGATGTATAGACAGATGAAAAATAAGAGTTCAAAATTTCAGCTTTTCCCCGTTCTCATCAACCAACGTACCCCCCCGTGATAATAAAGTTCCCACCCCTTCTTGCTTCATTTTTTTACTATTCACATAATTAAAAAATAATTTTGGATTCTTTTTACTCCTAGCAGCAATATCCCTTTCCATTTCTATTTTAGCTGCCTGATAGCTTTTTTGCTGCTTTATTTGCCCCCCTGTACCTGATGAAAGCCCCAGCTGCCCCAGCTAACTTGAATGCCCTAAAAGCACTTTTCTTACCAACCCCGACACTAACACTTTTATTCAGCCATAAAGGTTTTGCTTTGCGATGCCTCTCCTTGCTTACAAGGGGGATATACTGTTGTGTATACCTGCAAAGCAATGTTATAAAGATGTTCCATTTTCCTTCTGTGTCTAACCCCATGAAAAGCCTTTCCCAGTTGACACATTGCAGAGATGCCCTTATACTGGCAAAGTCTGCACGTCTAAAATTGAGTGTTTTAGTTCCTCCCTTATAGAGCTGTCTCTGCAGCATTATCTCAAAGGAGACCATGTTGTGATCACTGTTCCCCAAATACTCCCCCCCCACACAAATGTTAGAGATAAGTTCATTATTATTAGAAATCACCAGGTCCAAAATAGACTCATTCCGAGTAGGTTCTTGAACCGCCTGAAATAAAAAGTTGTCATTTAGCATATTTACAAACCTACTAGCTTTTTCTGACTTAGCCACCCCATTACTCCAGTCAATGTCCGGATAATTAAAGTCCCCCATAACAACAACTTGACCCAGTTTTGAAGCCTCCTCCATTTGCAACAATAGCTGGGCCTCATCCCCCTCATCTATACGGGGGGTTTATAGCATACACCAATGATCATTTTCTTTGTGACCTTCAGCCCTACTGAAATTTCTACCCAAAGAGATTGGACGTTTTCATTGGTAATGTCTTTATTACATGGCTTTAAATCTGACTTTACATAAAGACAAACCCCTCCACCCTTTTTAATCTCTCTGTCCCTCCTAAAAAGTGTATAACCATTTAAATTCACAGCCCAGTCGCATTTATCATCCCACCAGGTCTCAGTGATACCAATTAAATCATAATTTTCAATACATGCAATAGCCTGCAGCTCCCCTAATTTACCCGACAAGCTACGCGCATTAGCCAGCATGCAGCGGAGATTATTACTTCTCCCTCTGATGTTTACATTAGCTAAGGGAGAATTAGAGCTAAGGCAATTATGGCGGATTGTTTTGCGAAACGGATGAGAAAATTCACCGCGGAAAAATTCGCAGCACGTCCAAAAATTGACGCCCGCGTCAAAAGAATAGTCGCAGGCGACAAAATAATAGCCGAGGGCAACGACAGAATAGCCAGGGGCGACAAAATAATAGGTGCGCGACAAAAGAATAGCCGCAGGCGACAAAATAATAGGTGCGCGACAAAAGAATAGCCGCGGGCGACAAAATAATAGCCGTGCGACAAAAGACTAGCCGCGGGCAACAAAATAATAGCCGCGCGACAAAAGAATAGCCGCGGACGACAAAATAATAGCCGCGCGACAAACGAATAGCCACGGGCAACAAAAGAATAGCCGCAGGCGGCAAAAGAATAGCCGTGGACGACAAAAGAATAGACGCGGGCGACAAAATAATAGGCGCGTGACAAAAGAATAGCCGCGGGCGACAAAATAATAGGTGCGCGACAAAATAATAGCCGCGGGCAACAACAGAATAGCCGCGGGCGACAAAATAATAGGCGCGCG
Source organism: Xenopus tropicalis (assembly GCF_000004195.4). Lineage (NCBI taxonomy): Eukaryota > Metazoa > Chordata > Amphibia > Anura > Pipidae > Xenopus > Xenopus tropicalis. The sequence continues at coordinate 151,537,887 of NC_030682.2, read as the reverse complement.
ACAAAATAATAGCCGCGGGCAACAACAGAATAGCCAGGGGCGTCAAAATAATAGCCGCGCAACAAAAGAATAGCTGCAGGCAACAATTTTTTTTTTGACGCGCGACATTTTCCCCGTATTGCGAATTTTTCGCCGTTTCGCAAATCTTTTGACAGATTTGAGAATTTTTCGGGACAGATTCGCTCATCACACACCAATCTGTGAACTTAAAAACAGAACAAAAATGTGTAAAAAATAATGGATCCATTAACTCTTGATGTCTGTAATTAAAAAACATTAACTCAAAATACTCAAATCCTGAAACAGAATAACAAATGACATTAACATACAGTGCAATTAAACACAATGTAAAATGTATTTAGTTTCTCTTGAGCAATGAATCTCTCTCTCAGTTGGACGAGTCTGTGCCCAAAGGGCAGGGCAGCAATTCTTTGTATACAAAGAGAAACACCTTGTACAACTCTGTGTGTATATCCGCTCTCTGGCTAAACTTGTTCTTCTGGATTTTCTTTTCATAACATCTTTACAGCAGGAAGAGATAACTGACCAATATTGGGCAATATTGATACGCAAGCCTTATGTGACGGTGAAACTTTTCATTCTTTACTAGTGATGAGCGATTCTGTCCCGTTTCGCTTCGCGAATCTTTCAAAAGAGTCATGAAATGGCAGAAAATTAGCGAAACGGCGAAAATGTTGTGCGTACAAAAAATGTGTCGCCCGCGGCTATACTTTTGTCGCCCGAGGCTATTCTTTCATCGCACGGCTACTCTTTTATCGCCCGCGGCTATTCTTTCATTGCCCATGGCTATTCTTTCATCGCACGGCTATTCTTTTGTCACACGCAGCTTTTCTTTTGTCACCCGCAACTATTTTTTCGTTGCCCGCGGCTATTCTTTTGTCGCCCGCGGCTATTATTTTGTCACCCGCAGCTTTTCTTTTGTCACCCGCAACTATTTTTTCGTCGCCCGCCGCTATTCTTTTGTCGCCCGCCGCTATTATTTTGTCGTGCGGCAAATTTTTCCGCAGGGAATTTTTTCATCCGTTTCACAAAACAATCTGCCAATGGCGAAACGCGGAAATTTGCCGCAAATCCATGCCTGGCGAAACATTTCGCCCGTCACTATGCTTTACAGCTTGCACAAATCTCTAGCTTTTATTTTTCTTAGCCAATCCCTTTACTATGTATGGGCTACATTATTGTCCTTCATTAGCAGAGCTGAATGCTTTGCCTCTACATTACATTTTGTGGTTGGGTTAATTTCAACTTCGCCTTTTGTTTCAGTTTTTCCAGCGCTGCAACAGATCAGCAGTGGGAATATCATCAATCTAAAAATCTAAAAATCTGCCTGTTTTTTAACGTTTTATAGCCCTCTCAATTACTGCCCATTGCCTAGGAACATTTCCCCCTGCCAAACTGTCCCAACAATGGGGATTTTACATAGGGCAGATCCTGCTATCCTGATTAAGTATGAAACGCGTTCTGTATCATGTGTTAACTTAATAAAAGTTTTGTGATTTTACATCTACTCCTCATGAACAAGCACTTTTTCTTCACTTTTACAATCCCGGAGTGCCTGCCTTTTTCTACGTTTGTGATTTATCCATGAGGGCTCCCTCTAGCTGAAGGTCTGGGGCATGAGCACCCGGGCCCATCTATACCACGGGTGAGACTTCTGTGATACTTATGAACATGTGTCTCTTTTTAGTGATATTGATTTAAAAAGGGCAGATACTGTTACCCTAATATGTGCAGTAAGGGGTACGATCTCTGGCCTTGCCCGTGCTTCTTCTACTGTATGTGGGTTTGGGGTAATTGATATTTTCACACTATTTTCACCTCCTCTCTGGGGAAATGTCTGACTCAACTTAACTAATGCAGCAGATAAACATGGTTGCTCAATGTACTGTTAATTAGCTGCTTCCGGAAAGTTCCTGATATCTGTCAACAGTACCTGCACTTTAACTGACTTGTCTTGTAGTCACAATAGGTTTTACCCTATCACTTCCTCGGGTGAGTCTGCTCCTGACTAGTGATGGGCGAAATGTTTCACCAGGCATGGATTCATGGTGAATTTCTGCGTTTCGCCATTGGCGGATTGTTTTGCGAAACGGATGAAAAAATTTGCAGTGCGTCCAAAAATTGTCGCCCACATCAAAAGAATAGCCGCACGTCAAAAAAAATTATAGCAAAATTATAGCCGGGCAACAAAAGAATAGCCACGGGCGACAAAATTATAGCTGGGCCACAAAAGAATAGCCACGGGCAGCAAATTTTTTTGACGCGTGACATTTTCGCTTTTTTGCAAATTTTTCGCCCGTTTCGGCAAAGCGAAACGGGACAGATTAGCTCATCACTACTCCTGACCACTGGGCTAACTCTTCCCCAGTCTCTATTACTAACAATAGCTCTTACTCTAACTAATACACCATTTTCTTCTTGTTCTCTCCCTTTTCTATGATGCTTTTTACTCACATTTTTTTCCTTACCACATATTTTGTAAATCCTTTCTCCAACTCCTCATTGTGTTCTAATTCTCTCATTGTTGCTAGATGATCATTACCTGCAGTTCAAGCTCAACTGCCTCCCTTTGGACTGTCTCCTCCCTGAGCACCTGAAACCACAACCAACCCAATTGTACTGAGGATCTCTGCTCCTTGGATCCATAGACAAATCTAAATTCAGCAACAGGTGATCGGGGTGAGTCACCTGAGAGAGTTGCTGATTTCCTACCATTTCTCCAGCAACGTGGGTCGGGAACTAGCCCACGTGGGAAGGTTGCTCCATCATCTACCCCTTTAACTTTGTTTTTCAACTAACAGAACATTATTGCTAACCTTCAACAGTAGCCTCCAAACAAACTGACACTGAAAGTTCCCCCTGAGCAGCTACACCCTGTTGTAAGGCCAAAAAGCAAGGCTGATACTGCTGGAAAGCAAGTGAAGATGGACTGGTGCCGGCTGGCAGTGGCAGAGGGAGCCCTGCAGGCAGGGTCGGACTGGGCCCCTGGGACACCGGGAAAAATCCCAGTGGGCCCTGATGGCCCAGACCCAACCCTTGCTGGCGCTCCCTGCAAGGGGGGTTAGGGGGTTAGGGGGCCCCTGCAGGGGGGGAGGCTATGGGCGTGGGCCACATGGGCAGTGGGCCCTTCACCCTCCAGTCCAACCCTGCCTGCAGGACTTGGCACAGGATAAGGTAGGGGGCAAGACTGCTCTGGGGGAGACTGTGGGACTGTGGCCAGTGACTGTGTTGTGGGAAAGGGGGGAGCAGAGGATGTTAACCCCTTGTTGATTGCCCAGGCAATAAATGCTATGGAACTCTTAAGAGCAAGGAAAAAATCTTTGGAAAGAGACATTGAGAGGGACCTTGCTAACATGAAGTTTGCCAAGGGAGAAGCCAGGGCTGTGGGCATAAAGAGACTGGCGGGCAGGAATAAAGAGCTGGAGGAGGTGGAGGAGGAGCTGGCCAGTATAATGCCCATCATTCAGCCCTGGGAGGAGGAGCTGGCCAGTATAATGCCCATCATTCAGCCCTGGGAGGAGGCAGAGCAGGAGATGGCCAGTATAATGCCCATCATTCAGCCCTGGGAGGAGGTGGAGGAGGAGATGGCCAGTATAATGCCCATCATTCAGCCCTGGGAGGAGGTGGAGGAGGAGCTGGCCAGTATAATGCCCATCATTCAGCCCTGGGAGGAGGCAGAGCAGGAGATGGCCAGTATAATGCCCATCATTCAGCCCTGGGAGGAGGCAGAGCAGGAGATGGCCAGTATAATGCCCATCATTCAGCCCTGGGAGGAGGTGGAGGAGGAGATGGCCAGTATAATGCCCATCATTCAGCCCTGGGAGGAGGTGGAGGAGGAGCTGGCCAGTATAATGCCCATCATTCAGCCCTGGGAGGAGGCAGAGCAGGAGATGGCCAGTATAATGCCCATCATTCAGCCCTGGGAGGAGGTGGAGGAGGAGATGGCCAGTATAATGCCCATCATTCAGCCCTGGGAGGAGGTGGAGCAGGAATTGGCCAGTATAATGCCCATCATTCAGCCCTGGGAGGAGGTGGAGCAGGAATTGGCCAGTATAATGCCCATCATTCAGCCCTGGGAGGAGGTGGAGCAGGAGATGGCCAGTATAATGCCCATCATTCAGCCCTGGGAGGAGCTGGAGGAGGAGATGGCCAGTATAATGCCCATCATTCAGCCCTGGGAGGAGGCGGAGGAGGAGATGGCCAGTATAATGCCCATCATTCAGCCCTGGGAGGAGCTGGAGGAGGAGATGGCCAGTATAATGCCCATCATTCAGCCCTGGGAGGAGGTGGAGCAGGAATTGGCCAGTATAATGCCCATCATTCAGCCCTGGGAGGAGGTGGAGGAGGAGATGGCCAGTATAATGCCCATCATTCAGCCCTGGGAGGAGGCGGAGCAGGAGATGGCCAGTATAATGCCCATCATTCAGCCCCGGGAGGAGGCAGAGCAGGAGATGGCCAGTATAATGCCCATCATTCAGCCCTGGGAGGAGGAGGCAGAGCAGGAGATGGCCAGTATAATGCCCATCATTCAGCCCTGGGAGGAGGTGGAGCAGGAGATGGCCAGTATAATGCCCATCATTCAGCCCCGGGAGGAGGCAGAGCAGGAGATGGCCAGTATAATGCCCATCATTCAGCCCCGGGAGGAGGCAGAGCAGGAGATGGCCAGTATAATGCCCATCATTCAGCCCTGGGAGGAGGAGGCAGAGCAGGAGATGGCCAGTATAATGCCCATCATTCAGCCCTGGGAGGAGGTGGAGCAGGAGATGGCCAGTATAATGCCCATCATTCAGCCCTGGGAGGAGGCGGAGCAGGAGAGGGGAGAGAGCAGAAAGCTGCGTGTCTCTGGCAGAGGAAACTAGACACAACAAATCTTTTGACAGAAAACTCAGTGCAGTGTTTCTGTGAGTGCGTATGGCTGTATTTACATAGACCTTTCTGATAAAGCGACTGAGTTTGTACCTTTACTTCCCCTTTAAACTGATTTCTGAGCCTGTTTCCTCCTACCTGGACCGACCGTCTCGCCTGACTGATTGTGCTGTGACGCCCGAGTTACCTACAGCATTCCTGCCCCTCCTACACTGTCAGTCCTGTCCCTCAGCGACGGTTCCACTCTGTGGGAGGTGTAGGTGAGGCTAATTATCCCCTGATTTCCTCCGCGGGCAACACATCCCTCCCTAAGGTACGGTGATATTACTGATAGCCATGCAGGGGGGGCGGGCACTGAGGTACCAAGCACAAGTCTGGGGGGAGGGGGGGCCGGGCACTGAGGTACCAAGCACAAGTCTGGGGGGAGGGGGGGCCGGGCACTGAGGTACCAAGCACAAGTCTGGGGGGAGGGGGGCCGGGCACTGAGGTACCAAGCACAAGTCTGGGGGAGGGGGGGCCGGGCACTGAGGTACCAAGCACAAGTCTGGGGGGAGGGGGGGCCGGGCACTGAGGTACCAAGCACAAGTCTGCGGGGAGGGGGGGGCCGGGCACTGAGGTACCAAGCACAAGTCTGGGGGGAGGGGGGGCCGGGCACTGAGGTACCAAGCAGAAGTCTGGGGGCAGGTGGGGGGCCGGGCACTGAGGTACCAAGCACAAGTCTGGGGGAGGGGGGGGCCGGGCACTGAGGTACCAAGCACAAGTCTGGGGGAGGGGGGGGCCGGGCACTGAGGTACCAAGCACAAGTCTGCGGGGAGGGGGGGCCGGCACTGAGGTACCAAGCACAAGTCTGGGGGGAGGGGGGGCCGGGCACTGAGGTACCAAGCAGAAGTCTGGGGGCAGGTGGGGGGCCGGGCACTGAGGTACCAAGCACAAGTCTGGGGGGAGGGGGGGGGCCGGGCACTGAGGTACCAAGCACAAGTCTGGGGGGAGGGGGGGGCCGGGCACTGAGGTACCAAGCACAAGTCTGGGGGGAGGGGGGGCCGGGCACTGAGGTACCAAGCACAAGTCTGGGGGGAGGGGGGGCCGGGCACTGAGGTACCAAGCACAAGTCTGGGGGAGGGGGGGGCCGGGCACTGGGGTACCAAGCACAAGTCTGGGGGGAGGGGGGGGCGGACACTGAGGTACCAAGCACAAGTCTGGGGGGAGGGGGGGCCGGGCACTGAGGTACCAAGCACAAGTCTGGGGGAGGGGGGGGCCGGGCACTGGGGTACCAAGCACAAGTCTGGGGGGAGGGGGGGCCGGGCACTGGGGTACCAAGCACAAGTCTGGGGGAGGGGGGCCGGGCACTGAGGTACCAAGCACAAGTCTGGGGGGAGGGGGGCCGGGCACTGAGGTACCAAGCACAAGTCTGGGGGGAGGGGGGGCCGGGCACTGAGGTACCAAGCACAAGTCTGGGGGGAGGGGGGGCCGGGCACTGGGTACCAAGCACAAGTCTGGGGGGAGGGGGGGGCCGGGCACTGGGGTACCAAGCACAAGTCTGGGGGGAGGGGGGGCCGGGCACTGAGGTACCAAGCACAAGTCTGGGGGAGGGGGGGGCCGGGCACTGAGGTACCAAGCACAAGTCTGTGGGGAGGGGGGGCCGGCACTGAGGTACCAAGCACAAGTCTGGGGGGGAGGGGGGGCTGGGCACTGAGGTACCAAGCACAAGTCTGGGGGGAGGGGGGCCGGGCACTGAGGTACCAAGCACAAGTCTGGGGGGGAGGGGGCCGGGCACTGAGGTACCAAGCACAAGTCTGGGGGGAGGGGGGGGCCGGGCACTGGGGTACCAAGCACAAGTCTGGGGGGAGGGGGGGCCGGGCACTGGGGTACCAAGCACAAGTCTGGGGGGAGGGGGGGCCGGGCACTGAGGTACCAAGCACAAGTCTGGGGGAGGGGGGGCCGGGCACTGAGGTACCAAGCACAAGTCTGGGGGAGGGGGGGCCGGGCACTGAGGTACCAAGCACAAGTCTGGGGGGAGGGGGGGCCGGGCACTGAGGTACCAAGCACAAGTCTGGGGGGAGGGGGGGCCGGGCACTGAGGTACCAAGCAGAAGTCTGGGGGGAGGGGGGGCCGGGCACTGAGGTACCAAGCACAAGTCTGGGGGGAGGGGGGGAGAAGGAGAAGTCGCCGGGCAGCCGTTATGTTTGCCGTAAATTTTTAAAGGTTCTTTGGGTTTTACCGCCGCTGATATTTTTGCTTTAATCAAAATACCGGTCTCTCGGCCAAAGGTTAAAACAGTAAAACAGTCATTTTTAAAAATGAGTCTATCCCCCCCCCCGAGGATGTTTTGGTTTGGCTGAAGCGGCAGTGTAAAGTCTTAACCCCCCTGACAAGAATATATAATGAGGAGGGTTTGTGGGTGGGGGGCTGGAAGGGGCAAATATGGCTGAATGCTTGCAATAATGTCACCCAACATTTCCCCAATTCCTTCTTTATTGGGAGGGAAAGGGGGGTTGGTTTCTATCCAGGGCAGCCCCGCCAGTGCTTTAAATGTGGCCCCAAGGGGCACCTGGCAGGGGGTTGTACCCTGAGGGTGTGTGTCTTGTGTGGGGCCCAGGGGCATACGGGCAAGGAGTGTGTAACGGTGCCATGTACTCTGTGCGCTGAGTTGGGCCGTACCCACCGGGAGTGCAGAGAGGCCGGGCATAACATTGTAACGAGCTGCCCAAGGGCCCAGTTGTTTCAGGAAGATGGGGCTGAGGGGGGTATTCTAGCCACCCAGAGCAGAGAGAGATGGGGGGGCTGGGGTTGTGTCTCCTCAAAGCAGGGAAAGTGGGGGGGCTGAGGTTGTATTTCCTCAAAGCAGGGAAAGTGGGGGGGCTGAGGTTGTATTTCCTCAAAGCAGGGAAAGTGGGGGGGCTGAGGTTGTATTTCCTCAAAGCAGGGAAAGTGGGGGGGGCTGAGGTTGTATTTCCTCAAAGCAGGGAAAGTGGAGGGGCTGAGGTTGTATTTTCTCAAAGCAGGGAAAGTGGGGGGGCTGAGGTTGTATTTCCTCAAAGCAGGGAAAGTGGGGGGGCTGAGGTTGTATTTCCTCAAAGCAGGGAAAGTGAAGGGGGGAGGTTGTGTTTTCTCAAAATGCAGAAGGGAGTGGGGATGGGAAGGGGAGAAGGGCCCCAAGGGATGGAGAGTGAGAATGGAAAGTGGCTGGTAGGAGGTCTGAGAGGAAAGTGGGAAAGATGATGGTTGGTGGGGGTGTTGTCACATCAAATAGGTTTGAATTGCCTAATGGGAAATCTTGGGGTGAGCTGTCAGAGGAGGAACTTAGGAGGATAGAGGTGGAAGAAGAGGTAAAGGATGAGGAGTTGGTAGGGAAAAAGGAGGGGAATGGAGAAAGAGACCCAAAGAGAAAACAATTTTGCCTCCAAATACAGCGGAAGGGGCTATTTTGGGTTCTGAGGTGCAGGATTCCTCCCTTGCAGTAAAGATTGCTGAGGAGAAAGGGGAGAAGAGGACAGGCAGGAGAGGGAGTGAGGAGGAAGGGGAATTGCTGGGGGAGGAGGTTTTTATGGAGGAAGGTGGGGCTCCAGGCGCTGCAGGGAAGCCTCAGATTAAACGGTACGGAGAGGCTCTCGAGGAGGGGCTTATGGCTGAGGATTGAGTTAGTGAAGGATGCGGTATGGAATGGTTCCTTTAAGAATTTTTTTGCAGCCCAGTGGTCAAAGCGAGACTTTTTGACTCAATTCAGCAATGGTGGGAGGAAGTGAAGGGGGAAATCCAGACTTTCTTCACAAAGCTCTCTGTTAGACGGGAGGGTATAAGATCTAGAACATACCAGTCTCTGAGGAACAAGTTGGAAACCTTAATTTCGGCCGGGGTGGTGGGGGAGGAAATTGCCCGGCTGAAATGTCTGATGAAGCAGCATCTGTACAGTCGCCAGGACTCTATGGTTCTGGAAAGGGATTTTGGGGCAAAAAACTCCCCGGACCCTTTCCAGAACTGTAGAGAGACCTTTAAGAAAAAGCAGGTGACTGGCCTTATTGACTCCGAGGGAAGTTTGCAGAAATCCAGGGAGGGGATCCTCGGGGTTGTAGGGTCGTACTATGCCGGCTTGTTCAGACGTAAGGCTTTGGAGAGGGAAAGGACTGAGAGCTTCTTAAGGGCGACCCCAGGACCTGATACAGCTAATTTGGATTTCTCCACTTTGACAGCAGATATTGGGGAAGAGGAGGTGGAGGGTGCGATTGATGAACAACAAGAAAGCTCCTGGGCCTGATGGGCTTACAGCAGAATTCTATAAGACCTTTAAGGAGCTGTTAGTCCCGGTGTTAACGAAGATCTTTAATGGAGTCTGGGGAGTGGGTTGTGTGAGCCAATGAGGTGCTCTGCCCTGATTCTGCTGCCAAAGGGGAAGGATGATGAGAGGATTGAGAACTGGAGGCCGATTGCCCTTCTCAACTCCGATAGAAAGATTCTGGCAAAGATCCTTTTCTCCCGGTTAATTTTATTTTCTGCCACTTTATTATCGTCCTGTCAGTTCTGCACGGTGAAGGGGCGGAGCATCTTTGGGGCGATCCTTACTATAAGGGAAGCCTTGGAGTCATGCAAAGCTCATGGTTGGGGTAAGTATCTGTTGTCTCTGGATCAGACAAAAGCTTTTGATAATGTTAACCATGATTATCTATGGGCTGTTTTGGCTAAATACGGCATCCCGGGCAGATTCATTAGTTGGATTAAGGTTTTGTATGAAGGGGCAAAAAGCTTCCCATTGATTAACGGTTGGCAAGGTGAAGACTTTGAGGTTGGGGCCGGGGTGCGGCAGGGCTGCCCTCTGAGTCCTCTTCTCTATGTATTCGCTCTGGATCCCTTCCTGAGGATGCTGGAGAGGAAAGGCTTGGAGGGGGTCTGTGTGCCCGGCGGGCAGCCCCTCAGGTTTGTTGCCTATGCGGATGATGTGTCAGTGATCGTTTCTAAGCAGGCGGAGGTTGAGGGGGTCACTGATTGCATCAGAAGTTACTCGGGGGCCTCGGGCTCCTCTGTCAATCAGGAAAAGTCTGAAGCTTTTTGGGTTCTAGAAGGGGAACCAGCTTTTCAGGTTGGTAATTTCCCAGTAGCCCCAGAGCAGGTAAAAATCTTGGGAGTTAAATTCGGGAGGATTGATAATGGTCTGTTGAATTGGGAAGAGAAACTGGATGCTGGTTTGGCAAAAGTTCAGCGCTGGAAATCTTGGAAGCTGACCTATAGGGAAAGGGTTAATCTGATCAAGACTTTTCTGATCCCGTTGTTTCCCCTGCCAGAATCTCTCTACACTCGGCTCTACAGTCTGTTCTTTCAGATGCTCTGGGGGAGCAGACTGAACCCAGTAAAAAGAGGGGTGACATTCCTGCAGAGAAAAGAGTGGGGGTTAGGGATGGTTTGTCCAATCGCCTTCTTTGGCACCATTTTCCTGTAATGTAATTTGGGGAATCTGGGCCAAAGCACGTGTGTTATATTGGACAATGTTCATTGAATAATATTGGTCAAAAAGACATTAATAGGTATCCAAGCAATCTTTGGAAAATCAGCTTCCAACTGTCGTTATCACAAACAATAAACAAAGAAATGTTTGGGAAGACAGTTGGTGTCACTAAACAAACAAAGAAGAGAGTCCCCTTACTGACCATCTCCCAGAAAACTGGTTTAACGAGAATATGGGAAGCTTGGAAATCCCATGGGACAGTGACACCTATGTGTGGCATTCAGTATAACAGGTGATTGGAAATGAATGGAGACCTATGGCAAGGGAAATATCCCTTGGGCTACAGCAACTACTACTGGGCAGTGTTTCATCCCAGTTACGGGATGTTTACATTGAAACACTGAGGGGCTGGGGCCTGGCTGTCACAGAGGGCAAGTGGATATAACTTGAAGCCCTTCCACTTGGTGGAGCAGCAGAAAAAGAAAGAAAGGAACAAGGAACAGGTGATGTATCTGGAAGAAACACCTTTAAGAATAGCTGCACAGACATCACACCTTATACATGCACACACAGGCAGTAGCGCAGTATAGTTTTATATATTTATTGAAGCCTTGTATGCTGGATGACTCTCTTATTATAGAATTCAAAGTAACTGTGATAATATTGTTTGATTGTACTAATTGTTGTAATTAAACTTCTATGTTCATAAGATAGATCTCAGTCATTGATACGTTATCATAGGTTGATACAATATATGTGTTATTAAACTAACCCGGTACTTAGGGGGGCTTATATACACATATATAGTTGTTCAGAGTCAAGGAAAGCCTGACAAGTTATAGTCAATAACCCGGTATTTAGGGGGGCTTTTTACAACGTGATCTCTGTGGGAAAACTGTGTCAGGTCCTGGGTTTCGCCTTTTATCAGAGACTGGATGGAGGGCGGTAAAGTGAAGGGGGTCCAGATTAGGGGGGGTATGCAGGGTCGGACTGGGCCGCCGGGACACCGGGAAAAATCCCGGTGGGCCCCGGCGGCCCAGACCTGACCCTTGCCAGCGCTCCCCCTCCCAAAAGCTCCTCCCCTGACGCGTCAAATTTATGCGCCCGGGGAGGACGTCGGGTGGGGGCCCTGCGAGGGGGGTTAAGGGGGCCCCTACAGGGGGGGGACGCGCCCGGATGAGTGCACCTGAAGGGCCCCCGGGGCGGGAGTCCCGGTGGGCCCTTCACAGCCCAGTCCGACCCTGGGGGTATGTTCCGCAGCATATAGCTTTGGGTCTGAAGCTGATAAAGAAATGGCACCTTAGCTTGGGAGATCTAGGGAACCTCACGCGGAGGCAGCTGTATGAGAGGGTGCTAAGGACTTTTTCACTTTACCCTTAGCGCTGCGGGACTGTACTAGTGCCGAAATAACCTGCTGCCTGAAGTTCCTGAATGGCCATAGGCTCCCGGGCAAGTTCCTGGATAACGCCTGGCTGGCTTTCCAGGGGAAACTCTTCCTTAGGGGCAATCTGAGCTATCTGTACAATCATGATTACTCTGTACAAGTACATTAGAGGGGATTATAGGCAGTTGGGGGATGTTCTTTTTTCCCATAAAAACAATCAGCGCACCAGAGGTCACCCCTATAGATTAGAGGAACAGAGCTTCCATTTGAAGCAGCGTAGGGGGTTCCTCACGGTGAGGGCAGTGAGGGGGTTGGGGAATGCCCTGCCGGGGGATGTTGGGTAGGTGGTTTTTCACGGTGAGGGCAGTGAGGGGGTTGGGGAATGCCCTGCCGGGGGATGTTGGGTAGGGGGTTCCTCACGGTGAGGGCAGTGAGGGGGTTGGGGAATGCCCTGCCGGGGGATGTTGGGTAGGGGGTTCCTCACGGTGAGGGCAGTGAGGGGGTTGGGGAATGCCCTGCCGGGGGATGTTGGGTAGGGGGTTCCTCACGGTGAGGGCAGTGAGGCTGTGGAATGCCCTTCCTAGTGATGGGGTAATGGCAGACTCTGTTAATGCCTATAAGAGGGGCCTGGATGAGTTTTTGAACAAGCAGAATATCCAAGGCTATTGTGATACTAATATCTACAGTTAGTATTACTGGTTGTATATATATAGTTTATGTATGAGAGTGTATAGATTGGTTAGTATAGGTTGTGTGCTGGGTTTACTCGGATGGGTTGAACTTGATGGACACTGGTCTTTTTTCAACCCTATGTAACTATGTAACTATGTAACTATGTAACTATCTGAGTGTGGGAAACAGGCTCTGCCCCTGGGGGTGCCAAGTGGAAGAGACCACAAATCACTTTTTATTAGAGTGCTCGGTATCTCGGGCTCTGTATAATGAAGTCCTGTCAGTTTTGAAAATTGGAAGGTTCTGTCGGCACACGTATGGGGAAAGGGCGTATGGGCTGGTAAGGGGAAAGCATCCTTTGGATAATGAGACCTTTTTTGTGATTTTCACCGTCATTAGATACTTTTTGTGGATAATGAGGTGCAGTAAATCTTTTGGGGGGGAGGATGGAACTATTGATCTGACAGTTAAAATAATCTTGAGGGAACTGTATTTCATCCATTTCAAAGAGATTGGCATTAACAAGGAAAATACTAAGCTGCGGAGGGGAGTGGATTTTGCATGGGTGCAATGATCTGATGTAATTTAATTTAAAGTCATTTTGATGTTATGTAATTGAAAGTTGATTTTCTGTTTTGTCATGTTTTAATTTCTTAAAAAAAAATCCCTATCTGATCCCCCCATTGTAAGCAGCAGTCCTGCCCTGCTTTATGGCTGAGATTCTAGCTATCTGTATAACAGAGCATTCTGTCACAGTGGCACAGATCCTATCTGATCCCCCCATTGTAAGCAGCAGTCCTGCCCTGCTTTATGGCTGAGATTCTAGCTATCTGTATAACAGAGCATTCTGTCACAGTGGCACAGATCCTATCTGATCCCCCCCCCATTGTAAGCAGCAGTCCTGCCCTGCTTTATGGCTGAGATTCTAGCTATCTGTATAACAGAGCATTCTGTCACAGTGGCACAGATCCTATCTGATCCCCCCATTGTAAGCAGCAGTCCTGCCCTGCTTTATGGCTGAGATTCTAGCTATCTGTATAACAGAGCATTCTGTCACAGTGGCACAGATCCTATCTGATCCCCCCATTGTAAGCAGCAGTCCTGCCCTGCTTTATGGCTGAGATTCTAGCTATCTGTATAACAGAGCATTCTGTCACAGTGGCACAGATCCTATCTGATCCCCCCCATTGTAAGCAGCAGTCCTGCCCTGCTTTATGGCTGAGATTCTAGCTATCTGTATAACAGAGCATTCTGTCACAGTGGCACAGATCCTATCTGATCCCCCCATTGTAAGCAGCAGTCCTGCCCTGCTTTATGGCTGAGATTCTAGCTATCTGTATAACAGAGCATTCTGTCACAGTGGCACAGATCCTATCTGATCCCCCCATTGTAAGCAGCAGTCCTGCCCATGGGCGTCCGCAGAAAATTTTCCAAGGGGGGGCAAGTAAGCTAGCATCATCCTGCAACAGACAAATATATATATATATTTTTTTTTTTTGCAGGATGATACTTGGGGAGGCTAAAGATGGCCCATACACAGACTGACCTACAGCTAATGTGACACTTAGTGGATTCACTGCTGGTGTAAAAAATTAACCTCCCAACTACCTCTTGCCGTTCCCACTGACTCCCAGGGATACTGTACAAAAGTGCGGGGGGGGGGGTGCTTTTTTTTTTTACCCTAAAATGTTTAGTATGTAAAAGTATTCATATGTGCACTTCTGTTAGGCAATCTGCAAACATTTGTGTTTGTGATCAGTTAGCTTAAAGGGGTAGTTCGCATTCGAATTCACTTTTATTTTTAATGGTTTTTCAGTTATTTAGCTTTTTTTTAGCAGCTCTCCATTTGGTATTTCAGCAGCTATCTGGTTGCTAGGGTCTTATTTACCCTAGCAACCAGGTAGTGGTTTAAACAAGAGATGGGAATATGAATAGTTAAGGGGCCTACTTGGAAAAATAAGTAATACAAAATTATAATAATAATAAAATTGTAGCCTCGCAGAGCAATATTTTTTGGCCCCCATTTGAAATCTGTATAGAGGCAGAAGAGAAAGGCAAATTATTAAAAAAAAAATAATTAGGAAGACCAATTGCAAAGTTGCTAGGAATAGGCCATTTTATAACATACTAAAGGTTAACTTAAAAGTGAACCACCCCTTTAGATGTGTTTATGTTAGTTTGATAGCAAGAAAGGCAGTGGGTACTGACTCCCCATTATATACAGTGAGACGCAGTGGGTACTGATGGCAGATATTCAGGCCCTGGCACTATAACACTGGCACTGATACACAACATTGGCCCCACTGTAACTTACTATAAATGAACAAAACAATGACAAAAATAAAAAAAAAATAGTAAGTGCAAAAAACAACAACAAATATATAAACACACAATGAGCTTTTTCAGAGGGAAAGAGTTAACTTACCCTCCATCTGTTAGGGTAGGGGATAGATTATAAATTATTATAGATGTCAGGTCAGGCAAAAACAATTTAATGTCAGCTAGTGATTCTTTAGAACTGTATAGTACCTGTGTATAGTGCCTGTGTATAGTACCTGTGTATAGTGCCTGTGTATAGTACCTGTGTATAGTACCTGGGTATAGTACCTGGGTATAGTACCTGTGTATAGTACCTGTGTATAGTACCTGTGTATAGTACCTGTGTATAGTACCTGGGTATAGTACCTGTGTATAGTGCCTGTGTATAGTACCTGTGTATAGTACCTGGGTATAGTACCTGTGTATAGTACCTGTGTATAGTACCTGTGTATAGTACCTGTGTATAGTACCTGGGTATAGTACCTGTGTATAGTGCCTGGGTATAGTACCTGTGTATAGTACCTGTGTATAGTACCTGTGTATAGTACCTGTGTATAGTACCTGTGTATAGTACCTGGGTAGGGTATAGTGCCTGGGTATAGTGCCTGGGTATAGTGCCTGGGTATAGTACCTGTGTATAGTACCTGTGTATAGTACCTGTGTATAGTACCTGGGTATAGTGCCTGGGTATAGTACCTGTGTATAGTACCTGTGTATAGTACCTGTGTATAGTACCTGTGTATAGTACCTGTGTATAGTACCTGGGTATAGTGCCTGGGTATAGTGCCTGGGTATAGTGCCTGGGTATAGTGCCTGGGTATAGTGCCTGTGTATAGTGCCTGGGTATAGTGCCTGTGTATAGTGTCTGTGTATAGTGCCTGGGTATAGTGCCTGTGTATAGTGCCTGGGTATAGTGCCTGAGTATAGTGCCTGTGTATAGTGCCTGGGTATAGTGCCTGGGTATAGTGCCTGTGTATAGTGCCTGGGTATAGTGCCTGTGTATAGTGCCTGGGTATAGTGCCTGTGTATAGTGCCTGGGTATAGTGCCTGTGTATAGTGCCTGGGTATAGTGCCTGAGTATAGTGCCTGTGTATAGTGCCTGGGTATAGTGCCTGTGTATAGTGCCTGTGTATAGTGCCTGGGTATAGTGCCTGTGTATAGTGCCTGGGTATAGTGCCTGAGTATAGTGCCTGGGTATAGTACCTGGGTATAGTGCCTGTGTATAGTACCTGGGTATAGTGCCTGGGTATAGTACCTGTGTATAGTACCTGTGTATAGTACCTGGGTATAGTTCCTGGGTATAGTACCTGTGTATAGTACCTGTGTATAGTGCCTGTGTATAGTACCTGTGTATAGTACCTGTGTATAGTGCCTGGGTATAGTACCTGGGTATAGTGCCTGTGTATAGTGCCTGTGTATAGTGCCTGGGTATAGTGCCTGGGTATAGTACCTGGGTATAGTGCCTGTGTATAGTACCTGGGTATAGTGCCTGTGTATAGTACCTGTGTATAGTACCTGGGTATAGTGCCTGGGTATAGTGCCTGGGTATAGTACCTGGGTATAGTACCTGTGTATAGTACCTGGGTATAGTACCTGGGTATAGTACCTGTGTATAGTACCTGTGTATAGTGCCTGGGTATAGTACCTGTGTATAGTGCCTGGGTATAGTGCCTGTGTATAGTACCTGGGTATAGTACCTGTGTATAGTGCCTGGGTATAGTGCCTGGGTATAGTACCTGTGTATAGTACCTGGGTATAGTACCTGTGTATAGTACCTGGGTATAGTACCTGTGTATAGTGCCTGTGTATAGTACCTGGGTATAGTACCTGTGTATAGTACCTGGGTATAGTGCCTGTGTATAGTACCTGTGTATAGTGCCTGGGTATAGTGCCTGTGTATAGTGCCTGGGTATAGTGCCTGGGTATAGTACCTGTGTATAGTGCCTGTGTATAGTGCCTGGGTATAGTACCTGGGTATAGTACCTGGGTATAGTGCCTGGGTATAGTGCCTGGGTATAGTACCTGTGTATAGTGCCTGTGTATAGTGCCTGGGTATAGTGCCTGGGTATAGTGCCTGGGTATAGTGCCTGGGTATAGTACCTGTGTATAGTGCCTGTGTATAGTGCCTGGGTATAGTGCCTGGGTATAGTGCCTGGGTATAGTACCTGTGTATAGTGCCTGTGTATAGTGCCTGGGTATAGTGCCTGGGTATAGTGCCTGGGTATAGTGCCTGGGTATAGTGCCTGTGCATAGTACCTGTGTATAGTGCCTGGGTATAGTGCCTGGGTATAGTACCTGTGTATAGTGCCTGTGTATAGTGCCTGTGTATAGTACCTGTGTATAGTGCCTGTGTATAGTGTCTGTGTATAGTACCTGTGTATAGTGCCTGGGTATAGTGCCTGGGTATAGTGCCTGAGTATAGTGCCTATGTATAGTGCCTGGGTATAGTGCCTGTGTATAGTGCCTGGGTATAGTGCCTGGGTATAGTGCCTATGTATAGTACCTGGGTATAGTGCCTGGGTATAGTGCCTGGGTATAGTACCTGTGTATAGTGCCTGAGTATAGTACCTGTGTATAGTGCCTGTGTATAGTGCCTGGGTATAGTGCCTGTGTATAGTGCCTGAGTATAGTGCCTGTGTATAGTGCCTGTGTATAGTGCCTGTGTATAGTGCCTGTGTATAGTGCCTGGGTATAGTGCCTGGGTATAGTGCCTGTGTATAGTGCCTGTGTATAGTACCTGGGTATAGTGCCTGGGTATAGTACCTGTGTATAGTACCTGGGTATAGTACCTGTGTATAGTGCCTGTGTATAGTGCCTGTGTATAGTGCCTGTGTATAGTGCCTGTGTATAGTACCTGGGTATAGTGCCTGGGTATAGTGCCTGGGTATAGTGCCTGGGTATAGTACCTGTGTATAGTACCTGTGTATAGTGCCTGTGTATAGTGCCTGTGTATAGTGCCTGTGTATAGTACCTGGGTATAGTGCCTGGGTATAGTGCCTGGGTATAGTGCCTGGGTATAGTACCTGTGTATAGTACCTGTGTATAGTACCTGTGTATAGTACCTGTGTATAGTGCCTGTGTATAGTGCCTGTGTATAGTGCCTGTGTATAGTGCCTGGGTATAGTGCCTGGGTATAGTGCCTGTGTATAGTGCCTGTGTATAGTACCTGGGTATAGTGCCTGGGTATAGTACCTGTGTATAGTACCTGGGTATAGTACCTGTGTATAGTGCCTGTGTATAGTGCCTGTGTATAGTGCCTGTGTATAGTGCCTGTGTATAGTACCTGGGTATAGTGCCTGGGTATAGTGCCTGGGTATAGTGCCTGGGTATAGTACCTGTGTATAGTACCTGTGTATAGTACCTGGGTATAGTACCTGTGTATAGTACCTGGGTATAGTACCTGTGTATAGTGCCTGTGTATAGTACCTGTGTATAGTACCTGTGTATAGTACCTGGGTATAGTACCTGGGTATAGTACCTGTGTATAGTACCTGTGTTTAGTACCTGTGTATAGTACCTGGGTATAGTGCCTGGGTATAGTGCCTGTGTATAGTACCTGTGTATAGTACCTGGGTATAGTACCTGTGTATAGTGCCTGTGTATAGTACCTGTGTATAGTACCTGGGTATAGTACCTGTGTATAGTACCTGTGTATAGTACCTGTGTATAGTACCTGGGTATAGTACCTGGGTATAGTACCTGTGTATAGTACCTGGGTATAGTACCTGTGTATAGTGCCTGTGTATAGTACCTGTGTATAGTACCTGTGTATAGTACCTGTGTATAGTACCTGGGTATAGTACCTGTGTATAGTACCTGTGTTTAGTACCTGTGTATAGTACCTGGGTATAGTGCCTGGGTATAGTGCCTGTGTATAGTACCTGTGTATAGTGCCTGGGTATAGTGCCTGGGTATAGTACCTGTGTATAGTGCCTGGGTATAGTGCCTGGGTATAGTGCCTGGGTATAGTGCCTGTGTATAGTACCTGGGTATAGTACCGGGGTATAGTGCCTGGGTATAGTGCCTGTGTATAGTGCCTGGGTATAGTGCCTGTGTATAGTACCTGGGTATAGTACCTGGGTATAGTGCCTGGGTATAGTGCCTGTGTATAGTGCCTGGGTATAGTGCCTGGGTATAGTGCCTGGGTATAGTGCCTGGGTATAGTACCTGGGTATAGTACCTGTGTATAGTGCCTGGGTATAGTACCTGGGTATAGTACCTGTGTATAGTACCTGGGTATAGTACCTGGGTATAGTGCCTGTGTATAGTACCTGGGTATAGTACCTGGGTATAGTGCCTGGGTATAGTGCCTGTGTATAGTGCCTGGGTATAGTGCCTGGGTATAGTGCCTGGGTATAGTACCTGGGTATAGTACCTGTGTATAGTGCCTGGGTATAGTACCTGGGTATAGTGCCTGTGTATAGTACCTGGGTATAGTACCTGGGTATAGTGCCTGTGTATAGTGCCTGGGTATAGTGCCTGGGTATAGTGCCTGGGTATAGTGCCTGGGTATAGTACCTGGGTATAGTACCTGTGTATAGTGCCTGGGTATAGTGCCTGGGTATAGTACCTGGGTATAGTACCTGGGTATAGTTCCTGGGTATAGTACCTGGGTATAGTACCTGCGTATAGTGCCTGGGTATAGTACCTGGGTATAGTACCTGTGTATAGTGCCTGGGTATAGTGCCTGGGTATAGTGCCTGCGTATAGTGCCTGCGTATAGTGCCTGGGTATAGTGCCTGTGTATAGTACCTGGGTATAGTGCCTGGGTATAGTACCTGGGTATAGTACCTGGGTATAGTGCCTGTGTATAGTACCTGTGTATAGTGCCTGGGTATAGTACCTGGGTATAGTACCTGGGTATAGTACCTGTGTATAGTACCTGGGTATAGTACCTGGGTATAGTACCTGTGTATAGTACCTGTGTATAGTACCTGGGTATAGTACCTGTGTATAGTACCTGTGGGATGAAAACTGCAGCAAAAGCTGAGAGTTGGTTATGAGGTAAAGTTACAGCTGCAGATTGTTCTTTTCAGTCTTCATTTCTGTTTCCAGTTTGCAAAATCTCCCGATCCCTGTGTGCATCTGTGCTCTGATTGGTCAATTTTACTGTCTGTCAAGGAAGCTGTGCTCTGAATGGAGAATTCACAAGAAGAAAGATCCAATCAGAGCACAGCAAAACGGGCTTGAGGGGACAGTGCAGAAACGGAGTAAGGTTTTTTTTTTGTTTTTTTTTTTTTTGCTACTTTTCCAGGGGGGGGGGCAAGTGCCCCCTCTTGCCCCCTTCTGTGGACGCCCATGTTTTAAGTGTTGTTACTAGCTCAGTCACAATGGAAGGGTTGTTGAAAAAGATTGCTACAGCTACAGATCCCATGGCTGCAGGCACAAGAATATGTCAATCAGGCTGTCACTGATAAGAAATTAAACAAATCTAAAAGTAAATATGCCCTTATTTTTGCTGCCCATTGGATAGCGGAACAGCACAAAAATATAATGGGGCAGAAACAAGTTTTAGAAGAAATAAGTAAACCATTTAAATACCCTCATAGAATCTTTTAGAATTTCAGCCCAAAATGCTGCTGCTATTGGAGTTGGCAATCAGCAAACTTTGGCTGAAAATAAAGAGTTGCGTAAAGAAAATGAAAGAACTGAAGGATGCAGGGGGGCAATTAGATCTCTTGCTGTATCTTCCAGCAGGGCAAAGGCTGATCATTCTCAATGTGAGGCTCAAATGAATAAGTTAAAAATACAGTAAGGCAAGCAGAGTGCTGTGGTTGCTGCATTTAATGTGCCAAGGTGTGAGGTGCCTGATTCTGAAGCTGAGCATGTGTATGTTAAGGAATTAGATGTTGATGATGAGCATGAGTGTTGTGAGGAAGAGGTTAAAATGGCTCCAATCTCTACTGAGAGGCAGGTAGGTGCCATGGGGTTTACTGTGTCTGAGACAACTGTTTCTAAACCCTTATCCAGTACTGAGGTACAAGCCTTTAGCAGTAGAGATGTAGCAAACTGTTCGCCAGCGAACTAATTCGCGCGAACATCGGGTGTTCGCGAACGCGCAAGTTCGCAAACTTTCTGCGTATGTTCGCAATTTGGGTTCGCCGCAGTTTTTTTTCGCTGCGTTTTTTCTCAACCTAAAAAACGCCGCACAACCACACATGGCGTTTTTCAGCCTAGTACTGGTGTAAGCCAATAGCGCGAAATAGCAAAAAACACAGCGTATTTCCGCTAGGTCTGCCCGTTTTCACGCAACGCTTTTTCAACAAAGTACTTTTTAGAGAAATTTTTGCCCTTGATCCCCCTCCTGCATGCCCCTGTCCAGGTCGTGGCACCCTTTAAACAAATTTAAAATCAGTTTTCTGGCCAGAAATGGCTTTTCTAGGTTTTAAAGTTCGCCTTCCCATTGAAGTCTATGGGGTTCGCAAAGTTCGCAAATATTCACGGGTTTTGGCGTAAGTTCGCGAACGTGTTCGCGAACTTTTTTTTTTAGGTTCGCTACATCCCTATTTAGCAGGGAATTAGGGCACAGAGAGCTTGGTGATGATCCTGGGGAGGTAATGATAAGGATTGAACAATTTGAAAAAGTGCACAAGAACTCGAATGCTAACACTGATGTGTTCGATATCATTGTTGCGTGTTTAAACAATGCCCTCAGGCACAGCTTGCCTTCTTTTGTGTTCTCAGAACCCAGAAGCAAGCAATCTTTAGTCGATAAATTGTTAAAAGCATTAGGGATTGAAGAATATGATCATCATGTGGCTTTTGGGAACTGTACTCAGAAAAGGGGAGAGTCAGTGCAAGGATTTTTGGATGGGCTGTTTCAGTTTTATAAATTATCCCTGCCAAATGGAGCCCAAAGCAGTCAAAGTGATGATATATATAAACGTGCGTTAATCAACAGGGCTGCCAGTGATATCTGGAGATTAGTTGGCTTATCAGTGTCTTCCCAAAACTCCTTCACTAAAATTCTGAATTGCTTCAAGAGGGCAGAAGCAATAATTAAGGCGCAAAATAAGTCTAATAGAGGTAGAGTTGCAGTTGTAGAAGGACCTGCCACAGTAATAAGGAGTCCCAGTGTTAAGCCCTCAAATATATCCAAAGGACCCTTTGTCAAGGGAGAAGCCTTTAAATGTTTTTCATGTGGACAGATGGGTCATACCCGACCATATTGTACATATGTTAACGCAAAAGCACCTGAACCACCAGTTGCCCCCTCATACAGGGATTTAAGACAAGAAGTAGCAGAGATGAAGAGGGAGATGGAAAAAAATGAGAGCAATACAAGTTGCAAGTCATATTGTTGGTCCCAAAGTTTGAATTGCTCCGCAGTTTCCAGTCACTCCTCTAATGTTTCTGCATAGGGAAGCGTTGCCTCCATTTCTACTGTAGTTGAGTTCAGGAGAGATGGGTGCAATCGCCCTATTATCACTGCTGCTGTGGAAGGAGGCCCACACCTGAAAATGCTGATTGATACTGGAGCCTCTATATCCATTTTACATACCAACCAACCACATATTCATTCATTGTCATCAGGCAAAACATTAAGTCTAAAAGCATTTCAGGGGTCTAATGCTGTAGCCATAGAAGCCAAGAAAACAGGGTTGTGGATTGCCAATGAACATTTTGATTTAAATGCAATACTTAATGACTATTCATGGTAAAGGAAAACATTGTATTATCTCTGACTTCCTTGCAGTATATGCCATAAAGAAGCCTGAAAGCTTTTCACTTCCGGAGCACAGTGATCCAAGGGTGTCACAGATAATACAAGAGTTTGAATATGTGTTTGATAAACATAAGCACGACTGTGGTAAAATGCGATTATTCCTGGAAAGGCCCATGAACCCCAAAAGCAGTACCCTCTTCCAAAAGACAGGGAGCCTTATATACAGCAAACGATTGAGGCTTTGTTAGAGCAGGGTGTATGGAGAGAATGTGAATCAGTAACTAATTCTCCTATATATCCCATACAGAAACCAGATGGCTCATGGAGACTTTGCCTGGATTATCGTAAGTTGAATTCTGTCACACCTGCTTGTGCACCAGTTGTCAGAGAAACCCCTACCCTTCTTTCCCAAACCCCTCCAAATGCCAAGGTATTTAGTTCTTTAGATATCTGCAATGGATTTTGGTCGATTCCAGTCGCAGCAGAGTCTCAATATAAGTTTGCCTTTACTTGGAAAGATCGCCAGTACATGTGGAATCGGTTAGCCCAAGGCATGCACAATAGCCCAACTATTTTCCACAAGCGTATGGCTGCCATTTTGTCACGGTTTTCCAAACCAAACACCGTTCTACAGTATGTAGATGTCCTTCTCCTCGCCAAGGAAACGGAAGAGGAACATTTGACCCTTCTCCAGGAACTATTGAATCTACTGGGAGAGGCTGGACTCAAGGTAAACCCAAAGAAATGCCAGTTATTGCAAACCTCACTGACTTTCCTAGGAGTAAACATTACCAGAGGGCAAACTTCCTGACAAGCACAAAGTCGAGATAATAAGATAATACAGAGACTCAATTTACCCGTGTCAAAGACTGCGTTACGGTCATTTTTGGGACTAGTTTAATATCAGAGAGACTTTATCCCTTACTTTGCTGATGTTGCAAGGCCTCTATATGATCTTTTAAAGAAGGAGGTGGCAGACGATGATATTAGGGCACAGTGGACTGAAGGCCATACAGCAGCAGTAAATACTTTAAAGAAGGCTGTAATGGAAGCAACTGCTCTAATCACACCGGACTCATCCAAGGCTTTCCACTTGGAAGTCGCAGCTACGGATCAAGCTTTAGCAGCAGTGATATGTCAGGAAAAACATGGGAAACTACGCCCGATTGCATATGGCTCTCGAGTACTTACTCCAGTTGAATCCAGATATACAGCATGTGAAAGACATTTGTTGGCTACATTTTGGGCATGACAACACTTCACATATATAACTGGACTGCAGGGAGTCACATTACACAGTCCACACACACCGCTAAATTTGCTACTGCGACCAGGAGAGACTCTTATTTCTTCTGCACGGCTGTCAAGGTGGTCTCTTATGTTAATGCAGCGAGATCTGCACATCACAGCCAAACAAACGACACTTCTTCCGGCCTTCCTATTGTACCAAGGCAAACCCCATGAATGTCCTCTCCCTCCTAACCTTTCCCTTCCTCCTAATCCTATCTCTGATACCTCAGTGCCAGGTATTGAGGTGTATTGCAATGGTTCTTCTTACCATGATCAAGGTAAGGCATACACAGGTTTTGCTGCAGTGTTTCCAGATGGGATAATAATGAATTCCTGTAAAGTGCATTCTGCTCAATACGTTGAGCTAGGCGTAATTGCTTGTATTTTGGAAAAGTGTCCTGAATCAGGGATCAATGTCGTATGTGCATATGTGGTAAATACATTAACCATGCTGCCTTTGTATGTAACAAATGGGTTCAGATCCACAGATGGCAAACCTCTTGTGCATGCCAGTTTGTTAAGTTACATATGGAACTTGCTGCAGGAGAGGAATGCCCCTTGTGCTATTATTAAGGTCATTCAAAAGGATCAATACATTCAGAGAGAAACAGTCAGGCAGATCAGTGTGCAAAAAAGGCTGCCAAGCAATTGAACATATGGGAACCCCCTAGTCTTCCCGAGGTTTCTGCGCTTAAAGTGACCACCCCAAATGATTTGGTATCACTTCAAAGTTCTTATTTACCCTATGAGGTTGTGATAGAGTGGCATTTAGCAGGCAAACCAGCTTCTATGCCTACTGCATGGGCTGATTGTACTATTTTGGCCTCAGATCATTCTAATGAACCATTGCTAATGTATCAACAGGATATGAGTTTTCCTATAGTGTGTATTCTCCCAGATTGTGCTGAGGAATTCTTTCAAAGGTTTCATACACATCCAGTCGGAGGTCATTATTCAGCAGACAGAACTATTCAAAAGTTAATGAGTTCTGTATGGTGGCCTTCAATTAAAGAGGATGTATATTTGAAATGTTCAAAATGTATTCCTTGTTTGCAAGTGAATCCCCCAGCCTCTACTAATAGAGCATTTTTGAGATCGGCACCTCCTCCTGAAGGGCCATGGTCTCAAGTTCAAATTGATTTCATTGGACCCCTCCCAAAAACGCCGGGTGGATATTCTCATTGTTTAGTGGTTGTGGATGTTTTTAGTAAATGGGTTGAAGCCTTCCCAACTAAGAATCAGAATGCTCTGACTGCAGTGAAGATATTGTTGTTTGAATTACTTTCGAGATGGGGACTGCCTCACGTTGTAGCCAGCAATAGAGGCTCAGCATTCACAGGAAAAGTGTTTCAACAGTTACAAAAATGGTTGGACATTAAGCATGAGCTACACATTGCGCATAGGCCACAATCATCAGGAGCCGTTGAGAGGGGAAATCGCACTATAAAAACCATGTTAACTAAGTTTTGTGCAGGAAAACCCACAGGTTGGAAAGATATGTTACCATTGTGTTTAATGGCTATAAGGTCCTCTCCTCACTCTACTACTGGGGTGAGCCCTTATCAGGTAATGCGTACACCAGGTCATTTGTTGTTGCCCCTTTACAAGGTGCAGCCACAGAGTCATGGGTTGGAAATATGGCTGATTATATTCAGCAGGTAATTGTTTGTGGCACAGAATGCTGGTCGCTCTAAAATGCAGATAAAGAAATACTTTGATAAGAGTGAGACCCTTTGAATATAATGTTGGAGATTCGGTAATGATTTGTGACTTCGGGAAAAGGGAGCATTCCTTTACTCCATCTTGGAAAGGGCCTTTCAACATTATAGACAAAGCAAGTCCCTCCGTTTATCTTCTCAAAATGACTCAAACAAGAGGCAAAACCATTTTGAAGTGGTACCATATCAACCAATTAAAAAGCACATAATGCTTCATCTTTTACAGAAAAAAATGAAACTCCACAGTTCTGTGAAAAGATGAAAAATGAGTGTCAAATACATAGTAATTGTAAACAACATTTGGAAAATTAATGGTCATACCCTGCAACCAGTTCCAATGCACCAGGATATTTCAAATAGAGTATGATGGAAGAGAAATTCAAACAGGCAATACCACAATTTGGAGTTTCTGTTCCTCCCTTGACTCTGGATGTACGGATGCTCATGCAGAACTTGTTGACACCACTTGGTGGGATCAAGTATATAATGCCCCTCAACATCCATTTTTCCGCATAACTTTCAAAACATTGATTCTCATTCAGACTTTGATCCTAGTTTTTGGACTACTCTTGTTTTGGAGAATGAGAACCACTCTCAGGACGGTTGAAAATATTGTGTATCAACGGTTATAATATAGAGGGCTCTCTCTATGGATTCGTTCGCCCTCTAGGGGGGGGATTTGTAAGAAATAAGCCATCATGTGTAAGCCATCAGAAAAATGACTTTTATGTGTATTTAATAATCTAAGTTAAAATATAACATCACTGACCAAGAGACAGATGAATAAGACCTGTTTGGGCAGAGAGAAACTTGGATCCACTCGGGTTTCTGTTTCACCTGTTTAACCCGATGCATTGTGGGGGTTGAGGCTCTAAACAGTCTAAAAAGTGACACCAAAATGCAGTCTGGGGTTCTGTTTTGGGGAACAGTCTCTGTGCCGGGGTCTCTCTCTAACCAGGAACTCTGCCGCCGAGAGACTGACTTACTGTCCCAGGGTTGGGAAATATTCTTTTGTCCTTTTGTCTCTGATGGTTTTAGTATTTTGTATTTGGTATTGTATTTATGTATTATGTTTACTGTTTGTACTATTTTGATTATAGTCTGTGCCAGATTGTATTTGTTGGTTGAAGACTGTAAATGTCGTTAGTGATTATAATCTAGGTTTGTTTTGCTGGTTGTTTGGGGTATTTACGGTTTACAATCTGATTATTATTTTTGTATAGAATTATTTTTACGCTTTTCCCTTTTGTAAGGGTGGGTAATATTTTTCATTCTTTTCCTTATTTGTATTAGTGTGTTATTGATTTGTGCATAAATTATATTTTAATGAGTACAGTTAATTGATTGTCTTTCTTTGCCAAACCTCCCTTTTTAGAACCTATGGTTATATTATTATAGGCTAATGTTATTGTCCCTAATAATTATAATCATACACGCTGATGGACGCAGCCAATTCAATCCCTGGGTGAGTGGATATTAAATGGAATTCATATTTGATATTTTTTGGTAGGAAATCTATAAAACCCTTGATACCTGCACAAGTGGCGTAACTACCACACAGCAGACCCGGCAACCGGGGCAGAGACAGGTAAGAGGGGAGTCTGTTGTATGTTTTTTGCCTCTCTCCTTTTCCTGCTATCTTTGCCTATATCTGCCTGGGGCACCAATGCTTTCATACCCGGGGGGGACCCAAAGAACTTTCTTCATCTCACTTTGGACTGTCCAGTCAAAACATAGTGGGAGCCATGGGAGGCACAACAACTCCTTCCCCTAGAAGCCCAGGAAGCCCTTAGAGCACCAAGGTGCATCTCCTCAGCACTCCCCTTACCTTACCCCTCAGTGCTCCTCTACCTTACCCGTCGGCACTCCCCTACCTTACCCCTCGGCGCTCCCCTACCTTACCCCTCGGCGCTCCCCTACCTTACCCCTCAGCGCTCTTCTACCTTACCCCTCAGGGCTCCCCTACCTACCCCTCAGCGCTCCCCTACCTCACCCCTCGGCGCTGCCCTACCTTACCCCTCGGCGCTCCTCTACCTTACCCCTCAGGGCTCCCCTACCTTACCCCTCGGCACTCCCCTACCTTACCCCTCGGCGCTGCCCTACCTTACCCCTCGGCGCTCCTCTACCTTACCCCTCAGGGCTCCCCTACCTTACCCCTCGGCGCTCCCCTACCTTACCCCTCGGCGCTCCTCTACCTTACCCCTCAGGGCTCCCCTATCTTACCCCTCGGCGCTCCCCTACCCCTTGGTGCTCCCCTACCTTACCCCTCACTGCTCCCCTACCTTACCGCTCCCCTACCTTACCCCTCGGCGCTCCCCTACCTGCAGCCATAAATGCACCCCTGCACCCCCCGCATCACCGTCCCAAACACTTTCTGGCCACACAGTCCCTGTATCGCGCCAGAGGCCCCACCCAGTGCTGTGTCTGAGCAGTAATGGTTACTCGGTGGGACTGACATGCTGAATACTCTGCAGATGGATAACAACTCCCTAAAGAAGAAACTGATCAGCAAAGTGGACTCCGCCATGTTGGGCCGGCAAAGAAAACCTCAGGTTTCCATTGTATTTCTCTTCTGCCTGATTTTTATTTCTGGGGTAAGTGAATGATATTCATGTTGGTGGCTTTTAGTATCTTTATATTCTATGATGGGGGTATGTTAACTCTGCAGCAATTTTTAATATCCTTATAAAATAACATAGGGGGTACATTATTCTCTATATATTACTCTTAGTTCTCTGATATTTGGATATTTTCTGGTCTTCTTGCTGTTATTAACACACACACCCCGGCCACGGCTGCCCACCCTGCCTCCTCCCCCGAGTGCACATACTTAGGCCAGTCGGCAGAGGGGAATCAGAGCAGCCAGCAGGGATTGGTTCTGGGCCAGTGGGGCCCACAAGGGTCAGGGCCCAGCAGGTTTTCTCCCGGTGTCCTTCTGGCCCAGTCCGACCCTAGCAACAGTTATGGAACCCTAAGCCTAGCTCACCATAATGTATTTCCCATAATTATATCAGGGCGATACTACAATCCCTGTGGGCATTTTTTGTTTAAATC
This sequence comes from Xenopus tropicalis, assembly GCF_000004195.4. Taxonomy (NCBI): domain Eukaryota; kingdom Metazoa; phylum Chordata; class Amphibia; order Anura; family Pipidae; genus Xenopus; species Xenopus tropicalis. The sequence goes on along the minus strand of NC_030682.2, from coordinate 151,509,463 downwards.
TTTTGCTAAACCATGTGATCGATGAATTATTTTCTCTAGTTTCTCTATAGGTTTCTGTGGATGAAACCATTGGGGGAAAATCCTCCTCTTAAGCTACATATATCTCCACAAAATAAATCGATTTCAGCACTGGAGAAAGAACCTCAGACCCCAAACACCACCCAAGGCACTGGGACTTCCTATCCCACCGCAGCGGAGCAAGAACTTCAGACCCTGATGAAGGTGATTGAGTGGCCGGCGCCTCCGGGCCCCACAGAGTATAATTTCTCCACCAGTCCATTGACCACAGAGTTCCAGCTGCTGTTCCCACGTGGCGCCTATTATGTTGGAGAATATGTAGAAGTTCTCATCACAGCGCGGGACCACGGGGGCCGACCAAAAGCCTACGGAGGGGACTACTTTCAGGCCAAACTGCACTCCCCAACGCTGAAAGCAGGAGTAACCGGCTCAGTCACAGACCATAGGAACGGCACCTACACGGCCTCCTTCCTGCTGCTCTGGCCGGGGCAAGTGGAGATCTCCATAATTCTTGTCCATTCAAGTGAGGCCATAGCCGTCCTCAAAGACAAGAGGGAGACGCGTCCTGACAAGGTGAGACCCTGATGCCTTATTGTACATATAAACAAAAAACAAAGAAAAGATCTGCCCATACACACACTTTTTGGGGTAGTTGCATTAAAGGAAATGTAATAAAGTCTACTTGCTCAGGGCACTCTGCTAAGCACTTTTGCATATTTTGTTTTCTAGTTTTCAAAATAGTAGCAGTTTTTAAATTGCTACTATAAGTAATTTGAAACAACAGCGCCACCCGCTGGTCTTTTAATTAATTTACATAGAAAAGGTGATGTTGCTTAGAAAATGAAGTTAGTGAACAGAGAAGAGTCATCTTACATTGACATGGTGATGTTGCTTAGAAAATAAAGTTAGTGAATAGAGAAGAGTCATCTTACATTGAAAAGGTGATGTTGCTTAGAAAATGAAGTTAGTGAACAGAGAAGAATCATCTTACATTGAAAAGGTGATGTTGCTTAGAAAATGAAGTTAGTGAACAGAGAAGAGTCATCTTACATTGAAAAGGTGATGTTGCTTAGAAAATGAAGTTAGTGAACAGAGAAGAGTCATCTTACATTTCTCTCGTCAGCTCTATCATCACAAGACGTTGCTTTTCTGACTAAATTAATAAATAGCCAAGTGTAATGACCAGCAGGTGGCCCTGTTGTCTCGAATTCATTATAGAAGCAGCTTAAAAACGGCTAATGTCTTGAAAACTAAAAGCAAGATAATTAATGTCAATTGGAAAAGTACTTAGAAGAGCGCTCTGAGCAATTTTACCTTATATTGAGGGTTTATTTTTCCTTTAAAGTGACTGACACTCGGCAGAAATGATGCAAAATGTTCGGAGGTGTCAGATTCGCTCAAACCTCAGAATTTGTTCTTCAAGGTTTGAGGAACCTAAATGCTGTACTGAAACAGGTCTACTTCAATGGATACTTTCATGGGACTGGAGAAGTGGTGGAGTGTAACTTGAACCCCCCGGCAAGAAATGTCTGTGAGTATCATGACGCATATACAGGAGAATCGTGGTTCTGCATTCACCCAAAGCAAGTTCCCTGCAGCGCTTACAAGGGTACCGCCACAGGAGGAAGCCGGGAAATCCACACTCCAGAAGAAGCGAGATTGTTAGACAAGTAAGTATCAGCGGGGAAGCGACATTAGTGGCTCAGGTCCTTACAGGCTAAGAACTTCTGGAATAAGGTTCCTAGGTTCCCCCATTCCATGGAATTTATTTCATATATCTCTTATGTGTAACCCCTGCAGCCTTCTTCACAATGTGATGTGAGGTTTGTCTGCCCCCCACCCTCCCTATGGATAGTTCTTGATGCTGAGAGACAGTAGCTTCTGCAGATAGTTTGGAACTCAATGGTTGGTTGAGGACATGCCGTTTAAAGGACGTTCTGATGCTTTTGGCCCCTTATATATATGTGGGGGTGTTTGTGTGGGTGTTTTACCATTTCCCAAAATAAGACCCATATTTGAGATGAGACCTAACCATGTAAATCAATAAGGGTATGTTGGGGTTCAAATATATTCTTCCCCTACAGTTCAGGAAGTTCCCAGTCAGTAACCTATTGGCCCTGTTGGAAGTTAGAAGGGAAAGTTCATGGTTTCCCACTAAAGGAACACTCTCTATTTCTGCATATGTTACATATTAGTGGGGAGGTGGATGTGTTAGTGAGCCTGAGGTGGTGGAAGCTCTCAGTAGCCAAGACCAAGTTCTAGACTAAGGTCTCCTTAGAGAATTTGGCAATACAGGGACCCTGGGAACAGGAATAAGCAGTGAGGGATAACTCTTCCCCCAGTTGATACTCGCCTTAGTGTAGGGACCACAAAGAGACTTAGGTTATACTTATCCCTGAGAGTCTTTCACTGGAGGAGATCCTACAGCGCTCTAGTGCCCCCCCTGCTGGAGAGACTGCACCTTCTATGCAATTTCTCTAACTCCCTGAGCATAAACGTGAGAGAACAATCATCTGCCCGCCATTTTGTCTTACCCCATGTATTTGCCTCACAAATACTGTACTGTGACACTAGTTTTTATTCTGTTCAAATAACTTTCAGTTTATGGTTAAGAATGAAGCTAATATTTCCTAATTATCACTCAGGCTGTAATATGTTGCTTTTAGTCATTAATCAAAATTTATTATGAAGTTATTACCATTAGGTGGATTGTTTCAGGGTCTTATATTTTTATTTATGTAACATTTGGTAATGGCCTTGGTTTCAGCTGTAGGGACCCATAGGGTTAACAGCTCCTATGGTTTAATCTGTAAACTTTTTAGTTTCTTATGTCAGAAATCTGTTTCTATTAGCATATGTGTAATTATTGGCCCCAGGCTTGATGACCACTTCCTGCCTGCTGAACTATAGTGTTTAGCTCCTATTTGGCCTCATTCAGTCTGGTTGGATGATGTTCCAGGGAGCCTGGGATCAACAAGGTTCAGAAGGGTTTTGCCCTAGAGGTGACCATCAATCTCTAGTGAAGTTGGGGAGCAGGGACCCACATAGTTGTACTACACCCCCAATACACTCTTCCAACTAGCGAAGGCCCATCCTGTAGAGTTTAATGTAACCTGTGCTCTAACCAACCTAGATGGACATAGCCTGTTTCCGCCAAGATAGGGTTCCACAATTTATGAGGATCAGTGATGTTGGGGGGCACATTTAGGGATTGGAAACAAGTGGCCAAACCCAAGTCTCACTTATCGCTGTGTATTTGGATTTGTAGGTCTGTGAAGGAGAAACTCATTTCATCCAAAGTTAAACCATTTGTCGTCTTATCTCCAGCAATCAGTGTAGGTGGGTTATGTATCCAGGTAGGTCTGTCTCATTCACTTGGGAGGGAGTTGTGTGTGCGCTGTATTATAAGCGCCCCGGGGGCATCTTCTAATTATAGAGAAAATGAAGGTGGAAGTAGCAAGAGGGGAATATAGTAAGGTAAATACTGGGGATGATATAAATTATGTTTTATACAATATATGACAGTAGTAAGGCACAAACATATTTAGTACTAAGGTGATAATGGTGATCATGGGTATTTGCTGATCAACTGCAGTGGGAAACTGCAACAGTGTCATATATTGCCCTTGTAAATTAGCCCCAGAGAGTTTAGGCCAAAGGCAGTGATGTTACCGGACCCCCCTTCAAAAAAATGTTTGGAAGGGCCTGGCACACACCTCCTTTACTTGGAACCCCGCCCACTGCCACTGGAGTCTCCTCCTCCCTGGCCACAGGTAGGAAAGCGGCTGTGGACAGGGGGGTTCAATTCTATAAAGGAAGCAGACCCCATGGACCCCCCGGGCCCTCCTTCAACTGTGAGGTCTGCTTCCTCTATAGTTATGCCACTGGCTAAAGGTGTGATCTGAGAGGAAGGAACGGTACCAAGTGGTGTTGCTCAGGGACCTGTTCTAGATCCTGTCCTGCTTAGAGACCTGTTCTACATCTTGTTCTGTCAGGGACCTGTTTTAGATCTTGTCCTCTAGCATAGAAGGAAAATGTTATAAATGTGCAATATTGAGAGTCAACAAAAGCCAACAAGGGGGACTGTGCCCACCATGAGTTGTAATGAATGACCAAGTCTTCTCTACTCAGATTCTAGAGCCAATTGTTCTTCCGGCCTTCCCAATCCAGAACCATCAGGGTTCTACTACCAAGACATCTGGTATTCGCGTGTGTGCAAGAACAGGGCTTTCCCTCATCCGGACAATGTTACCAAGTGTCTGACAGGGAAGATCATGTACATGTTTGGGGACTCAACTACTAAACAGTGGTTTGAATTTCTGTTGCGTTTTGTACCATGTACGTATTGTAGTCCATTGTGCGATATTTGCTGGATCCAACCAGTTTACATATTACAAGTCTTGTCATTGAATGAGATGCCGATGTCAGCAATTCATAGTAACATCCCCCAACATGATTATTCTAGAATATCCAATCACAAAAGGCTTCCAGCTGTCCTTCTGGACCATTTTGCATTTGGCCTTTGAATTTAGTCCCAAAGAGAATAGAGAACACGTTTGTAGAGTGATTGTGGCCTTGATCTCATCCCCACCTTCTCCTTGATGTTGTCTCCAGCTCTACAGCGACAAGACCTCCATGCACAGTTCCCGGCCCCCCAACTGGCCGTAGACATGAGCAACAAGTTTGCGATTCAGTGGCAGATGCACGAGAAGCCTCTGCTGATACTGTATGGCGACAGACAAGAAGTCCATTATGTTGCCACCGAGCTGGAGAGGATCGGGAGCAACAAAGAGGGGCTGCTGGTTGTTATAAACTGCATGGCCCATTTTGTTACTTTCCCTGTGAAGGTTTATGTCCGACGGCTCCAGGGCATCCGTGATTCTGTAGTGCGGCTAATGAAGCGCAACCCACTAGCCAAGGTCTTCATCAAGTCTGCTAACACTGGATACGTATACACCCACAGCAGTGATTGGCTGTCCCTTCAGCTGGACCTGGTAATGAGGGCCATGTTCTCCGGGCTGCCTGTTACTATACTGGACACTTGGCAGATGACCTCCTGCCATTACCTACCCCGAGACATCCATCCGGGCCCAGTTATTGTCAAGAATGAGGTTGACTTATTATTGTCTTTCATCTGCCCAACGTGAGATTTATTAGTACCAAAGAGCAGTGGGGCCACAAAAAAAAAATTCAGGTGAATTATGACTTTTAATCTGCTCTGTGCCCTCTTTTCTCTGACCATTTCTTCTTCCATCGCTTCTCCCCATTCCCAAATGTGAGACTTCTCCTGAGCTTCTTCCCTTCACTGAACTTCCTGTCCTGGCCTATCTGAGTCTCTATCTCTTCAAATGCCCCTACAGAACCACCTTTTGGAATATGATGATGGTGATGATGATGATGATGATGATAAAGTATATGATGATGATGCAAAGGAAAGAGGAAAAAACAAAAGGTCACTAATAAACCATTTATGTGGCATAAATACATATTTGTGAGACAGATTTGCTTCCAATAAGGTACAGCAGGACCCAGAAGGAAACTAGGTATGACAGAATATGGACCAGGGAATCCTCAGAAGATGTATATAGAAGTATGTAAGATTCTTGTAAAATATACACATATTGTGGGTCGCTATATTTTCTTAATTAATAATGAAACCTTTGACTCTAGTAGAGGAAACTAATTAGCTTAGCACCTGGTTGTCTGGTCCAAACACTAGTAGTTTCCTAATTTGAAAAACAAAGGTACTGGTCTGGGAAAGGTGTTCTAATTGTAAGAAATTGCTCATCTTAAAGCCAAATCTCCATATCTAAGGGTTTTTCTGTGGATGGTGGTGGGACAGTACGTCTGCGAGAAGCCTTCTCAACAGTTACTGAATAATGGGCAAGGTGTGGTTCTTATCAACCTCATCTGATCAGTTGGTATGTGGGGCAGTGGCTGAAAAGCTGTATAAATGTGGGCTGGACAGGCGTCAGAGAGGAGAACCTGGGGGAGCATCTTGGAACTGCATCAGAAGTGACTGGGGAGCATGTGAAGGCTACAGAGCAGAGGGAGCCATGATCAGCTGGCTAGAGAAAAGGAACCAGACCACCATGTTCTGTGTCTGTCAGTAGCTATAATGATGTAGACTTTGTAATTAATCTGTAAATGTAAATAATGTATATATATATTGTTTTGTTTTCAATAATCCTTTAATTGTAACAATCAATTGATGCTATTCAATATATTCATTTATATATACACTTATTGGTGTGGGTTATTTGTCTGCTTCTCAAAAGAACCGGAACCCTAGTAAGAGGGGTGATTAATGTATTATAATTATATATATATATAAAAGTCAAAAAATCAAACAGATTTGGCAAGCCAGGCAGGAGAGCAATGCATGGCATTTAATTCATATTTATAGGTGTATAGTATTGTGTAGCAAACCAATCGATTGTTTTGTGTTGTTTTAGTTCTTGTTTTGTTAAAATAATGGATGTTTTAGTTAAAAACTTTGCCAAGGTCACATGCTCGGGGAGATTGTAAAGTGGATCTCCAGATCCATGGACTAAGGCGCAGGCTTATGTGATCAGGGCAATCCAAGAAAAATATATGTCGAAGTCAAAAGGGAAAAGTGCACTGGTGTTTGCTGCCTGCTGGATAGCAGAACAGTATCAAACTCGAGCGGTGCGGAAAGAGAATCTGGAAGAATGGTACCTTGGTGAGGCAGAGGTTAATCTTGTACACGGGTAGGAGTGGGAATTGGTGTGAACCCGCCGGGGTAACAACGCCAAAGCGCCATTGCATGTTGCCGACAGTACAGACCCCATTCCTTTTTATGTGCTTTGATGTTTGATCTTTTGGGTGCCCCAGCTCCTGTCTCCTTGCCCAGTGGCACTTGGGAGTCTCTCTTGCCAGTATGATAAGTTGTTGTGGTGCTGATCCCCAACCAGTGGCTCGGGGGTCACATGTTACTCACCCCCCCTTCGATATTGCTCCCTGTGGCCTCACTGTAGGTGCCCATTTTTTTTTTCATTTCTGGCTTGGAGACAAGTATTGGAAGCCCAGAGACCGTTTTACTCCAAGCAGAGCCTCCTGCAGGCCAGCGGTCACATGGTGCTACCAAATAGCCAATCACAGCCCTTATTTGGCATCCCCAAAGAACTTTTTTCATGCTTGTGTGGCTCCCCAACACTTCTTACATCTGAGTGTGGCTCAAAAGTAAAAAAAGGTTGAAGATCCCTGGGCTAGAGGGAGAATAGTCACACAGGGAGCGCAGGTTCAACCCCAGCCTCTGTCTCAGGGAGTTGCTTGGCTTGAAAAACACAGGAATGTCTTTTTTTGTAGGAAATTTTCAGTTTCTCTGATGTTCTGGGGCCGTTTTAATAAAGGAAAGTCACGTGGGGGTGGGGGGTGCAGGAGAAGGGAGGGGGAGAGAGGAGAAAGCAGCACAGCCTTGAGCCCATGGATTTGTCTGAGAGCAGGAAGTCTGACACAGGAGAACATGTGACACAAAAGAAGAAAAGAAATCCCGTGTTTCCTTTGATTGAGGACTCAGTGCAGCATTTCTGTGAGTGTTATGGCTGTATTTACTCTTTACTATCTTTACTGTCCTGCTGTCTATAAGGGACTGTACCAATAAGGCCCTGGGAGAGGTACTGAAATAGCTAAATGGTGTAAGACTCCCTGCAAAGCTGTATGATAATGCCTGGCTGTCTCAGCAGGGCAAGTTATACGTAAGGGGCAACATGAAGTACCTGAGCCATGTAAATAGGGAGTGTCCCTGGGGGTGTGGGGTGGAGGAGAGTCAAGAGCACCTTTTAGTGGGTTGTGGTGTGTCCAATAGTTTGTGTGAGGGGGTGCTTGGGTATTTATAGCATATGCCCCAGTGATTATGCGGAGAGAGCCTATGGGATTATTCACAGGAAAAATCGGTTTAATCGGGAGACTGTTTTTGTTATTTTTTCTGTGATTCGTTATCACCTCTGGGCTATGGCACGTGAAACAGTGGACAATGCAGACAGCCAATGGGGAACTGGGAAAGAGTTCCCGAACCCACGGCCAATTAGTTTAGGTAATTCATGAAGCAGGCTAATGCCCTTTTTCCTATTGAGTTCAGCAGTGCCTGTCAGAAGAATTTAAAGACACAGTACACACAGTGAATTCTTAAGCCACGCCCCACGTTGGGCGCCAAATGTAACCCCTATTTGGCTGTATAAGTCAAATATGTCCAGCTAGTTAATAGAGCATGGGGTACATGCAACTCTGATGCAACAGGATGGGCCTTCGCCCCTGGTCTGGCATAGCAGTCAGTAAGGGAGCAGAGGAGAGTGGTGCCATGTTGGGGGAGAGGGGAGGAAAGAGCGGCAGTGGTGGTGACATGAAGGAAAGTGACACCAAGCTGTGGGACAGACCAGAGACTCGTGACTAGTGATGGGCGAAATGTTTCGCCAGGCATGTAATTTGTGTCAAAAGAATAGTCATGCATCCAAAAATTGTTGCAAGAATAGTCACGGGCGACAATTTTTTATTTTGGTGTACAACATTTTCGCTCATCACTACTCGTGACAAAGCACTGGGGGAAGGCAGCTGTATGTTGGAGGAGGGGGTTCCACACACTACAGGCAATAGCGCAATGGAGGCTGCAGGGGAGCAGATGCTGCTAATTAACATGGAATGCGGTGAGACTGCTGGAAGGGTGGGGGGGCAGCCATGTGGAAAGACACTGCAGGTGGAGGGAACAGTCTCCCCAAACAAACTGACACTGAAGTTCCCCCTGAGCAGCTACACCCTGTTGTAAGGCCAAAAACCAAGGCTGATACTGCTGGAAAGCAAATGGAGATGGACTGTGGCCGGCTGGCAAAGGCAGAGGGAGGCCTGCAGGATTTGGCACAGGACAAGGGAGGGGGCAACACTGCTCTCGGGGCAGGGACTGTGGGACTCTGGCCAGTGACTGTGTTGTGGGAAAGGGGGGAGCGGAGGATGTTAACCCCTTGTTGATTGCCAAGGCAATAAATGCTATGGAACTCTTAAGAGCAAGGAAAAAATCTTTGGAAAGAGACATTGAGAGGGACCTTGCTAACGTGAAGTTTGCCAAGGGAGAAGCCAGGGCTGTGGGCATAAGGAGACTGGCGGGCAGGAATAAAGAGCTGGCCAGTAAAATGCCCATGATTCAGCCCTGGGAGGAGGTGGAGGAGGAGATGGCCAGTATAATGCCCATGATTCAGCCCTGGGAGGAGGTGGAGCAGGAGATGGCCAGTATAATGCCCATCATTCAGCCCTGGGAGGAGGTGGAGGAGGAGATGGCCAGTATAATGCCCATCATTCAGCCTTGGGAGGAGGAGGTGGAGCAGGAGATGGCCAGTATAATGCCCATCATTCAGCCCTGGGAGGAGGTGGAGCAGGAGATGGCCAGTATAATGCCCGTCATTCAGCCCTGGGAGGAGGTGGAGCAGGAGATGGCCAGTATAATGCCCGTCATTCAGCCCTGGGAGGAGGTGGAGCAAGAGATGGCCAGTATAATGCCCGTCATTCAGCCCTGGGAAGAGGTGGAGGAGGAGATGGCCAGTATAATGCCCGTCATTCAGCCCTGGGAGGAGGTGGAGCAGGAGATGGCCAGTATAATGCCCGTCATTCAGCCCTGGGAGGAGGTGGAGCAGGAGATGGCCAGTATAATGCCCGTCATTCAGCCCTGGGAGGAGGTGGAGGAGGAGATGGCCAGTATAATGCCCATCATTCAGCCCTGGGAGGAGGTGGAGGAGGAGATGGCCAGTATAATGCCCATCATTCAGCCCTGGGAGGAGGTGGAGCAGGAGATGGCCAGTATAATGCCCATCATTCAGCCCTGGGAGGAGGTGGAGCAGGAGATGGCCAGTATAATGCCCATCATTCAGCCCTGGGAGGAGGAGGTGGAGGAGATGGCCAGTATAATGCCCATCATTCAGCCCTGGGAGGAGACCGCTTGAAGCCATTATCAGACTCGCTCGCATTTCTACATGCTGATTGGTGTGAGGGCGCATGCGTCTGTTCAGAGGGATGTCAATGCTGATGCACCGAATGCGACGGCACGGGCACGCGTCCAAATTAATGCCGCGCATTGCAAATAAAAAGACTCTGCGGCCTAGTCACTTTGCGAAATGATCTCTGTTGCCTGGAACTGACACTGAGCCTTGTTTTCTTGCCTGATTTCTTTGTCTGTTTCCTGGCTGGACCGACCGCCTTGCCTGACTGATTGTGCTGTAACGCCCGAGTTACCTACAGCATTCCTGCCCCTCCTACACTGTGTCAGTCCTATTCTACTCTGTGGGAGGTGTAGGTGAGGCTAATTATCCCCTGATTTCCTCCGCGGGCAACACATCCCTCCCTAAGGTACGGTGATATTACTGATAGCCATGCAGGGGGGGCCGGGCACTGAGGTACCAAGCACAAGTCTGGGGGGAGGGGGGGCCGGGCACTGAGGTACCAAGCACAAGTCTGGGGGGGAGGGGGGCCGGGCACTGAGGTACCAAGCAGAAGTCTGGGGGCAGGTGGGGGGCCGGGCACTGAGGTACCAAGCACAAGTCTGGGGGGAGGGGGGGGGGCCGGGCACTGAGGTACCAAGCACAAGTCTGGGGGGAGGGGGGGCCGGGCACTGAGGTACCAAGCACAAGTCTGGGGGGGAGGGGGGGCCGGGCACTGAGGTACCAAGCACAAGTCTGGGGGGAGGGGGGGGCCGGGCACTGAGGTACCAAGCACAAGTCTGGGGGGAGGGGGGGCCGGGCACTGGGGTACCAAGCACAAGTCTGGGGGGGAGGGGGGGCCGGGCACTGAGGTACCAAGCACAAGTCTGGGGGGAGGGGGGGGCCGGGCACTGAGGTACCAAGCACAAGTCTGGGGGAGGGGGGGCCGGGCACTGGGGTACCAAGCACAAGTCTGGGGGGAGGGGGGGGCCGGGCACTGAGGTACCAAGCACAAGTCTGGGGGGAGGGGGGGCCGGGCACTGGGGTACCAAGCACAAGTCTGGGGGGAGGGGGGGGCCGGGCACTGAGGTACCAAGCACAAGTCTGGGGGGAGGGGGGGCCGGGCACTGGGGTACCAAGCACAAGTCTGGGGGGGAGGGGGGGCCGGGCACTGAGGTACCAAGCACAAGTCTGGGGGGAGGGGGGGGGCCGGGCACTGAGGTACCAAGCACAAGTCTGGGGGGAGGGGGGGCCGGGCACTGAGGTACCAAGCACAAGTCTGGGGGGAGGGGGGGCCGGGCACTGAGATACCAAGCACAAGTCTGGGGGGGAGGGGGGGGCCGGACACTGAGGTACCAAGCACAAGTCTGGGGGGAGGGGGGGGCCGGGCACTGAGGTACCAAGCACAAGTCTTGGGGGAGGGGGGGCCGGGCACTGAGGTACCAAGCACAAGTCCTGGGGGGAGGGGGGGGCCGGGCACTGAGGTACCAAGCACAAGTCGGGGGGAGGGGGAGGGGGGGGGCCGGGCACTGAGGTACCAAGCACAAGTCTGGGGGGAGGGGGGGGCCGGGCACTGAGGTACCAAGCACAAGTCGGGGGGAGGGGGAGGGGGGGCCGGGCACTGAGGTACCAAGCACAAGTCTGGGGGCAGGTGGGGGGCCAGACACTGAGGTACCAAGCACAAGTCACAGGGCACAGGGCAGCAGAGGCTTCTGGGAAAGGAGGAGATTTTTTGTGAGGCAGGAAGAACCTGCTTTTTGTATTTAAAAGAAGAAGAAAAGGAGATAAAGGTTCTTTGGGTTTTACCGCCACTGATATATCTGCTTTCACCACTGTGTCAGACTGTGAGTTTGAGCTTTACGCTGCCCCAGGGTCTGGATACATTCTGGAGCGTGTCACAGGGGAAGAAAATGTCCGCAGAGTGGGGGGGCTTTAGGGCAATACTGGGCTCTAGACCAGGGACCAAACAGTCATTTTTAAAAATGAGTCTATCCCCCCCCCGGAGAATGTTTTGGTTTGGCTGAAGCGGCAGTGTAAAGTCTTAACCCCCCTGACAAGAATCTACAATGAGGAGGGTTTGTGGGTGGGGGGCTGGAAGGGGCAAATACGGCTGAATGCTTGCAATAATGTCACCCAACATCTCCCCAATTCCTTCTTTATTGGGAGGGAAAGGGGAGTTGGTTTCTATCCAGGGCAGCCCCGCCGGTGCTTTAAACGTGGCCCCAAGGGGCACCTGGCAGGGGGTTGTACCCTGAGGGTGTGTGTCTTGTGTGGGGCCCAGGGGCATACGGGCAAGGAGTGTGTAACGGTGCCATGTACTCTGTGTGTTGAGTTGGGCCGTACCCACCGGGAGTGCAGAGAGGCCGGGCATAACATTGTAACGAGCTGCCCAAGGGCAGAGTTGTTTCAGGAAGATAGGCCCGGGGCTGAGGGGGGTATTCTAGCCACCCAGAACGGAGAGAGTCAGGGGGCTGGGGTTGTGTCTCCTCAAAATAGGGAAAGTGGGGGGGGCTGAGGTTGTATTTCCTCAAAATAGAGAAAGAGGGGGGCTGAGCTTGTATTTCCTCAAAGCATTGAAAGTGGGGGGCTGAGGTTGTATTTCCTCAAAGCATTGAAAGTGGGGGGCTGAGGTTGTATTTCCTCAAAGCAGGGAAAGTGGGGGGGCTGAGGTTGTATTTCCTCAAAGCAGGGAAAGTGGGGGGGCTGAGGTTGTATTTCCTCAAAGCAGGGAAAGTGGGGGGGCTGAGGTTGTATTTCCTCAAAGCAGGGAAAGTGGGGGGGCTGAGGTTGTATTTCCTCAAAGCATTGAAAGTGGGGGGCTGAGGTTGTATTTCCTCAAAGCAGGGAAAGTGGGGGGGCTGAGGTTGTATTTCCTCAAAGCAGGGAAAGTGGGGGGGCTGAGGTTGTATTTCCTCAAAGCAGGGAAAGTGGGGGGGCTGAGGTTGTATTTCCTCACAATAGAGAAAGAGTGGGGCTGAGGTTGTGTCTTCTCAAAACAGGGAAAGTGGGGGGCTGAGGTTGTTTCTCCTCAAAATATCAAAAGAGGGGGGCTGAGGTTGTTTCTCCTCAAAATATCAAAAGAGGAGGGCTGAGGTTGTGTCTTCTCAAAACAGGGAAAGTGGGGGGCTGAGGTTGTTTCTCCTCAAAATATCAAAAGAGGGGGGCTGAGGTTGTGTCTCTTAAAACAGGGAAGGGTGGAAGTTGTGTCTTCTCAAAACAGGGAAAGTGGGGGGGAGGTTGTATTTCCTCAAAAAAAGGAAAGTGGGGGGCTGAGGTTGTTTTTCCTCAAAATTGGGAAAGAGGGGGGCTGAGATTGTGTCTGCTCAAAATAGGGAAAGTGGAGGGGGGAAGTTGTGTCATCTCAAAATAGGGAAAGAGGGGGGCTGAGGTTTTGTCTCCTCAAAATAGGGAAAGTGGAGGGGGGAAGTTGTGTCATCTCAAAATAGGGAAAGAGGGGGGCTGAGGTTTTGTCTCCTCAAAATAGGGAAAGTGGAGGGGGGAAGTTGTGTCATCTCAAAATAGGGAAAGTGGGGGGGCTGAGGTTGTATTTCCTTAAAATGCAGAAGGGAGTGGGGATGGGAAGGGGAGAAGGGCCCCAAGGGATGGAGAGTGAGAATGGAAATTTGCTGGTAGGAGGTCTGGGAGGAAAGTGGGAAATGTGATGGTTGGTGGGGGTGTTGTCACATCAAATAGGTTTGAATTGCCTAATGGGAAATCTTGGGGTGAGCTGGCAGAGGAGGAAGAGGAGGAACTTAGGAGGACGGAGATGGAAGAAAAGGTGAAGGATGGGGAGTTGGTAGGGAAAAGGGAGGGGATAGGGAAAAAGAGACCCAAAGAGAAAACAATTTTGCCCCCAAATACATCAGAAGGGGCTATTTTGGGTTCTGAGGAGCAGGATTCCTCCCTTGCACAGGTAAAGATTGCTGAGGAGCAAGGGGAGAAGAGGAAGGCAGGAGAGGGAGTGAGGAGGAAGGGGAATTGCTGGGGGAGGAGGTTTTTATGGAGGAAGGTGGGGCTCCAGGTGCTGCAGGGAAGCCTCAGATTAAAAGGTACGGAGAGGCTCTTGAGGAAAGGCTCCCTAAATCCCCAAGATGTCAGACAAAGTAATAAACTTCTGTACTATAAATGTGTGTAAAGAATAAGGAAACCAGGGCAGAAGTCTATGATTCCTAGAGAAATCCAATATAGAGATCTTTTTCTTACAGGAAACGCGACTCCCTAACAAAGCTGACATTTTTCAAGCTAAAGGGGATTGGCAAGTCGGACCCTCTTTTTGGTCTATCACAGAAGAGTCTGCTGGGGGAGTGGGTATCCTTTTTAAGGGGTTTTTAACCAGACTCTAAGGCCTGGGGGATAGGGAGGTACAATAAATACGAGGGGGGCCTATTTATCAGAAATCCTTAGGCAGGCAGGTCTCACTGATGTGGCCACGTGGAATGGAAGGCGCAGCGCACACACCTACCTTTGCTCAAATTGCAGCAGTCGAATTGAAATCTGAGGTTCCCAAGGGGGGGGGCTTATGGCGAATGGGGATTGAGTCACTAAAGGAATAAGAAATGGTTCCTTTAAGAACTTTTTTGCAGCCCAGTGGTCAAAGCGAGACTTTTTTGACTCAATTCAGCAATGGTGGGAGGAAGTGAAGGGGGAAATCCAGACTTTCTTCACAAAGCTCTCTGTTAGATGGGAGGGTATAAGATCTAGAACATACCAGTCTCTCAGGAAGAAGTTGGAAACCTTAATTTCGGCCGGGGTGGTGGGGGAGGAAATTGCCCGGCTGAAATGTCTGATGAAGCGGCATCAGATTTTGGGGCACAAAACTCCCCGGACCCTTTCCAGAACTGTAGAGAGACCTTTAAGAAAAGCAGGTGACTGGCCTTATTGATTCTGAGGGAAGTTTGCAGAAATCCAGGGAGGGATCCTCGGGGTTGTAGGGTCCTACTATGCCGGCTTGTTCAGACGTAAGGCTTTGGAGAGGGAAAGGACTGAGAGCTTCTTAAGGGCGACCCCAGGACCTGATACAGCTAATTTGGATTTCTCCCCTTTGACAGCAGATATTGGGGAAGAGGAGGTGGAGGGTGCGATTGATAAACAACAAGAAAGCTCCTGGGCCTGATGGGCTTACAGCAGAATTCTATAAGACTTTTAACCCTTTCACTGCCAGCCGTTTTGGACAAAGCGGAACTTCTATTGCCAGACAGTTTTTGAACATTTTGCACTGTTTCACTTTAGGGGCTTTTCCTCGGGGGGACTTTTAGTTTATCCAGGAAAACAATATATCGTTTTTTTCAGGATAAACTAAGCTTTCAAAATTTGGTAGAATTTTGGTGTAATTCCAATTCTGTAACAAGATATAGGCTTCCAAAGGTCTACAAAATAAAAAAAATCATATTTTCCATAATATAAACACACATACCAGAAACAAAAATTATTTTATGCACAAAAATACAACTGATTTGGAAAGTCCCATGTCTCCTGAACGTGCCAATACCAAATATATATAGTTTTATGGAGATTTCTCACTTGTATAGGTCACAAACTCCCAGCAGGACATTACCAAATTCCCAAAGCACTGCTCCAGAAAGCTGCATACTTTAGATTTCAAGCCCAAAAATTCCACTAACAGAAGGTTTATCCCAGAAAATTGTAAATTTTTGGAAAGAACAGATTCTGGGGAATCCAGAATAGGCACAACTGTCTGTCTGCTCCAAACTAAGTCGCAATGTTTTCCTAAAGTTATAGGTTTTTATCAAAATTTGTGAAGTTTTTAAAAAATCACTTCAAAGCTTCCAGTCTATAGAATCTTATCTCCTACAGGTCATAAAGTAACCAGATAAACCCCCTAAATATGAACGCCAGGGGTCCCCTGAACAGTTTGATGCCCAATATGTATAGGTTAAGCTAAGTAGGTGGCATGTAGGGGCCCCAGTGGGATCATATTCCCAAATGATCTGTCATTTCAGAAAATCAACACATTTACATCCTTTATGTGGGATAATGCTACAAAAAAGTACATTCACCCCAGAAAGCCATATATTTTTGGAAAGTACACATTCCCCCGAATCTATAATGGGTAAACATTTCCTTTTACTCCAAAGTACCAAGCTGTAAAGCTTTCCTAAGTTTGCTGATTTTTATGATATTTCAGAAAATCGCCTAAAAATGTTGCAGTTTGCCGCATTTATCTCTCACAATTTCTTGCGTACAAAGGCAAGTCACCCCAAATAGGAACACCTAAGGCCTACTGAACAGTTTGATGCCCAATATGCATAGATATACCAAAGTCTGCGGTATGTACTGACCCCAAAATGAAAATAGCGCATATGGATTTCTCGCCTGCCAACTCAGCTTTTGCACATACAGTAGAGTCCCCTGTCAGTGTATTATTTGCCTTAAGACCCCCTAACTATACAGAGACCCCCAGAAAACCATATATTTTTGGAAAGTGCATATTCTGATTAATTCAAAATAGGTAAAGTTATTTTTGTACACCAATGTTACACCTGGCAAAGCTACGCTAAAAACAGATCAGGAACACTAATACAGGGATAAAAATGCAATAAAACCACAAAAATTGTGCAAATCAGCGAAACAACAAAATAAGTCACACAACAGCGTAATTAGTGGTCAGAATACCTGATCCAATAGTCACGCTGTCAAAACAAACAGTTTTTAGGGAAAATAAACTAAAAACGAGTGGTAAAATGGGGAAAAAAATGAATACAAAAAAAAGTTTGTGTATACACATGTGTACATATGTAAAAGTAGCATGACAGTATGTAAGTGTGTATATGAGTGTATATAAGTGTATATGAGTGTGCAAAATGAAAAAAAAAACAAAAAAAAGTGCTAAATTGTGTGCTGTATGTAGGAATAAATGTATGAAAGTGAGTGTAAGTGTGTAAATGCAAAAATAAACACACTTACCTGTCCAGAAGCAGGAATCGCATGGCTGGTTGTCCTGCTGCAGTCCTGGTGAGTGGGACAGCTCTTGGGGGGGGAAATAGAAAGCGGGAAGCAAGCAGCAGATGCGATGTGATCGCATCTGCTGTTTGTGGGCGGCCCTGCGACGATCGCATTGCAGGGCAGACATGACAGCCCCCCTGGCTCGTTGCAAGGGAAGAGATGTAGTGAGGAATGAAGGAGTTGGCCAGGAACGTACGGAGACACAAGGGAAGAGATGTAGTGAGGAGCAGAGGAGTCTGCCAGGAACGTACGGAGACACAAGGGAAGAGATGGAGTGAGGAATGAAGGAGTCGGCCAGGAATGTACGGAGACACAAGGGAAGAGATGGAGTGAGGAATGAAGGAGTCGGCCAGGAATGTACGGAGACACAAGGGAAGAGATGGAGTGAGGAGCAGAGGAGTCGGCCAGGAGACACAAGGGAAGAGATGGAGTGAGGAGCAGAGGAGTCGGCCAGGAACGTATGGAGACACAAGGGAAGAGATGTAGTGAGGAGCAGAGGAGTCGGCCAGGAACGTACGAAGACACAAGGGAAGAGATGCAGTGAGGAGCAGAGGAGTCGGCCAGGAACGTACGAAGACACAAGGGAAGAGATGGAGTGAGGAGCAGAGGAGTCGGCCAGGAACGTACGGAGACACAAGGGAAGAGATGTAGTGAGGAATGAAGGAGTCGGCCAGGAACGTACGGAGACACAAGGGAAGAGATGGAGTGAGGAGCAGAGGAGTCGGCTAGGAACGTACGGAGACACAAGGGAAGAGATGTAGTGAGGAATGAAGGAGTCGGCCAGGAATGTACGGAGACACAAGGGAAGCGATGGAGTGAGGAGCAGAGGAGTCGGCCAGGAACGTACGAAGACACAAGGGAAGAGATGGAGTGAGGAGCAGAGGAGTCGGCCAGGAACGTACGAAGACACAAGGGAAGAGATGGAGTGAGGAGCAGAGGAGTCGGCCAGGAACGTACGGAGACACAAGGGAAGGGATGGAGTGAGGAGCAGAGGAGTCGGCAAGGAACGTACGAAGACACAAGGGAAGAGATGGAGTGAGGAGCAGAGGAGTCGGCCAGGAACGTACGGAGACACAAGGGAAGAGATGTAGTGAGGAGCAGAGGAGTCGGCCAGGAACGTATGAAGACACAAGGGAAGAGATGGAGTGAGGAGCAGAGGAGTCGGCCAGGAACGTACGAAGACACAAGGGAAGAGATGGAGTGAGGAGCAGAGGAGTCGGCCAGGAACGTACGGAGACACAAGGGAAGGGATGGAGTGAGGAGCAGAGGAGTCGGCCAGGAACGTACGAAGACACAAGGGAAGAGATGGAGTGAGGAGCAGAGGAGTCGGCCAGGAACGTACGGAGACACAAGGGAAGAGATGTAGTGAGGAGCAGAGGAATGGGTGGAAGGTTAAGAGAAGGAGTTTGTAGGATATTCTGTGTTTAATTGGAAGCAACGATAAGGACTTTAGCAGGGGAAGGGCCTGAACTCTCCTGGGTGAGAGGAGGAGAATTCTGGCAGCAGTATTTAATATAGACTGTAGGGGGGAAAGATGGGAGTTAGGGAGGCCGGTTAGTAGCAGGTTACAGTAGCCCAGTCGGGATAGGATGAGCGCGTGCATGAGCAGCCTAACTGTTGCAGTAGAGAGAAAGGGATGGATTTTGGCAATATTGCGTAAGAAAGTGACAGGATTTGACAGTGGTGTTAATATGGTCAGAAAGGGAGATCCCCCCCAAACAACGCGCCGAATCGACAGGGTTGATGAGGGTGCCATCAATAGAGATAGAAAAGGGGGGGGTAGGACCAGGCTTAGGCGGAAAGATCATTATCTCAGTTTTTGTTAGGTTCAGTTTGAGGTGGCGTTGGTTCATCCAATTGCAGATAGCTAGGAGGCAGTTAGAGATAGCTAGGAGGCAGAGATAGCTAGGAGGCAGTTAGAGATAGCTAGGAGGCAGAGATAGCTAGGAGGCAGTTAGAGATAGCTAGGAGGCAGAGATAGCTAGGAGGCAGTTAGGGGTCTGGCACACGGGGAGATTAGTCGCCAGCGACAAATCTCCCTGTTGGTGGGCGACTAATCTCCCCGAATTGCCATCCCACCTGCGACAATGTAAGTTGCCGGTGGGATGGCCCACGCTGTGTAGGCGATTTTGGCAAATTGCTGTAGTTGCCTCGCGAGGCATTTTCAGCGATTTGCCGAGATCGCGCCACCGCGTGTGCCATCCCACCGGCAACTTACATTGTCGCCAGTGGGATGGCAACTCGGGGAGATTAGTCGCCTGTGAACAGGGAGATTTGTCGCGGGTGACTAATCTCCCCGTGGGCCAGAGCCCTTAGAGATAGCTAGGAGGCAGTTAGAGATGGCCAGGAGGCAGTTAGAGATTTGAGTCTCATTTTTTACTGTTAATGAAGGGGTCGACAGATAAATTTGGATATCATCAGCATACAGATGGGATTTAAAGCCGAATGAACGGATAAGATCTCCCAAGGACGGCGTGTAAAGTGAGAATAACAACGGCCCAAGTGCAGAGCCTTGGGGTACTCCCACATTAAGTACAGAGCCTTGGGGTACCCCCACATTAAGTACAGAGCCTTGGGGTACCCCCACATTAAGAACAGAGCCTTGGGGTACCCCCACATTAAGTACAGAGCCTTGGGGTACCCCCACATTAAGAACAGAGCCTTGGGGTACCCCCACATTAAGAACAGAGCCTTGGGGTACCCCCACATTAAGTACAGAGCCTTGGGGCACCCCCACATTAAGTACAGACCCTTGGGGCACCCCCACATTAAGTACAGAGCCTTGGGGCACCCCCACATTAAGTACAGAGCCTTGGGGCACCCCCACATTAAGTACAGAGCCTTGGGGCACCCCCACATTAAGTACAGAGCCTTGGGGTACCCCCACATTAAGTACAGAGCCTTGGGGCACCCCCACATTAAGTACAGAGCCTTGGGGTACCCCCACATTAAGTACAGAGCCTTGGGGCACCCCCACATTAAGTACAGAGCCTTGGGGTACCCCCACATTAAGTACAGAGCCTTGGGGCACCCCCACATTAAGTACAGACCCTTGGGGCACCCCCACATTAAGTACAGAGCCTTGGGGTACCCCCACATTAAGTACAGAGCCTTGGGGCACCCCCACATTAAGTACAGACCCTTGGGGCACCCCCACATTAAGTACAGAGCCTTGGGGCACCCCCACATTAAGTACAGACCCTTGGGGCACCCCACATTAAGTACAGAGCCTTGGGGCACCCCCACATTAAGTACAGAGCCTTGGGGCACCCCCACATTAAGTACAGAGCCTTGGGGCACCCCCACATTAAGTACAGAGCCTTGGGGCACCCCCACATTAAGTACAGACCCTTGGGGCACCCCCACATTAAGTACAGACCCTTGGGGCACCCCCACATTAAGTACAGACCCTTGGGGCACCCCACATTAAGTACAGTAAGAGGAACTGGAGATGAGGTTTTGTTAGCATCTGTTCTTTGTAGTCTGTTCTTTCAGATGCTCTGGGGGAGCAGACTGAACCCAGTAAAAAAAGGGGTGACATCCCTGCAGAGAAAAGAGGGGGGGTTAGGGATGGTTTGTCCAATCGCCTTCTTTGGCGCCATTTTCCTGTAATGTAATTTGGGAATCTGGGCCAAAGGACGTGTTCTCTGTGGGAGAACTGTGTCAGGTCCTGGGTTTCGCCTTTTATCAGAGACTGGATGGAGGGCGGTAGAGTGAAGGGGGTCCGGATTAGGGGGGTTCTTTCCGCAGCATATAGCTTTGAGACTAAAGCTGATAAAGAAATGGCACCTTAGCTTGGGAGATCTAGGGAACCTCAAGGGGAGGCAGCTGTATGAGAGGGTGCGAAGGACTTTTTTCACTTCTCCTGGAAAATGTGCAGATAACGCCTGGTTATCCTTCCAAGGGAAACCTTAGTTACCTGAGTGTGAGGAATAGGTCCTGCCCATGGGATTGTGGGAAGGAAGAGACCACTTCCTGTTAGAGTGCTCAGGTGTGTGGGGAATAGGTCCTGCCCATGGGATTGTGGGAAGGAAGAGACCACTTCCTGTTAGAGTGCTCAGGTGTGTGGGGAATAGGTCCTGCCCATGGGATTGTGGGAAGGAAGAGACCACTTCCTGTTAGAGTGCTCAGGTGTGTGGGGAATAGGTCCTGCCCATGGGATTGTGGGAAGGAAGAGACCACTTCCTGTTAGAGTGCTCAGGTGTGTGGGGAATAGGTCCTGCCCATGGGATTGTGGGAAGGAAGAGACCACTTCCTGTTAGAGTGCTCAGGTGTGTGGGGAATAGGTCCTGCCCATGGGATTGTGGGAAGGAAGAGACCACTTCCTGTTAGAGTGCTCAGGTGTGTGGGGAATAGGTCCTGCCCATGGGATTGTGGGAAGGAAGAGACCATTTCCTGTTAGAGTGCTCAGGTGTGTGGGGAATAGGTCCTGCCCATGGGATTGTGGGAAGGAAGAGACCACTTCCTGTTGGAGTGCTCAGGTGTGTGGGGAATAGGTCCTGCCCATGGGATTGTGGGAAGGAAGAGACCACTTCCTGTTAGAGTGCTCAGGTGTGTGGGGAATAGGTCCTGCCCATGGGATTGTGGGAAGGAAGAGACCACTTCCTGTTAGAGTGCTCAGGTGTGTGGGGAATAGGTCCTGCCCATGGGATTGTGGGAAGGAAGAGACCACTTCCTGTTAGAGTGCTCAGGTGTGTGGGGAATAGGTCCTGCCCATGGGATTGTGGGAAGGAAGAGACCACTTCCTGTTAGAGTGCTCAGGTGTGTGGGGAATAGGTCCTGCCCATGGGATTGTGGGAAGGAAGAGACCACTTCCTGTTAGAGTGCTCAGGTGTGTGGGGAATAGGTCCTGCCCATGGGATTGTGGGAAGGAAGAGACCACTTCCTGTTAGAGTGCTCAGGTGTGTGGGGAATAGGTCCTGCCCATGGGATTGTGGGAAGGAAGAGACCACTTCCTGTTAGAGTGCTCAGGTGTGTGGGGAATAGGTCCTGCCCATGGGATTGTGGGAAGGAAGAGACCACTTCCTGTTAGAGTGCTCAGGTGTGTGGGGAATAGGTCCTGCCCATGGGATTGTGGGAAGGAAGAGACCACTTCCTGTTAGAGTGCTCAGGTGTGTGGGGAATAGGTCCTGCCCATGGGATTGTGGGAAGGAAGAGACCACTTCCTGTTAGAGTGCTCAGTATCAGAAGCCCAGAAGCTTATGGGCTGCTCAGGAGGAATCGCCCGCTGGGCAGAGAAACGCTTTTTATTATTTTTATGGTGATGAGGTTTTTTTGTGGTTGATGCGATAAATCTTTTGGAAGGGAGGAGGGAACCATTGAACAAACTGTTGGGAAAATCATGAGATAATTATTTTTCATTAAAGAAGTTTCTTTCAATAAAGGCAATGCCAAACTGTGGAGGGGGATTGATTTTGCTGAGTTTGGAAACTTTGTGATTTCTAACATGTAATTTTTGATAATGTTGTAAGTTGTCAACTTTTGTTTTTTGGAATAATGAAAGTTTTATTTTGATAATGTTTTAATTCTTTAATAAAAATTTTGTATCTGATCCCCCCCATTGTAAGCAGCAGTCCTGCCCTGCTTTATGGCTGAGATTCTAGCTATCTGTATAACAGAGCATTCTGTCACAGTGGCACAGATCCTATCTGATCCCCCCATTGTAAGCAGCAGTCCTGCCCTGCTTTATGGCTGAGATTCTAGCTATCTGTATAACAGAGCATTCTGTCACAGTGGCACAGATCCTATCTGATCCCCCCATTGTAAGCAGCAGTCCTGCCCTGCTTTATGGCTGAGATTCTAGCTATCGGTATAACAGAGCATTCTGTCACAGTGGCACAGATCCTATCTGATCCCCCCCATTGTAAGCAGTAGTCCTGCCCTGCTTTATGGCTGAGATTCTAGCTATCTGTATAACAGAGCATTCTGTCATAGTGGCACAGATCCTATCTGATTCCCCCATTGTAAGCAGCAGTCCTGCCCTGCTTTATGGCTGAGATTCTAGCTATCTGTATAACAGAGCATTCTGTCACAGTGGCACAGATCCTATCTGATCCCCCCATTGTAAGCAGCAGTCCTGCCCTGCTTTATGGCTGAGATTCTAGCTATCTGTATAACAGAGCATTCTGTCACAGTGGCACAGATCCTATCTGATCCCCCCATTGTAAGCAGCAGTCCTGCCCTGCTTTATGGCTGAGATTCTAGCTATCTGTATAACAGAGCATTCTGTCACAGTGGCACAGATCCTATCTGATCCCCCCCCATTGTAAGCAGCAGTCCTGCCCTGCTTTATGGCTGAGATTCTAGCTATCTGTATAACAGAGCATTCTGTCACAGTGGCACAGACCCTATCTGATCCCCCCATTGTAAGCAGCAGTCCTGCCCTGCTTTATGGCTGAGATTCTAGCTATCTGTATAACAGAGCATTCTGTCACAGTGGCACAGATCCTATCTGATCCCCCCCCATTGTAAGCAGCAGTCCTGCCCTGCTTTATGGCTGAGATTCTAGCTATCTGTATAACAGAGCATTCTGTCACAGTGGCACAGATCCTATCTGATCCCCCCCATTGTAAGCAGCAGTCCTGCCCTGCTTTATGGCTGAGATTCTAGCTATCTGTATAACAGAGCATTCTGTCACAGTGGCACAGATCCTATCTGATCCCCCCCATTGTAAGCAGCAGTCCTGCCCTGCTTTATGGCTGAGATTCTAGCTATCTGTATAACAGAGCATTCTGTCACAGTGGCACAGATCCTATCTGATCCCCCCCATTGTAAGCAGCAGTCCTGCCCTGCTTTATGGCTGAGATTCTAGCTATCTGTATAACAGAGCATTCTGTACAACAGATCCTCACTGAATTTACTTTGATGACACAGTTGAACCACCATTGGATGATATAAGATGGTATTATCCGGGTGAAACCATTGGAATAAAGCTCAGTTTGGGCACCACACCTTTCAAGCAGATGCTAAGCTCATTAGACACAGTTCCACACAGGCCAATAAATCCCAATATAATTTGACAGCTTAATCCCTTAGGATAAATGAGCCTTTAAGTGTCATAACATGCAAGATAAAAGAGATTTAATTGAAACAACTAGAGCAGATCATTATCCTCGGCCAAACCAGTCCATCAGGGCAATAAAATGTATTGCAAAATATTAATTGTTATTAATAAATATTTAAAATTAACGTTGTGACTAATGAACTGTACAACTGGATAAGTGAGTCTCAGTGTGATGGATTACAAATAATTGTCACTAAAAGTATAAACATCATTGTAAAATGTGATGGGAATATTTGATATATTTGACAATATAGTTCTTTCGGTTTATATGTGGGTTTTACTGAAACAGAACATAAAGGGAACAATAAGAGTTCAGGTCGATGGGCCGCGACATTACAGAGTTTATGGACAAACAACACTAAAGTGGATCTAACAATGGAAGAGAGAAGATCCAATAATCAATAACCATAATTAGTACAGGGAACACCTTCATCATCATCAGTGGGCGGGGCAATAAGTACCAATTAGCACTGAACGTGGAGGCAAGGGCCGGGATAGAGTCGGGCAGAGCCTCTGATGGACGGAGCCAATTCAATCCCTGGGTGAGTGGATATTAAATGGAATTCATATTTGATATTTTTTGGTATGGAATCTATAAAACCCTTGATACCTGCACGAGTGGCGTAACTACCACACAGCAGACCCGGCAACCGGGGCAGAGACAGGTGAGAGGGGAGTTGTATGTTTTTGCCTCTCTCCTTTTCCTGCTATCTTTGTGTATATCTGCCTGGGGCACCAATGCTTTCATACCCCGGGGGGGAGGATAGTCGTAGGCACTTACTTTCCCCTACTCTACCCTTTAGATCCAGGGCCAACGAACAACTTGGGGGGGCAGGGAGTTTTCACTAGAGTAGAGTTGCCCATTGGACAAGGTCACCAAATGAGTGGATCCTTGACTAATATGGCCACCCACAGTAGCTGATCCTAGGATTTGTCCCAAAGCCAATGATGATGAGTGGCCCATGGAAACCCAGCAGCCGAAGACCTCACCCATGAAATAATGTGGCCCTTGGCTCCTGGCCAGCCAATCAATATCTCAGTGAGGTCTGGTTGCAGTGGCCTAACTATAGAAGAAGTAGACCCTGTGGTTGCTGTGGGCGAGGACTGTGGGGTCTGCTTCCTCTATAGCTGGGAACCCCCCCTTCCAGGCCTACCTGCCTGATAGGGAGCAGGGGTGGGGGCCCCTCTGGAGATTTTTTTTTGCAGGGGGCCCAGAGCAATTTAGGAACACGACTGCCTGGTTATGTTGTGATTGGGAGAGACAAGTGTGGGTCAGAGGACTGTGGCTAGACTGGCTCAAATCATCTCTTCCTATTACACACAGCCCTATGCAGTCCTACAGAGACTACTGATTGGTGGGACTGTCTCTTTAAAGGGGGAGTTAACTTTTAGAATGGTGTAGAGAGATATTCTGAGATAATTTGCAATTGGTCTTCATTTTTTTTTTTTAGTTATTTGACTTTTTGTTTAGTAGCTCTCTAGTTTTGAATTTCAGCAATTATCTGGTTGCTAGGGTCCAAATTAAGTTAGCAACCAGGGAGTGGATTGAATGAGAGACGGGTATATGAATAGGAGAGGGGGCTGAATAGAAAGATAAGTAATAAAAAGTAACAGTAACAATAAAACTGGAGCCTCACAGAGCAATAGGGTTTGGCTGCCGGGGTCAGTGACCCCTTTTGAAAGCTGAAAAGAAGGCAAATAATTAAAAAAAAACTAAAAAATAATCATGAAGACTGAATAGGCCATTCTATTACATATTAAAAGTTAATTTAAAGCTGAACTTCCCTAATGATCTGCCTTGGGTTGGAAAAGCACATAAAAGTATTTAGTACATCCTAATCTTAATAGTAACCCCCCCCCCCCCATACAGTATGCAAAAGCGAGTCACTCAGAACAAAGCAATAAAATCACTGAAACCCCAATCAGAGCAATAAAAGAAATGATGTCACGGTGACATCACTGGCCAGAAATCCAGTCCAACTGGTCTCACTCTGCAATAAATGTTGTTACTAAATGCTTATTGGGATCACTGCTGACACTGGGGGTACAAGATTTTAGGGCCAAATGCAAAAAAAAACCCCAAAAACCCCAGAACTACAATGGATAAAGTGCTTGTAGACTTGCCAAATTGTGTTCTGTGTGTTCTCTGTAAGTAAAGTTGTAAGAAGGTAAGAATTGTGTGTTAATTTGTGTGTGGGAAAGGGGAAAGTGTCGTTACTGGGTATGACCACTAGGTGGCAGCATAATTTGGTTAATGTTTATTGGGATTGTATGAGTGTAGTTCACACCCTGACCACTAGAGGCAGTGTGGGGGCAGAATGTATAAAAAGAGGACCACACCCAGAATTAAGGGTCTTTATGGGAGAACATGAAGAGGCCAGCTGGAGGAAAAGAAGAACCGCATATAGGGTAAGGAAAGGATAGAACAGGGCAGCTGAAAGTGAAGCAGGCACTAGGTGTCTGAGTCAGGGTTATGTAGCATGGGCCGCCTATCGCCCCAACCAGGAGAGTAGAGGGAAACAGTGTTTCCAGTGGATCATCCACAGAATAGGGACCCAAGCGGATAGGGGTAGGCTAGAAGAGGGCTTGTTGAGCTTCAGGCTAGGAGTCTGCCAGTAAAAGACCTGGTGGAATAGCAAAGGGGCACCGCAGGGAGTGCCGGATTGCTGAGCCAGGTGGGGACAGGAGATCCCACTGAGACTGGGGACAGTGGTGAAGAGCCAAAAGTAGCTACCCCTGGTAAAAACAACAGTTTCTGTGCACGGGCGTGGTATATGTTTATTGCATGATTGAAGAAAGCCTGTTTGAACAATGTGATTTGACCTGTATGCTGTGACTCCCAACAAGATGAGGGAATAAAGTGATTTTTGTTGCATGACTTCTTGGAGTGCTCCCCTACCCTTACCCCTTGGTGCTCCCCTACCTCACCCCTCGGCGCTCCCCTACCTCACCCCTCGGCGCTCCCCTACCTCACCCCTCGGCGCTCCCCTACCTCACCCCTCGGCGCTCCCCTACCTCACCCCTCGGCGCTCCCCTACCTCACCCCTCGGCGCTCCCCTACCTCACCCCTCGGAGCTCTCCTACCTCACCCCTCGGCGCTCCCCTACCTCACCCCTCGGAGCTCTCCTACCTCACCCCTCGGCGCTCCCCTACCTCACCCCTCGGCGCTCCCCTACCTCACCCCTCGGCGCTCCCCTACCTTACCCCTCGGCGCTCCCCTACCTACCCCTCGGCGCTCCCCTACCTACCCCTCGGCACTCCCCTACCTCACCCCTCGGCGCTCCCCTACCTCACCCCTCGGCGCTCCCCTACCTCACCCCTCGGCGCTCCCCTACCTTACCCCTCGGCGCTCCCCTTCCTACCCCTCGGAGCTCCCCTACCTCACCCCTCGGAGCTCCCCTACCTTACCCCTCGGCGCTCCCCTACCTACCCCTCGGAGCTCCCCTACCTCACCCCTCGGAGCTCCCCTACCTTACCCCTCGGCGCTCCCCTACCTACCCCTCGGAGCTCCCCTACCTTACCCCTCGGCGTTCCCCTACCTACCCCTCGGCGCTCCCCTACCTCACCCCTCGGAGCTCCCCTACCTTACCCCTCGGCGCTCCCCTACCTACCCCTCGGCACTCCCCTACCTTACCCCTCGGCGCTCCCCTACCTACCCCTCGGCACTCCCCTACCTTACCCCTCGGCGCTCCCCTACCTACCCCTCGGCACTCCCCTACCTTACCCCTCTGCGCTGCCCTACCTTACCCCTCGGCACTCCCCTACCTTACCCCTCTGCGCTGCCCTACCTTACCCCTCGGCGCTCCCCTACCTGCAGCCATAAATGCACCCCTGCACCCCCCGCATCACCATCCCAAACGCTTTCTGGCCACACAGTCCCTGTATCGTGCCAGAGGCCCCACCCAGCGCTGTGTCTGAGCAGTAATGGTTACTCGGTGTGGGACTGACATGCTGAATACTCTGCAGATGGATAACAACTCCCTAAAGAAGAAACTGATCAGCAAAGTGGACTCCGCCATGTTGGGCCGGCAAAGAAAACATCAGGTTTCCATTGTATTTCTCTTCTGCCTGATTTTTATTTCTGGGGTAAGTGAATGATATTCATGTTACTCATTGGTGGCTTTTAGTATCTTTATATTCTATAATGGGGGTATGATAACTCTGCAGCAATTTTTAATATCCTTATAAAATAACATAGGGGGTACATTATTCTCTATATATTACTCTTAGTTCTCTGGTATTTGGATATTTTCTGGTCTTTTTGCTGTTATTAACACACACACACCCCGGCCACGGCCGCCCACCCAACCTCCTCCCCCGAGTGCACATACCGAGTTGGCAGAGGGGAACCTGCAGGCCCCAGAGCAGCCAGCAGGGATCGGTTCTGGGCCAGTGGGGCCCACAAGGGTCAGGCCCTAGCAGAGATCGGTTCCAGTGGGGCCCACAAGGGTCGGGGCCCAGCAGGTTTTCTCCCGGTGTCCTTCTGCCCCAATCCGACCCTAGCAACAGTTATGGAAGTCATGGCAGACACAGGCCATAAAAGTCTGACTGAAGACTGCCCGGGGAGCCCTAAGCCTAGCTCACCATAATGTATTTCCCATAATTATATCAGGGCGATACTACAATCCCTGTGGGCATTTTTTGTTTAAATCTTTTGCTAAACCATGTGATCAATGAATTATTTTCTCTAGTTTCTCTATAGGTTTCTGTGGATGAAACCATTGGGGGAAAATCCTCCTCTTAAGCTACATATATCTCCACAAAATAATTCGATTTTAGCACTGGAGAAAGAACCTCAGACCCCAAACACCACCCAAGGCAATGGGTCTTCTTATCCCACCGCAGCGGAGCAAGAACTTCAGACCCTGATGAAGGTGATTGAGTGGCCGGCGCCTCCGGGCCCCACAGAGTATAATTTCTCCACCAGTCCATTGACCACAGAGTTCCAGCTGCTGTTCCCACGTGGCGCCTATTATGTTGGAGAATATGTAGAAGTTCTCATCACAGCGCGGGACCACGGGGGCCGACCAAAAGCCTACGGAGGGGATTACTTTCAGGCCAAACTGCACTCCCCAACGCTGAAAGCAGGAGTAACCGGCTCAGTCACAGACCATAGGAACGGCACCTACACGGCTTCCTTCCTGCTGCTCTGGCCGGGGCAAGTGGAGATCTCCATAAGGCTTGTCCATTCCTGTGAGGCCATAGCCGTCCATAAAACCTTGAGGAACACACGTCTTGATAAGGTTAATCCTAGAGTTGCAACTTATCTCCAGTCTGTAAAACCAAACACACGGGGGTTATTTGCCAATAAATTAACTTCTAGTATGACATAGACATTGATATTCTGAAAACAATTGGCAAATTGGTCTTTTTCAGTTATTTAGCTTTTTGTTCATCGGCTTTCCAGTTTGGAATTTCAGCCACTATCTGGTTGCTAGGATCTTGTTTACCTTAGCAACCGGGCAGTGGTTTAAATGAGAGACTGGAATATGAATAGGAGAGGAACTGAATAGAAAGATAAGTAATAAAAAGTAACAATAATAATAAAATTGGAAGATCACAAAGCAACAGATTTTGGCTGCCGGGGTCAGTGACCCCCATTTGAAAGCTGAATGAAGATGTAGAAGTGGACGGCAGAAAATGTGAAAACTATAACAAAAAAATGAAGACCAATTGCAAACTTGCCAGGAATAGAACTCTATAACATACTAAAAGTCAATGTAAAGGTGAATCCACCCTTTAATCAATGTCCTTACCCACATCCCCCACACACTGTCCCATCTCTCCCCCAATCACAAACTCCGTTCCTCCCACTCACCCCCAGCCAATTAGCATTCTTACCCTATTCTCCCCCCACCTACATATTTTTTTACAAACCATATCCCCCTATTTATGTGAATAGTTTAAAGCTTTATGCTCAAATCTCAAGTTTTTTACTTTTGATTTTTTTTTTTAACGAAACAGATCTACTTCTATGGGACTATTGATGAAGCTACAGAATCAATGGAGTGTCACGAGTGGCCCCAGCCTGGACCCAATGTGTGTAAATTCCATGACCCAGACAGTGGGGAGAGATGGTACTGCAAGCGTCAGACCCATAATCCCTGCAGCGGATACAAAGGGGTGTTACAAGGGACCAGTAACCACAACTTCAGGGCGGAGGAACAACGGCTCATACATACGTAGGTTTCCCCATTGCATCCGGGTCTGGAATCACATTCAGGCAATGAGTGGCCCAAACAGCTCCACACCGGCCCAACCTAGAGAGCAGGTTACAGCCCCTCAGGCCCCAGAGTAGCCAAATTGAAACCCCTCTGTGGGACGTATTTAGGGGAAGGACCAATAACCCGTATAAAGCTGTATCTGGGCAGCAACATGCCTATGTAACACCTAGGGGCACATTTACTTAGCCATTGTGAGAAAATGTCGATTTCTTTTTTTACTTCTAGATATTTTTGGGATTTTTTGAAAATAATGTTTGGTTAACTTTTTTTTGTAAAAAAAATTCAACAGGTTTGATTGGTCAAGTACCACTGAGTCCCGTGTTGGCTCACCCAGTTTCGAGGGGAAGTCAATACCTTCATTGTTTTCCATTTCACCCAGTTTCGAGGGGAAGTCAATACCTTCATTGTTTTCCATTTCACCAAGTTTCGAGGGGAAGTCAATACCCTCATTGTTTTCCATTTCACCCAGTTTCGAGGGGAAGTCAATCCCCTCATTGTTTTCCTTTTTCACCCAGTTTCAAGGGGAAGTCAATACCCCTCATTGTTTTCTGTTTCACTCAGTTTTACAGAAAAGTTAATCCCCCCTCATTGTTCCAGTTTAACCCAGTTTCAACGGGAAGTTAACCCCTTCATTGTTTTCTATTCCACACGTTTTTAAAGGGAAGTGAAACTTTAACACATTGGTGTTTTCCAAGAATGAGCGCCAATGCTCCTAAAATGGCTGCACTTCCTCACGGGGCCCCATAGCACTCACATTGGCAAAAAAATTAGACTGCATGACTGGGCCACTGAAAGCAATAACTTGCCCAGACACAGTAGAATACCCGGTGCTAATGCAAGTTTATGGGTGTGAGTGCGTTTGTGGCCCTGATGGTGCCTAACTCTATATTCTGTCCCTTTATGGATCCCCAGGTCTGTAAAGGAGAAACTTATTAGATCCAAAGTTAACCCATTCCAAGTCCTGCCTTCAAACAACAGAACAGGTAAGTGGGTTTTGCTCCTCCTCCCAGACAAGGTGCAGGATGGGGGATGCCAGGGTGCTGTCTGTGTACAGAACAGAAATGCTTTCTCTTACTGGAATCCTAAGGGTGAAGACACACAGAGCTACTTAGTAGCAGCTACTTGTCACGGCTACTAAACCCCAGAAATTCCCTGCCATAGACAATACTGAGAATTGCCTCTGCTAAACACACGTAGGGACAATTATCAGTAAATGATCAGCATTGTCTGTTTTAGTAGCCGTGACAAGTAGCTGCTACTAGTAGCTCCGTGTGTCTTCTCCCTTATGGGGTGAGTGGTTTCAGATAATGGTATTTATTAGATAATGGGTCAGATTAAAAAAACTATTGATTCTGTAACACTTGTTTGGCTGTAATAAGGGGTAAATACCAGGCTAGTTGGACTTAGAGCATTTGTTACATGCAACCCCCTTTCCCAGGATGGGCTTCCACTATAGGGGAGCTGAGTCTAGGGCTATATGGTGTAGTTGAACTACAACTCACACTGGTGTTGTGCAGTAGATTAAAGGAATAGGATGCCAGGAGCTCTTGCAGATTAACTAGATGAAGCTTTATTGTCCAAGAAAAGATGTATCAATGCAGAGATCAGCAAATACTCACACGGCGTTGAGGTAGTTCAGCATACAGAAGTACAATCAATAATACAGATGAGCAATAGGTAGAATATGATACTTCCCTAGTAATCCCTTCTCACCAAGAGGTTGGGTAGGTACAACACCAACAGAAGGAAAGGTATAGGCAGCTCACCAGCATAGTCCCTTCTCTTCAAGAGGTTGGGCAAGGCATATTTGCTAACCTAATTCCCTAGCACTTCTGTGTCCCTACAATAAGGCAATAAAGGCCTAGTAGGAAGACTACTCCTTTCCTAGTATCCTGGATGGGGCTAAGGCTGCCCTTGCTAAATAAGTCTGACTGATCTCACACCTCCTAGAGGGGCTATTACAAATGCTGCTATGCTCTCTTTTCCTCATTCACGGGGCCCTGTCCCCGACTTATCAGATGAAATGCTACTGGGGCCTTAGTGCTCCAGGCTCAGTGACTGATGCCTGAAAGCAGTGGCAGCCAAAGAGGAAGCCACTCCCTCCTGCCAGACACTTTATCAGCCTGCGGGGGGGAGTGGTCAACCTGTATAGACCTATAGGGCATAGTGTTAGAACTGTAACTTAAGTACAGGGGCTATTATCCAATAACAATAAAGGTGTGAAGAGGTAGGGGATAACACCATAGGGAGCTTAACCCTATGGGTCCCTACAATTCTAATGGAAAAACTGGAAGTGAATTAGACTAAACAGCCCCTTGGATTTGCAGATGGTTTCAGTAAGAGCTTTAATAACCTACATGAGCACAATTTCTCCAGTATCAGTAGTTCTCACAATTCCCACCAATCATAATATGATCCCATACAGTATAAGGATTCCCAGGCCACTTTGCCTTATCCCGCTGCTCTACGGCTCCCAGGTTTTTGGCACAAGGTGCCCTTTATTCAACCACAGAACCTACATAGTCCTTGGTTCCCTGACTGCCGGGATACTGGCCTACATCTATCCCTCACCATCTACAGGGAGCGCCACCCAATTTTCCCACCCAGTGACTACATTAAATCCATTTATGAAGGTATACCTGCCCCTTACAAGGCTAATAGGGTTCCATGCAGACCTGCAGCTGGAAAGGTTTTGATGGGTTAATAAAGTTCTTGTTTCCCCTTCAGATAATAGAAGCGTTTGTTCTCCTGGCCTTCCGATCCCGGACCCTTCTGGGTTCTATTACCAGGACTTCTGGAAGTCCCGCGCCTGCAAGAACAGAGCTTTCCCCGGTCCATCTGCGGTTACACAGTGCCTGGCAGGCAAGGCCCTCTACTTGTTTGGAGATTCAACAACTGATCAGTGGTGGAAACATCTGAATGAGTTCATACCATGTGAGTGCTAATCATGTTATTGGTTGGAGTAGACCCCACTTTGCTCTAAAGCATTAATGACACCACAAACATCATGGGAAATTAACATGTAATAATTACTGCACTGGGTGTGGCCCCTTCCCATGTGTTTTACTGTATCTCCCACCTACACCCCAGTTCCAGTATCTCAAATATTTTGGCCCCCAACTGAATTTTCCCTCTTTTGATGTCATTTCAGCTCTTGTGGAAATAAACCTCTCTGTGCAGCTCCCAGGGGTCCTGGCGGGGCCACGTGTGGCTGTAGACACAGAGCACAAGTTTATGGTGCAGTGGCAAGGGCACCAGACGGCACTAACCTTGGCAACTGGTGATGAACAAGCCCTCCCTTTTGTAGCTAATGAATTGGACCGGTTGAGTGGGGAAGGGCTGGTGGTTGTTATAAACTGCATGGCCCATTTTATCTTAAACCCAGTGAAAGGCTATGTACACAGGCTCCGCAGCATTCGCGACTCTGTCCTCCGGCTAATGAAGCGCAGCCCGTTAACCAAGGTCTTCATCAAGTCTGGTAACACTGGATACAAGTACACCTATGGCAGTGATTGGCTGTCCCTTCAGTTGGACACGGTAATGAGGGCCATGTTCTCCGGGCTGCCTGTTACTATACTGGACAACTGGCAAATGACCTCCTGCCATTACCTACCCCAAGACCTCCATCCTGGCCCAGTTATTGTCAAGAATGAGATTGACTTATTGTTGTCCTTCATCTGCCCAACGTGAGACACAAGGCGAGTCACAATCTGGCCACCATCGAATTATCCATGAATTCTACTAAAGACCATCTCATTCTTCCATTAAAGAAGCAATTCTCAACCTGTGGGTCGGGGTTGCCCAAGACCATCATAAAACACATTTCCAAATATGTGAGTTCCAAAAGTTCCCCCAGTGAGTATATTCAAAGGTTGTGAGAGATGTTTTTACTGTCTTTTCTCTGCTCCTGAAGAAAGTCCCTCTGGGGGACTGAAATGTTGAGGTCTGTAATGTTCCTTTTTCACATTTTGTAATAAAATTTACCTTTTTCTTCAAATAATTTAAATCCTGTGAGTGCCGACACTTTTTTGTTTTAACACACACATGGGATCCCTTATCCAGAAACCCATTATCCAGAAAGTTCCAAATTACGGGAAGGTCATCACCCATAGACTCCATTATAAGCAAATAATTAAAATTTTTAAGAATGATTCCCTTTTCTCTGTAATAATAAAACAGTACCTGTACTTGATCCCAACTAAGATATAATTACCCCTTATTGGGGCAGAACAGCCCTATTGGGTTTATTTCATGGTTAAATGATTCCCTTTTCTCTGTAATAATAAAACAGTACCTGTACTTGATCCCAACTAAGATATAATTACCCCTTATTGGGGCAGAACAGCCCTATTGGGTTTATTTCATGGTTAAATGATTCCCTTTTCTCTGTAATAATAAAACAGTACCTGTACTTGATCCCAACTAAGATATAATTACCCCTTATTGGGGCAGAACAGTCCTATTGGGTTTATTTAATGGTTAAATGATTCCCTTTTCTCTGTAATAATAAAACAGTACCTGTACTTGATCCCAACTAAGATATAATTACCCCTTATTGGGGGCAGAACAGTCCTATTGGGTTTATTTAATGTTTAAATGATTTTTAGCAGACTTAAGGCATGGAGATCCAAATTATGGAAAGACCCCTTACCCAGATAACCCCAGGTCCCGAGCAGTCTGGATAACAGATCCTGTACCTGTACTATAATTAGTAAATAGATATTTTTCCGGCAGGCATGGCTTTGCAGTGAAATCCCGCATTTCACCATCAGTGAATTTTTTCACAAAATGGCTGCAAAAGTTTGGTGAATTTTCTGCCATTTCGGGATTTTTTCAGAAGTTTCACAAACTTGTCGGCGCAGCGAAACAGGACAGATTCGCTTATCACTAACTATAATGTGTTTGTGGCTCGCAGTAACCCAAAATGTTGTTGCCCCTCGATACGTATACAGATTTATAATATTCATCAAAATTCTCTTCTCCAAATAAAATAAGCAGGAAAAGGTACAACACTGCCACAGCAGAAACCCCAATTAAACCAGGAAGCCCCTGGTGAAATAATGAGCTCCGATACCTGCCGAGTCTGCAGGGTAGATTTGGCTCACAATGAAAATCTATAGATATGAAACAGCAATAGCAATGAGCCCTACAAGCACCTAACAACATAAAATGGGCTTGTAGGCAAAAAGCAAACTCCAGTCAGAAACCTGGAGAAAGGCTGGTTATAAGGTGCAGAAAAGGAGATACCATACTGCTACAGCAGTGCAACTCCCAGCCAGTCTGGGTGCACCTGGTGTAATAATGAGCTCCCATTCCTGCTCCCATACCTGCTCCCATACCTGCTCCCATTCCTGCTCCCATTCCTGCTCCCATTCCTGCTCCCATACCTGCACCCATATCTGCACCCATTCCTGCTCCCATTCCTGCTCCCATACCTGCACCCATACCTGCTCCCATACCTGCACCCATACCTGCTCCCATTCCTGCTGCCATACCTGTACCCATTCCTGCTCCCATTCCTGCTCCCATAACTGCACCCATACCTGCACCCATACCTGCTCCCATACCTGCTCCCATACCTGCACCCATACCTGCTCCCATACCTGCTCCCATACCTGCACCCATTCCTGCACC
The DNA here is from genome assembly GCF_000004195.4 of Xenopus tropicalis. NCBI lineage: Eukaryota > Metazoa > Chordata > Amphibia > Anura > Pipidae > Xenopus > Xenopus tropicalis. The sequence goes on along the minus strand of NC_030682.2, from coordinate 151,473,641 downwards.
CATACCTGCACCCATACCTGCACCCATACCTGCTGTGTCTGTACAGAGGACTCAAGCTCACAGTAAAACACTTTAGATCATCAATAACAAAGTGCCCTAAAGGAGCACATACACCTTACCCAATAGCAGTGAGTAGTCAGCAGCATGGCAACTCCCACAGGAACCCAGACAGCCTTCAGCTGAGGGACATAATTAGCTTGTTAGTATGCAGGCTTCCCCGTGCCCTGAGCATTTCATACACACAGTGAGACTGAAGGTTCTATAGGGAACCATAGAGTTAATCTCCCTATGGTGTTATCCCCTACCTCTTCACACCTTTAGTGTTATTGGGTAATAGCCCCTGTACTTAAGTTACAGTTCTAACACTATGCCCTATAGGTCTATACAGGTTGACCACTCCCCCTGCAGGCTGATAAAGTGTCTGGCAGGAGGGAGTGGCTTCCTCTTTGGCTGCCACTGCTTTCAGGCATCAGTCACTGAGCCTGGAGCACTAAGGCCCCAGTAGCATTTCATCTGTCGGGGACAGGGCCCCGTGAATGAGGAAAAGAGAGCATAGCAGTATTTGTAATAGCCCCTCTAGGAGGTGTGAGAACAGTCAGACTTATTTAGCAAGGGCAGCCTTAGCCCCATCCAGGATATTAGGAATGGGGTAGTCTTCCTACTAGGCCTTTATTGCCTTATTGTAGGGACACAGAAGTGCTAGGGAATTAGGTTAGCAAACATGCCTTGCCCAACCTCTTGAAGAGAAGGGACTACGCCGATGAGCTGCCTATACCTTTCCTTCTGTTGGTGTTGTACCTACCCGACCTCTTGGTGAGAAGGGATTACTAGGGAAGTATCATATTCTACCTATTGCTCTGTGTCAGTATTTACTGATCCCTGCATTGATACATCTTGTCTTGGACAATAAAGCTTTATCCAGTTATTCTGCAAGAGCTCCTGGTGTCCTATTCCTTAATCTACTGCACAACACCAGTGTGAGTTGTAGTTCAACTACACCATGTAGCCTTAGACTCAGCTCCCATTTAGCGGAGGCCCATCCTGGGAAAGGGGGTTGCATGTAACTCATGCTCTAAGTCCAACTAGCTTGGTATATACCCCTTATTACAGCCAAACCAGTTCATATATGGGAATAGAGCAGGGGGGGGCTATTTCCCTGTTTGCATACTGTGCATATCCGCAATTGAAAATTCAGAGTCCTACCGTAGGTTCCAGTATTCAAAGAAAGTACTCATCAACAGGTAACAGGCCCCGTGCTGGCTGTACAACTTTCAAATTCAATCCAAATAACCTGGAGAGTACACATGTTCTTCAGTGCAACAGTGTAATTTATTGAGATATCACTGCACTACATGTTTCGGCTAACAGCCTTCCTCAGGTGCATATAAGAGTGACTTTAGCAAACAGAATAAATACCTAACACCCCACCAACAAGTTCCACCAGCTCCATAGTGTGGCCAGGTGTATAGATTATCATGAAAAGAAAGTGTACTGCCATCTAGTGGCCTACCTTTAAATGGCACCTTAGTAGCAATATACAGATACATTGTATACAGATTAGCTCCAAATGTAGAAAAGGCAGTTTCCTACCAGACAGTAAATTGAGAGAACGTTTGCTCTTTTCACATGAATAGGAGTCCATCAAAATAGAAGTTCTTAGCTTTATAACCTGTAAGTAAGAAGTATAGCATTATAAAAAGCATTTGAGGCTCAAGGCTTCATTCATACCCAGTGCTTCAAGGGTTCCCATTATATGTATCCATTTTGCCTCATTTTGCAATAGTAGACGTGTTCTGTCTCCCCCTCTCTTTGGGGCGGCCACGTCTTCTAACCAACGTAATGAGGCCGGGCTGTGTTTGTGCAAATGAAAATGTTTTCCCACGGGTGTCTGTGTTTTCTTTTTCTCAGGATCATATGCCGTTATACAACTGATTTTCTCTGTAAATTGCAGAATATAGGACAAATCTCCCCTGATTGGTTTTTATGCAGTATTGATGTACAGTCGTTATATACATCAATACCACATGAGGAGGGCATGCACTACATTGAGGAAACATTGCTTAATACCAATACTCCACACTCTATGGTATTCTTCCTCATGGAATTACTTACTTTTGTTTTGAAATACAATTACTTCCGCTTTGAAAAAGACTTTTATGTCCAAGTACAAGGCACGGCGATGGGCAGTAATTTGGCACCTAGCTATGCCAACATTTTTATGGATTACCGGGAATGTAAACTTATACTCCAGAATCCATTATATGCGGAATATACACTGCTATTTTAGATATCTCGATGATATCTTCATAATCTGGAAATCGAGTGAAATGCAACTGCAGGGATTTCTTTAGCACATCAATTCCCAACACGGTTCAATTAAATTCACCGCAGAACACAGTAAAAACACCATACATTACCTTGATGTACAGGTGTTTAATAAGGAAGGGCACATTGTGACTGACCTATTCTCTAAACCCACAGAAAGAAATAACATCCTCAGACCTGACAGTTACCATACTCCTAACACCATTAAAGGTATACCCAAGGGTCAGTTTTTATGCATTAGGCGTATTGCATCTGATGACCAAAGGTACTTACAAAGTGCTAACAAACTCATAAATAAATTTGTTGAAAAAGGATACGATAGGAGGATGCTATGTAAAGTGAGAGATGATGTGCAGCAAATTGACAGAAAGAGTCTACTGGGAAAAAAAACTGCTAAGTACCAAGTAGAACCGAGAATCCCATTCATCAGTCAATTTGGCCCTCTAAGCAAACAACTAGAAAAAATGATTACACACCATTGGTCTATTCTACAAAAAGATCCAACACTGGGCAGACTTTGTAAGTCACCACCATTGCTTTCGTATAAAAGGGGCAGTAATTTGGCAGACAAATTGGTTAAGTCAGACTTACTGAGAACTGGAAAACGAACCCGTTTCCTTGGCCCTCCAAAATATGGGACTTTTCCTGCTTAGGGGGCAGTAACTGCAACTCTATTATTAAAGGGGATTCCATTACACATCCTTATAAGGGCCATAAAATACCTATCAGGGGCTACCATACTTGCAACTCTGTGGTATATGCATTAAAATGCCCATGTGGGAAAATGTATATAGGTCAAACTGCTAGACCAGTCAAAACACGAATACGGGAACACAAATACTCTATAACGGCATATGATCCTGAGAAAAAGAAAACACAGACACCCGTGGGAAAACATTTTCATTTGCACAAACACAGCCCGGCCTCATTACGTTGGTTAGAAGACGTGGCCGCCCCAAAGAGAGGGGGAGACAGAACACGTCTACTATTGCAAAATGAGGCAAAATGGATACATATAATGGGAACCCTTGAACCACTGGGTATGAATGAAGCCTTTAGCCTCAAATGCTTTTTATAATGCTATACTTCTTACTTACAGGTTATAAAGCTAAGAACTTCTATTTTGATGGACTCCTATTCATGTGAAAAGAGCAAACGTTCTCTCAATTTACTGTCTGATAGGAAACTGCCTTTCTACAGTGCATACATGGGAATAGAGCAGGGGGGCTATTTCCCACTAAGCGCCTGTTGCATACAGTGCATACATGGGAATAGAGAAGGGGGGCTATTTCCCACTAAGTGCCTGTTGGCATAAGTGCATACATGGGAATAGAGCAGGGGGGCTATTTCCCACTAAGCGCCTGTTGGCATACAGTGCATACATGGGAATAGAGCAGGGGGGCTATTTCCCACTAAGCGCCTGTTTGCATACAGTGCATACATGGGAATAGAGCAGGGGGGGCTATTTCCCACTAAGCGCCTGTTGGCATACAGTGCATACATGGGAATAGAGCAGGGGGGCTATTTCCCACTAAGCGCCTGTTTGCATACAGTGCATACATGGGAATAGAGCAGGGGGGGCTATTTCCCACTAAGCGCCTGTTGGCATACAGTGCATACATGGGAATAGAGCAGGGGGGCTATTTCCCACTAAGTTGCCTGTTTGCATACTGTGCATACATGGGAATAGAGCAGGGGGGGGCTATTTCCCACTAAGCGCCTGTTGGCATACAGTGCATACATGGGAATAGAGCAGGGGGGGCTATTTCCCACTAAGCGCCTGTTTGCATACTGTGCATACATGGGAATAGAGCAGGGGGGGGCTATTTCCCACTAAGCGCCTGTTTGCATACTGTGCATACATGGGAATAGAGCAAGGGGGGGCTATTTCCCACTAAGCGCCTGTTTGCATACAGTGCATACATGGGAATAGAGCAAGGGGGGCTATTTCCCACTAAGCGCCTGTTTGCATACAGTGCATACATGGGAATAGAGCAGGGGGGCTATTTCCCACTAAGCGCCTGTTGGCATACAGTGCATACATGGGAATAGAGCAGGGGGGGCTATTTCCCACTAAGCGCCTGTTGGCATACAGTGCATACATGGGAATAGAGCAGGGGGGCTATTTCCCACTAAGCGCCTGTTGGCATACAGTGCATACATGGGAATAGAGCAGGGGGGCTATTTCCCACTAAGTGCCTGTTGGCATACAGTGCATACATGGGAATAGAGCAGGGGGGCTATTTCCCACTAAGCGCCTGTTGGCATACAGTGCATACATGGGAATAGAGCAGGGGGGCTATTTCCCACTAAGCGCCTGTTTGCATACAGTGCATACATGGGAATAGAGCAGGGGGGCTATTTCCCACTAAGCGCCTGTTTGCATACAGTGCATACATGGGAATAGAGCAGGGGGCTATTTCCCACTAAGCGCCTGTTGGCATACAGTGCATACATGGGAATAGAGCAGGGGGCTATTTCCCACTAAGTGCCTGTTGGCATACAGTGCATACATGGGAATAGAGCAGGGGGGCTATTTCCCACTAAGCGCCTGTTGGCATACAGTGCATACATGGGAATAGAGCAGGGGGGCTATTTCCCACTAAGCGCCTGTTTGCATACAGTGCATACATGGGAATAGAGCAGGGGGGCTATTTCCCACTAAGCGCCTGTTTGCATACTGTGCATACATGGGAATAGAGCAGGGGAGGCTATTTCCCACTAAGTGCCTGTTTGCATGGAGGGAAAACAGTGTTAAGATAAATGTTAAGGAGAAAGAGTTTTAAGAATCACAATTAAAAAGCCGGGTCAGCTGAAGCCTCATCTTTTTTTTCAATTAAGCCCCCCAGCAGCCCCCACACACCCTCAGGTATCAATTTGGCTTTCCAGTAGTAAAAAATAGTCATATATTAAAACCAAAATCTGCTCCATGGTGCCTAATAGCTGATCAGATTCCCAACTACAGACCAATTTCACCCTTCTTGGGGCTCATTAGTGTAGCGCAGGGTTTTCTGATCAGCTTAGGGAGAGCCAGGAGTGGGGATTCACAAACAAGTCAAATGGGTTGAGGAGACTGCCTCATATGTAAGAAAATGAACCAAAGGGATTCTGGGAACAAATTCCTTAAGGCTCTTAAAAAAAATACCATTTACATGGGTTTATTCTTTAGGCTAAAGCTCACCCACTGGGTTTTTAAAGCAGAAGCCGGGATAATAGCTGATCAGATTCCCAACTACAGACTGGTCTCGCCCTTCTTGGGGCTCATTAGTGTAGCGCAGGGTTTTCTGATCAGCTTAGGGAGAGTCAGGGGTGGGGATTCACAAACAAGTCCAATGGGTTGAGGAGACTGCCTCATACGTACGCAAATAGATCAAAGGGATTCTGGGAACAAATTCCTTAAGGCTCTTAAAAAAAATACCATTTACATGGGTTTATTCTTTAGGCTAAAGCTCACCCACTGGGTTTTTAAAGCAGAAGCCGGGATA